>NC_028644.1:61024133-61190801 GCF_001406875.1 Solanum pennellii
AATTGGTTGAGGTTGTTTCCCTCTGTATTTTGTACTCTCATATTTATAGTGGATTGCTCATCTCCTTTGTGGACGTAGGTCGATTGACCGAACCACGTTAAATCTTTGTGTCTTTTGGTATATTTCTCGTTGTCTTCTTACTCGTGGTCTTTTGGTATATATCAACCCAAAAGCTAGCTCAAAGGTTGAGGCTTTCCCTCACACTTATAAATTGACCACCAGCCCCTTCCACTTCCGACGTGGGATAACCCAACAGAAATATCGATTGTTTTTAATAGCCAATTTGAGCACATGATATAAAAAAAATCTGCAGTGGCAATTTCATGATCTTTGTTTGCAATTAAGATGTGACGAAATAGGTGAGACCCCTCTATTCTTAACAACAGATTTTGAGTGAGATCCTATTAACTAATGTCAGTTAAATTACATGTTATGTAGTTTGTGTTTTAATTAACATTATATATACTATCAATTAACATTAATACATCAGAATTACAATTACATTGCACTATGCTGTTAAAATTGTTTTGTAGTTATCTTGCTTTGTCTTAATGAGTAATCACATCAAAATCGAAAATCAAAGTCAAATCTTTGTGTGTTAGGTAACTTTCATTTCAAATTTTGAACTTATGCGTTAAGTAGCTTTCATTTGAAATTTTTCACTCACAATTTATCATTTAATTTCAGAATTAAATATTCAATCCAACTTCTATGAGATTGAGGGCGTAATAATTGTTGTAAAGTCATAGATCTTTATACATTTATACAAGTCATTGGAAATGGATCCAACCTAAATGCAACGGGCTCGACTAATCGAGTGTAAAGAGTTGTAAGACCTAAGTTGGTTTTTTCTGTGTAGTTTGTAATAAGAAAATTCAAGTTATGAGCAATCAATCGAGCCCAAACAATTCTCAACACTCAACGTGTATATCCAATAACAACAGTAGTGGAGAATGGGCCCCTTGATCCACTACAATTTTTCGAGTAGAAAATACTGTTACACTTTCTTATGAAATTTCCATGGCAAGACTTGCTATGTATCTACTTAAAAAACAACAAACATTACACTATCAATCATAGTCTTTGCCTTGATAATATATATTTGCATTGATTCTTCATAATTTTCACTACCAAATTTTGAACTCTTTCATTCAATCATGGACTACAAGCAACTCTCAGTTGTGCTTTTACTTGTCTTTCTCTGTCACGAACTTGTTTTCTCTTCTTCCATATTACCTCATTTGTGTCCCAAACATCAAAGTACTGCCCTTCTAAAATTCAAGCAGACGTTTACGATAGATACATTTGATATGTGTGGACTTATGCTTGGCCAAGAGTCTTATCCAAAGACGAGTTCATGGAACTTAAGTGGAGATTGTTGTTTATGGGATGGAGTGAAGTGTGACGAGATGAGTGGTCATGTCATTGAACTTGACCTCGGTTGCAGCCTACTTGTTGGGGTGATTGACTCCAATAGCAGCCTATTCCCACTCTCTCATCTCCAAAGACTCAACCTTTCTATGAATAACTTTGACGGTTCTCAAATCTCACCTAAATTTGGCATGTTTTCAAGCATGACTCATCTTGATCTTTCCCGCTCATATTTCTCAGGTCAAATTCCTTCTGAAACCTCTCATCTTTCAAAGTTACATTCTCTTTTTCTCTCCACTTTTTATCTCGATAAGCTAAGACTTGCAAGTCATGATTTTAAATCACTCCTTCGAAATTTGACTCAGTTAAGAGAGCTTAATCTTAGATTCATAAACATCTCTTCCACCATCCCTCTGATTTTTTCTTCTCATTTAACAACTTTGAGGTTGGGATGGACAGGATTGTACGGGATAATACCTGAGAGTATTTTTCACTTGCCCAACTTGGAAAGACTTGATTTACACCACAATGATCAGCTCAACGGTTACTTCCCAAAGACCAAATGGAATAGTAGTGCATCTCTCGTAGAGTTAGGTCTTACTGACGTGAATTCTTCTGATACTTTACCCGAGTCTCTTGGCTAATTAACTTTGTTGCAGTCTTTGACTCTTCAAAATTGCAACCTTAGAGGGCCTATTCCCAAATCTCTTTCAAATCTCACCCGCGTAGAGTCTTTGTATCTAGGAGATAACTCCATGAATAAAACAATTCCGTCATGGATATTCTCCCTTCCATCACTACGTTTAATGTACTTGAGTAATAACCAATTTTTCGGTCAGCTTGAGGATTTCAAGTCCAATTCACTTGTCTGGATTTACTTGCAAGACACAATCAGCTACAAGGACATCTTCCCTCATCAATTCAAAACCTCGTGAACCTAACAACTCTTGATCTTTCATCGAATAATTTTAGTGGTAGTGTGGATGTTAGCTTCATTTCGAACCTCAAGTATCTTTTAGATCTTGGTCTTTCATATAATCGTATCACATTGACCAACAAGGATAAAGTTAAATCTACTTTGCCTGAATATCTTGAGAAGTAAGGATTAGCCGCGTGTGAAGTGAAAGAATTGGAGTTTCTAAGATCCGCGGAGAATCTCAAGAAGTTGGTCTCATTGGGAATTTTCAGTGTCATTTCTCAATCTATCTCACAATATATTGGCAAGCATGGACTCGATTCCTCTTCTATCTCTAGATACTATTGACTTGCGGTCCAATTTTCTTGAAGGGTCACTACCTATTCCAGCTAATTCCATGAGATACTTCTTCATATCGGAAAATAATCTTAGTGGGGAAATACCTTCGTCTCTTTGCAATTTGATGTCACTAAAAATGCTCGTTTTGGCAAAAAATAACATGAGCGGAGCTATTCCACAATGTTTAGCTAACATGAGTTACATTCTCGAGGTTTTAGATATGCACCACAACAATCTTTCAGGGGCTGTTCCAACGACTTTTAGCATTGAAAGTTCACTCAGAAGCCTCAACTTGCATGGTAATAAACTACAGGGGAAAATCCCCCGATCTTTGGCTAATTGCAAAATGTTCCAAAAATCTAGATTTAGGAGATAATCACCTCAACGACACATTCCCAATGTGGTTGGGGACTTTGCCTGAGCTCAAGTTTTAAGCTTGCGATCCAACAAATTACATGGATTGATTCAACCTTCAAGGATTGAAAGTATGTTTCGCCAGCTCCGGATAATAGATCTCTCTTACAATTCCTTCTCAGGAAACTTACCTACGAGTCTATTTCAACATCTGAAAGCCATGAGGACGATTGATCCGTTGACAAAGTTACCAAGTAATGGAAGAGATGGATATTACCAAGATTCGGTAGTTGTGGTAACTAAGGGATTGGAGCTTGAAGTTGTGAGAATCTTATTTTTGTACACTACAATCGATCTTTCTAGCAACAAATTTGAAGGACATCTCCCTCGTGTTCTAGGAGATCTCATTGCACTTCGGTTGATGAATTTGTCTCATAATAGATTGCAAGGTCATATTCCATCTATCACTTGGAAATTTATTTATAGTTGAATCATTGAACCTTTCATTCAGCCAACTTTCAGGAGAGATACCAGAACAACTCGCTTCTCTTACATATCTCGAATTCTTAAAGCTCTCCCACAATCATCTTAAAGGATGCATCCCTATAGGACGTCAATTTGCTACATTTCAGAACAATTCATATGATGGATTGCGCGGATTCCCTGTTTCAAAAGGTCGTGAAAGTCGCGAGATGCCAAAGAGAAACAACACAACACATGTGTTGAATCAAAAAAGCAACTACATTCATATGGAATATGGGAGTGGACTTATCATTGGACTCTTCATAGCATATTTCATGCTTTCGAGTCGAAATCCCAATTGGCTTTCTAGGATCACTGAAAGAACTAGAATACAGAATCGTTATGAGAAGGCGAAAAAAGAAGCAGCAGTGAGGCCTTCAAAGGCAGCACTAGAAGTCCAGTAAGTGTAATGCCTCATTGGAGATGCAATATGATACTTGTTTTGGTGATGGTGGATTTGATGATATTTAAGAAGTATTATGAATTTCAATGAATGTTGGAGTTTTTTCTTTTTATAATTATTTTGGTTTTCTGTTCTGTTATGGCACTTGTCACCTTATCAAATAATGATATGATGAGAATAAAGAAAATTGAAGATTTGTGATGTTCTTGGTGGAAAATAAGAGTTGGAGAATATTCGCGCAACGCGCGGGTACGAATACTAGTAAACTATAAAGAAACGCATCAACGTAAATAAAACAAGGACAATATTTAAAGACCAGAAAGGGACCATCCTTGCAAAACCATGGCGCTTCCCCCTCTAATGGGACTTACGAGGCGAGAATCCAGATTAATCATGTCCTTAACGTGGTTACTAGAAACCAAATGAAAAAACAAAAAGAATAATAAAACATTAGGTCTCCTTTCTTTATTCTTTCAATAAATGTTTATTTGTTCAAATCAATATTATATTTATAGTATATTTTTATTATTTTATCATTCATACGTATTTTAATTTTGTATCAGAGTTAGAGTTCATAATATTCTGAAGTTCAATTTTTAAAAAGTTTACAAATTAGGTTTTATATTTATTTGATTTTGTTGTTTATCAAACACTTTAGTGGTTGGACATTTTCAAAATCAGATGATTCTCGTTAAAAGGTACTACACATTAATAATACTATACACAAATAATCCACAACCGTGATTTAATTTGTTCCTAAATTTGTGTGTTTCAATTACATTTCATATTTAGATACGCATAATTATATGTGGGTTACTATGTATCCGAGATACATGCTTTTGAATAGAGAAAATACATCAAATCCCCCCTGAACTTGGCACGAAAACTCGATTTAGTACTTAAACTACACGGGTAATTATTTAGCTTTTTAACCTCTTTTCAAGTGAATTATAATACACCCTAATATAATAATACCAGTCTCACAATGGCAAGTGCATTTCACACGCGCCATGTCATTGATACGTCAGCGCCACATCAGCGTCACGTTATTGCCACATCAGCATCCCATTCAACATATTCAAATTTTGATTTTTTTAATTCTTTTTTGTTTCTTTTTATTTGCTCACAATTTAGAAAGTAAAAAAAAACTCAAAAAATAAGAATTAATATAAGAAAAATAATCTAAAAAAATCAATTGAAAGAGATTCAAATTCTCAAAATCATTCTCACAAGAAAACTCAATTTTAAGACATAAAATTAAAACAAATAAATATAACTACTAAAAATTTAATTTGAAATGAAAATTTGTAGAGTTTCATTGAAAATAACTTCAAGTTCATCACATTTAAATCTTGCCATAAAGACTAATATTAATTTGAAGCAAGAACAAATTGATGACTTTTCAATTTTTTCTTGTTCATCAAATATGTTGAATTTATGATAGAAATTAAAGAAAATGAGGGTGGAATGGATCCGTTTTGAAGAAGGAGAAAAATATGAAAAGTATAACAAAGAAAAAGAAGAAGAGATTGGAAGACAAATAAATAGGGAAGGAGTGGGGGTTCATTGGGGGTGGAGGGTGTCGAAGAAGAAGAAAGGGTAGTGCCAGTGGTGGTTGAGGGTGGAAGAGGTGGATTGGGGGTGGTAGATGAAAAAAAAAAGATTATTGGATAAAATGAAAATAATTGGGGTCCACTCATTCTTTTTTTTTCTTACTTTTTTATCTTTACGCGCCTCATTTTTTTTTGACTTGTCATGTCAGCAATTTGGGTGTATTTTAATTTACTTGAAAAAAGATTAGGGGGGTAAATAATTACCCGTATAGTTAACTACTAAAGCAAGTTTTCGTGTCAAGTTCAGGGGGGATTTTATGTATTTCCCCTTTTGAATATAATGTATGAAACTAATACTTGATATATCGAATTAATAATGGATATATATAAAAGATACATGAAATTAAAATTAGATTATATAATAGATACATGAAATTAATATTATATCATATAAATAGATACATAAAATTAATATTATATCATATAAATAGATACATGAAATTAATATTATATACATATAACAAATACACAAAATTAATAGGAAAAATAACTTAAATACACAACTATAAGTTTTGTATTCTCTAATTTTCCCTTCTTTTTTTAAATATTTCATAATTCCCTTTTTTTTAATTTTAGTAGAAGTTTAGAGATACATAACCTTCTCTCTCCTATAACACACACTTCCCCAATATCATGCCTATTTTTTCTCCACTAAAACACTCAATCTTCTGAATCACTTTTTGAATTTTGAATTATTAATTTTAATTAAAAACTTTTCACAACATTTAATATGAAATTTTGAATTTAAAAATTCAAAAAATTTGAAATTTCTGAAAATTGGACCATTGTTCTCTGGTTCTTCTTCTTCTTCTTACTCCATCATCCGTCTATAGTTATTCTTCTTCTTAATCCATCATCTGTTCTTATTTTCTTTTTTTTTCTTCTTGTTCATTGCTATATTACATCAGCCGTCTCTAGGTCTTCTTTTTCTTCTTACTCCATCATCCGTTTTTTTTTTCTTTTTAAATTTTTGTTCATTGTTCTATTACATCATATTAATGGATCCTTTTACTAATAGAAGGATTTATGATTGGGACGATGAAAACTAGAAAGAAAATAGAAAAAAGTCTTTGCATGATCCTATGAATGTTCGGAAGGATTCAAACAAAGATTTTGGCGAATCATCTAAATCAAAGGTTGACAAAATACACCAAAAAAAGAGAAAAAAAGCAGCAACCATTGTTGTTGAAATTAGTAAAAATTTTAGTAAAGGAATCCCATATGTATCATGAATTTTTGAAAATTGTTATCATGTATCAGACAATAAGTTTAATACATAAGTACTCAGTGTGTTATAGTGTGTTAGTCGATGCATTGATACATGAATTAGATGTGTATCATATGATTCCCTATGTATCAAGAGTTTTTGAAAATTGTTATCATGTATCAGTCAATAAGTTTAATAACTGCGCCATCAAGTGTGCTTGCTGATACATATCGACTCAGTGTGTTATAGTGTTTAGACGATGCATTGATACATAAATTTGATGTGTATCATATGATTTTCTATGTATCACGAGTTTTTGAAAATTGTTATCATGTATCAGTCAATAAGTTTAATAACTGGATGTTCATAAAAATGTCTTCAAACTAGATGATATAATCTTGAATTTTCAAAATTTGAAATTGTTATCCAATTACGTGCTGAATTAATGCTTATTAATGAACTGTTACCGTAATTTAAGCTGATTTAGATAACAAATTTAAATGTTCCATTTTTTCCCCCTTTTAATCTTAACAGTTTTAATTTACTGTGTATCATTTACCATGTATCACAACATACTAATGTATCACGCCACAGCAATTTTAAGGGATTATTAGTAAATACTAAATTTGTCGGGACAGAATGTAATTATTGTATTACACTATGGGATTCCTTAAATTTATTAGGCTATTTTGGAGTGGTTATATGTGAAAGTTCTCTTGAATAAATATAGTTTTAATTACTCATCATAGCTATAATTTGTTATAATTATCACTCCCGACTAACATCATACATTAATTACGTGATTGACTTCGAGTTTGTATATTAGTCATGTTTGTATATGTAATTAGCCAGGATATACAAATAAATATGTATAATATACAATTTTTTTAACCTATATATACAATTCACCTCTCTCCCACTCCCTGCCCTCTCTCGCTCGCCTCTCTCCTGCCTCTCTCAATCTCGCTCGCCTCTCTCCTCCCTCTCCCAATCACTCTTGCCATTTATACAAATGTATATATATAATATACAGTTATATACAATTATATAAATATACAATTCACCTATTTCCCACTTTCTGGGCTCTCTCGCTCGCCTCTCTCCTCCCTCTCGCGATCTTGCTCCCTCTCTCTCCCTCTCCCAGTATTGCTCGCCTCTCTCCTCCCTCTCCCAATTTCTCTTGCCATATATACAAATAAGTATGTATAATATACAATTATATAACCAATATACATATACAATTCACCTTTCTCCTACTCTTTTCCCCCTCTCTCGCCTCTCTCCTCTCTCTCCCAGTATCACTCGCCTCTCTTCTCCGTATAACATGTAGCTACAAATTGTAATTATCAAACTATAGCCATGACAAACTACATACATCTCATTAGTTTAGGTTCTAATTACTTAGATTCCCAATAGTTTTAAATATTACTTCCACTACCATATTTCATACTTGGGATACATGAGTTTGAATCCGTGAAATACATGTAGCTGTCGAATTTCGAAATTGAGATACGTATTTTATTTGTTTAAATTAATTGGTTGTAACCAATTTCCTTAATATAAGGCGAAAATCAAAGAGTGTGTCTATTTTTAATTAATTTAATTTTATTATTTTTTGAAATAATAAATTCTTTAATATTATTTATAAAAGACAATAACATGTATATCTTGGTCATGCAATTTGATTAATTTCATTTTATTACTCTTAAAATAATAAAATTTCATTAATTTGATGTATCTATTATCAATATATAATGTATCTAACAAACAATTTAGTTTTGTTTATTTGTTATATGTATCTAGTATTAATTTCATGTATCATAGAAGTATCTTATATTAATTTGAGAAACTTACATAAATATACTACAAATAAAAAATATTTACCATTTACAGCAATAACATTTTTTTTCACTTTACCACTTTTAATACATTTATAATACACTTTTTATTCATGTTACAAAAAAAATAATTTATTATTCACATATAATACAAGTTTTTTTGATGGATAATGCATTTATCACACATTTTAATACACTTATAATACAATGTGTCAACTTCTTACCCAACAAGCATAACATATTTTTAAAAATAGTTATAATACATATATATCGCATACTTAATTCACTTTTAATACATATTTAACATAATATTGCTATAAATAGTAATAAATAAAAAATATTGCTAAAATCAGTAATTATTTATTAAAACGCATTCATTCAAGTAATTTTTCCATTATAATTCGTAGCTACATGTTATAGAGAGGAGAAAGGCGAGCGAGAGATGGCAAAGAGTGGGAGAGAGGTGAATAGTATAGTATATTGGTTAGATAATTGTATATTATACATATGAATTTGTATATGTGGTAAGAGAGATTGAGAGAGGGAGTAGAGAGTCGAGCGAGATTGGGAGAGGGAGGAAAGAAGCGAGCGAGAGGGCAGAAAGTGGGAGATAGGTGAATTATATATGTATATCGGTTAGATAATTGTATATTATACGTATGCACTTGTATATATGACAAGCGATATTGAGAGAGAGAGAGAGAAGAAAGGCGAGCGAAATCGGGAGAGGAAAGGAGAGAGGCGAGCGAGAGAGGTGAATTGTATATATATATATCAATTAGATAAATTGTATATTATACATATGTATTTGTATATTCTGACGAATTATACATATACAAACGTGACTAATTATACAAACTTGAAGTCAGGCCACTTAATAATGTATAATGTTCGCCATGAGTGATAATTATAGCAAACTATAGCTACGATAGGTAATTAAGTAGTATAAATATGTTTAACCGCATAATTTTTCCGTTATTGAAATTCCTCATGAACTTATATCTAGTCCTAATTATACCCTGTACTTTTTTATTAAAAAAATTTTGTTAACCCCCTCAAACAATGATTGATTTCTTTGAAGTTCCATATCAAGACTTGTTAGACTTGTTCATTTGACTTGAGATTAACTAACTTTAATTTTCCTCTTTCGGTTTCAAATTTACAATTGATCAAGGTGGATATTGGAAATAATTACAGTGTGGAATAAAATTGTTAGAATTGACAAAATCAAGTTTATTTTAATGACTAGCAGGCCTTGTACCTTTCCACTATCTTTCTTGAACATGAACAACAATGTCATACAAGATTGAAAAGTTAACACAACTTAAATATCTCAATTTTTATAAATCAGATTACCAATCTTCAAATCCTGACTTTGCCTCTGAGTCTGTAGTAATTCAAGAATCCATAATCCTTTTATGTTTGACAGGCAAAATGTGAGATTGACATTTGGCATGCCAAAGAATGTTGAAAAAGGTGAACTTGATTATTCGTTACCACTACCAAAAACCCAATTTCAACATCTCAAAAATCACTAGTATTTTTCATCTGGACTCCATTTGACTGTTAAACCGCACAAACTACTTAATTATGAACTTCGATAGTTGGTGTGCAAGATTCTTTTTTGAGTGCATGAATTTGATTATGGAAAAGAAAAATTGAAAAGATTATATTCTCCGAGAAAAGAACACAATCATTCAACATTTCCATGGACAAGACTTAAGCTTGGGTATAGACTTGAAGACAACAACATTTCCCTAACTTTGAATTGATCAATTATTATTTCATATAAATGCAGCAGTTCTTGCTGACTTTTCCCTCTACATTTCCCCTTTCCTCTATTCTTTTGATTGTACAAAATGCACACTAAGATGTACTTAAGTTGTGTGATTCAAACACAACCATCACAATGGAGTTTTGAGATTCTTCAAGCAAATCAATAAATGAGTATTTGAACAAAAGATTTACGCATAAATAATCAACAGTTATACAGTTTTTACAATAAAAAACGAACTTCAAATTTCCAAAAAAGTAAATAAACATGGACAATATATGAAGACCAACCACAAGGACTGACATTTTGTGCACAAACTTGATGCTTTCCCCTTTGATAAGTCTGAAGCAGCAAGAATCAAGATTAATCAGGTCCCTAATATGAATATCGAAAACCAAATAAGAAACTAAAAAAAGAAAAAGTCACATCTCATTCTAAATACCATGTCCAATTAGGTCCATCGATAACTCAATATCTTATCATTATACACAAAAAAAAGTAAGATCCATGACACTTTGTTCTTCAACTCAATCATGTCTAATTTTTGAGGATGACATTTCTCTACTTTTTTGGTTAGTATATGCTTCTTTTGAAATTAACTTAGCAAGACTTATGCATTGACTTGAGAATAACAAACATTAGTTTCCCTATTTCCATTCAAATTTACAATTGGTCAAAAGTGCAACTTGGAAATAATTACGTTGTGGATAAAATTATAAGCGTTGACAAAATGAAGGTTTATTTCAATGAGTTGAAACCGTGTAATTGTACCATCTTGTTGGACTAGCAGGCCTTGTACCTTTCCATTATCTATGGCTTCTGTCCCAATCAATATGAGACTCTAACATACATAATACATTATCAATGTACAGTTGTCTTGGGTGAGATTTAAGCCTTATGCTCCTGTGGTTTTCACCCATTTCTTTGACAATAAGGCCACTTATTCACCGTTAAACCACTCACTTCTCAGGACCCGTAAGTCACAGTAGACTCAGTAATCTGTAAAGAATTTGTGTTCCAATAGATTAAATTGAAATATCTGTTTAGCTTTCTGCTTTCCTGTGGGAGAGTCACAAAAGGGGTATTTTTTTAATAGCTCAAATAGTAGAAGAACACTTGAATGAGTAGTAAAATAGTAGACGAAGACTTGAATGTGTTGTAGCATTCATTAGACATTTGCACAGCAAGACTCCCACAAGGACTTGAGAAACAAATAGTCTTCCTTTCATCATTCACCATCTTTCTTGACTTTAATTTAACTTCCTCTGCTCTTTAATTTCATCCCAATTACTTTTATATCCCATATATGACCAAACTTTTGCCCACAAGTTTTTGAGATGATTTTACATGGTAGGGAGACAGACTCATTGACTTCAAAGTTATTCTGATTCTATGCCGCATTTTACACGCAAGACTTCTAATGATATATTATGATATAAAAGTGTACCCCGCAAAAATTTCATCAAATAAAACTCAAACTATACAACTCAAAATCATTTGGCAATATACGATGATGGTTCCCAAAATACTCTCTATACTTCAGTCTTTCACTCTCTTATACCTCTTTACCGTTACTTTTGCTTCTACTGAGGAAGCAAATGCTCTCTTAAAATGGAAAGCAACTTTACAAAACCAGAACAATTCCTTATTGGCTTCATGGACACTAAGTTCTAATGCATGTAGGGACTGGTACGGGGTTAAATGCTTTAATGGTAGGGTAAACACGTTGAATATTACAAACGCTAGTGTCATTGGTAGACTCTATTATTTTCCATTTTCATCTCTCCCTTTTCTTAAGTATCTTGATCTTAGCATGAACAATTTCTCTGGCACCATCTCACCTGAGATTGGTAATCTCACTAATCTTGTCCATCTCCAATTGTCCAACAATAAGATTTCAGGCACAATCCCAGCACAGATTAGCTCACTAGTAAAGCTTCAGACTCTCCGCATATTTGACAACCATTTAAATGGCCCCATCCCAGGAGAAATAGGTTGCCTAAGGTCTCTTACTAAGCTATCTTTGGGTTCTAACTTTCTTAATGGTTCTATTCCTATTTCATTGCGGAACTTGACCAATTTGTCTTTTTTGTATCTTTATAAGAATCAGCTTTCTGGCTCTATTCCAAAAGAAATAGGTCACCTAAGGTCTCTTACTGAGCTAAGTTTGAGGAATAACTCTCTCAGTGGTTCTATTCCGGCTTCATTTGGGAATTTGACCAACTTGTCTACTCTATATCTATATGAAAATCAGCTTTCTGGCTCCATTCCTGAAGAAATAGGTTTCCTAAGGTCTCTTACCAAGCTAGTTTTGAGTACTAGCTTTCTTAATGGTTCTATTCCTGCTTCATTGGGGAATTTGAACAACTTGTCCCTTTTGTATCTTTATGGAAATCAACTTTCTGGCTCCATTCCTTTGTCTATTTGCAATTTAATATCACTACGAAATCTAAATTTGGGAAGAAACAACCTTAAGGGAGAAATTCCGCAATGTTTCGGCAAAATGAGTGGTCATCTTGAGGTTTTGGATATGCACAACAACTATCTTTCAGGGACTCTTCCAACAACTTTTAGCATTGGAAGTGTACTCAAAAGCTTCAACTTACATGACAATGAACTAGAGGGCAACATCTCTGTATCTTTGGCTAATTGCAAAAGGTTGCAAGTTCTTGATTTAGGAGATAATCACCTCATTGACACATTCCCGATGTGGTTAGGAACTCTTCCAAAGTTGCAAGTTTTAAGCCTAAGATCAAATAAATTACATGGATCAATTAGAACTTCAAGGATCGAAAACATATTTCCTGAGCTTCAAATTATAGATCTATCTTACAATGCCTTGACAGGAAGCTTGCCAACAAGTTTGTTTCAACATTTGAAAGCTATGAGGACAATGGATCAAACAATGATGTCACCAACATATGTTTCTATTTATTTTGTAAATGGATATTACCATGATTACATACCAATTACAACCAAGGGATTGGAGCTTGAACTTGTTAAAATTTTGACTGCTTACACTGCTATCGATCTTTCAAGTAACAAATTTGAAGGACATATCCCAAGTATTTTGGGAGATCTCATTGCACTTAGAGTGCTAAATTTATCTCATAACAGATTGCAAGGCCATATACCACCATCACTTGGAAATTTATCAGTAGTCGAATCATTAGACCTTTCATTTAACCATCTTTCGGGAGAGATACCACAACAACTTGCTTCTTTGACGTCTCTTGAATTCTTAAATCTCTCCCACAATTATCTTGAAGGACGCATTCCAAGAGGACCTCAATTTGCTACATTTCAGAACAATTCATATCAAGGTAATGCCAGATTACGTGGATTCCCAGTTTCGAGAGATTATGGCTATGATGGGGTATTAGAGACAAATTATACCGTATCTGCACTAGAGGATCAAGAAAGCAATTCTGAATTTCTCAAAGACTTTTGGAAAGCTGCTCTTATGGGCTATGGGAGTGGACTATGTATTGGATTATCCATAGTATATTTCATGATTTCAACTGGAAATCTGAAATGGCTTGTAAGAATCATTGCAGATTTGGAACGAAAGATCATTATGAGAAGGAGCAAGAAGCAGCGAAGTCAAAGGAATTACAGAAGAAGAAATAATCGCTTATAGCCAAGTTACTAATCGAGGAGTTGATTATATAATTTCAGGTATTCAGGCTAAGCTCTACACTAATCTTCTTAGTTTATTTGAACTACTAATACATTAGTTTTCATACTTGTTATAACAACTAACTGATGCTCTGCTACACATATTTTTCTTTCCAACAATTTTAGTAAATACTACAAGATATTGAAAAGGATTAGCTTGTTTATGTTTTGAACTAGTAAAAGTTCAACTATAACATGCGATAGAGGGATTCATGTAAATAAAATTTTAAAATCTATACCATAATTAGTTGGAACTAATCATTACTGGGACTAGTAGTATATCAATGATCAAATGATTTAGTTAATGGATTGTTTAGCATGTGCCACTTTCAAGTGACACCAATGTATACTTTGATTTTAGCATGGTCCACCTATACAATTCTTTGTATTTTGATAAATTATTTTCAAGTGTTTGACTATAATATTTTTCAAAGTTCAGATGTCAAGGATGGGAAGACATTGGCACAATGGATTCGGTTATCCGTTTGTTCACTTTTAAGCTTTAATTTTGTATCATGTATCTCATTTGTGTTTACACATTTGTTTTTCTTCTTTATGCGACTTGTCAAGATTTTGTATTAAAATAATTGTTATCACTCTCAGAAAAAACAAGTTTGTATTAATATACTTGAGCTTTTTAGTAGCTTGATAAAAAATTTCAAGTTCATCTTTTCAACTTTGAATGTCTAACTACATTATACTAAAAGGAACACAATAGCGATTTTTTTCGCTCTCAGAAATACCCTTATTTGGATATGTTTATTCTGTGAGTCATCTTAAAACAAATCAAAAGGCGATGCTGTAAAAAAGAATATTAGATGGAAATCATCTATCTCCAGATTTTAGTTCCCCGGTGTCGGATGCCCTATATTTGGATTGCGGCACACTAAAGTATTGAAAAATAAGTTATGGATTATCAACCATTAAAAAAATAGATGCCTAATTCAACATCACAAGTAAGCTCATGAGAGGAGGATTGTCCAAAGATCATATAAGGAACCAAATTTCCCTATGCCCATCGATGTGGGCCTTAAGCTCAGACTGGACATCTGAAGTGTGACAATATAAGAAGGGGGCCCAACATCGGATGAAACAATGAATTAGGTTGGGCTTGGCTTTGCTACCATGATAATTAAATGAATTTTGGGCCTAGCTCAACCCTTAGAGTTAGCTCATGAAGGAAGGATTGTGTAAAACCATATAACGAGACCAATGTGGGACTCAACAACTGATTTCCAAGACTCACAAATGCTATTGAGGCTCAAGTGAAAATTGTTGATTGCCTACGATTCAACTCAAATCAAGAGCTGTTGATTGAAAAATTAAAGGAGAATGCAGCCCTTGGAGAATTGAAGGAGAATGCTTAAAATTGAGTTAGTAACTGATGTCCATGATGCACCAGCCGTAAAATATCTAGTAGAATTTGCATTAAGATATTCTCGATGTTGTAAATATGTAAGAGACATGAGAGATTTGATTTTGTAGCTCTTTACAAACTTGCTTTTAGTTTGTCCTTTTCACAAAACATCTACATATAAGAAAAAAAATCTAAAAAAGGTCATGTTCTTATATTTGATTTTTAAGTGGCCATAAGAGATCACTTCCCTGAGAGATATTCTAGATATATAAAATATAATTAGAGATATTCTACATTTAGTGTGGCATTAGTTGTAGAATATTATGAAAAATATATTTTGTAGGATTTACATCAAGTGTAGAATGATTTACTCATTTACTTCCTTTCATATCTTATTCTCTTGTGTATAAATACACATGTAATCTTATGCATTTGGATCAATGAATAGAGACTCACTCTTCAGTTTCAAACTTCAAACATGTCGTGCTCTTACCACTTGTGATAATGAGAGAATTCCTAATTTTGCTTACTAAAATATCATAAGAAAGAAAAATGATCGATGGAAGCTCATAAGTATGAGTCCAGCGCAATAAACTTTGTATGTGACTGTGGGAAAGCCTTTATTTTGCATCAATTGTACTTGGTTGCACTTTGTTTTTTATTTATATGATGTGGTGTTCGTGCCATTTTAAATACACCTAATTCACACTTCACATGTGTAGGCTAACCGTCCGGGGCAACTATATATGTACTATGGTGTATGTTCTTGAACATATTTAGATCACAATGATACTACCAAGTAATACCAGAGATGCAGCCTAGTAGTGAACTGGTGTCAGTGGAAAGTGGAGAGAACTACATAGCAATCAGTTCCTAGTTAAATATTTTGGATTCTTTTTTCATGGGAAAAAAACAGATCTAATATCTAGGAAAGATGTCAATATTACAAATAGCAATACACTACACATACGAGGAAAAAAAACAGAATCCAGAGTGAATTTGCTTGCCTAACCTTCCAAGGAGTAGATTGGCACATGCTGCTTCAAATGTGAGATTTGATGTCTTGTTTGTGCACAATGGAATTCCAAGATGGATTGCGCGGAAGGAATGTGTCCGAGACGTAAGAGCATGAGGGAATGACGGAAAGGGAATGTGATTGAGCGTGTGAAAAGGCAGCAATACAGAGATGAGAAGCCAGGCCTAATCCACGCTTGGTACGAGGGACATAGGTGTGGAGAATGTCCATCACTCTGCCTCCATCTCTCAGCTCATACTCCAAATAGGCTTCCTTGTCCTCTGTTTCGAACCTCCCTACTCTCTCGCTCCACACTATCTTTGGCGCCTCAGTAGCCATCATCTCACTTGGCCCCTGTTGTCTAATCTACAAATGAGATGACCCTTCTAGTTCTTAGTACTAACTCAAAAATACAATTATGGGACAAAAATTTCAATCATTCCCGTTTGACCACAGATTTCGAAGTTGAAACTTTTGGACGTAGCATTTTCTTTTTTGTAAAAAATTGAAGCTGTGTGAGTAAAAAGTGAAATTTTTCTAGTTTTGTGAATACAAAATCTTACCCCCCAAACAAATATCTGAAGACAAGTTTTCAAAATTTACAATCAATGATCAAACAAGCAAGTGCATATTTAGTTTAATTCCAGTATTTAGCTTTAAAATCTGAGTTATTGTCAGTATGTTCAAACTTGTAAAACTTAATTCATACCTTGACCTACCTACCCCAGTCCCCAGATGAGAAAATCTGAAAAACAATAAACCCAATTCCCATAAAACTGGTATTGAAAACCCATAATCTTCAACAGAAAGAAAGATTAAAAATTGAGAATATAGGTGAAAAAATAGAATAGTTACCTAAAATCAGCAAAAGCACTGCAAGCTGAGCTGCCCCTTCGAATTGGGAGGCGAAGCTTTATATTGTTTAGAGAATGGAAAAACACCAATATAAATCCACTACGCCCGATCCTCAAGCGCCTTAGCTTTGTCAATGGGTTGCTTCTACTACTTCAACTTTCATACTAATTTTCAGTATTAAATTTTAAAAAAATAAAATTTACATATTTGAATAAATATTTAAAAAATTATTTGGATTATCTTATACATATGACATATATGGTTGAGGAAATCGTTTTTCTTTTCTAATGGCCTTCTATTAAACAATATTTAAAACTTTAAAAAAATTATCAAGCAAATAAGATAATAATTTTTACCATTCCTCGCACAGTATAATAATATTATTTTTACTGTTTTAATGTATATATCCTTTTATTTAACTTTGAAATCATATTTACTCTTAAATTTTTGTTCGCTTATTCTCACCTTGATTTTCCTAAAAGGTCTGATCACAATTAAATCCAATCCAATTTATAAAACAAAGCTCATCCCAAATAAATATCAACCAGTCTCTGTCTTTTTAGAATGGCCTCAGTTATGTCTTTTGCTAAGTTGCTATGGGCAACACAGATGAATCCGAAACAAGTTGTCCAATAATTAATCATCTCAAGATAAAAAAATTTTACATTTTATCCCGAAATTATTATAGTATTCTCCAATCAAATTCACTCTACTTGCATGATTAAAAGATTCAAATTGCCACCACATACTAACGAACATGAGTAAAGGGGCAATCTTATAGATTTGCAGTTGGTACCTACAATCCCTTGTCAGTTGTTTACGCTGGCAACATATACCTGCAATCAGACATTGTTGAAGGATTGCACCATCAACTCATCACATATTCCAAAGAAGATAATAAAAAAACAAGGAACCCTTTTCTCATCAAAAATCTGGTATCAACAGTTTGAACATATCTATGTATGTCGATAGAGATTTCATTTGCACAAGATATAAACATCTCTATGACAGGAAACCATTCTTCTCCTGTATTGCAGATATTTAAGTCTGTCAAGTGAAAAAAATTGTTCACTAGTTTATCTAGTGAAGAGCGAGCTTGAATTCACTGCTGAAAGACACAAGTATAAGGAGCCAACCTATACAATGATAGGGAAAGATGTATTGTATTGTATCTATGGAGAATTTCAACCAAAAAAAAATCCTTTAGTATCCACACCTTCCATATCTACACGACCATAACAAACACCTTCAGCACAACCATCTTTAACTGCCTGAACGCGAGTCTGATAAACCAGATGATGAAGCAACTGTAGTAGTTTCGCCTATCACTGTCTTCAATTTCTGAGATGAATTATCGCCTGAGAACCCTGAGTCTGACACATCACCAATGTCAAGGCTGTCTGGAAGCTTTTCAAAATCATCACTAGAGTAGAGCTTCAAAAAGAAAAGAGAAGCATCTCCATCAGATCCAGAGAGTTAAAGCAGCAAAAATCAATTATATTTTGGCATGATAGAGTATTCAATATATGGAAATTAAGGGGGCGAAACCTTGAAAATGGCACCTTTTCCACCTACACTGCCTTGCATAATAATAAATCACAAATTCAGAATTGCTTTAAAGAAATAAGACCATGGCTTGCCACTAATCTAGCCTTGTATTCCTTTAGAGCAGCACTAAGAGAACAGGAAAAATATGGTCCTTCTTGCATTAACACCCCACAGTTTAATAGATGTGTCAAAGATACAGCTAAAAGAGCACATACTAGATATCAGGCAATGAAAACCACAAAGTTAAATTATCTTCTCTCAATAAAACAAAATACAAACTTACTCATGTCATTGGTATGTTCACATTTTACATGCTTCACTCTTTTGCACCAAGTAGGGAAAAAAGGAAAACCAAACAATAGAAAGAGTGCCAGGGGGGTAGGGTGATATGGTAAAGGGTGCACTTATTGGGCACCGACTTTGCAATGAGGTAATCCCTGCTACTGTCTTTTTTCTTAATTTTTTTTTGGGGGGACTGGTTATCTGGTAAAGGGTGCACCTCATTGGCGCCGACTTTGCAACAGGTAGGGATTCCCCACTAGTATTTAAGACAATAAACTTGCCACATATGCTTAAACTATAAGATAAAACAATTTATACAATCCCATACTTCCATTGGCCAGTAATAGTTCCTATTAAGAAATTAGACCTTGGGCCTGACTCAACCCAAAAGCTAGATCATGAGATGAGATTGCCCAAAGACTGAACAAGGAGACAAACCCATTATCTGAACCAATAACGGATACTTTAACATCCTCTCCTTCCCCAGATTGGACAGCTAAATCGTGGACAACATAATCGGGGGACCAACATTGGTTAAATCCAGAATGAGGATAAGTCTAGCTCTAATATCATGCTATGCAAATGGATCTTGAGCAAACTCAACTCCAAAAGCTAGCTCATAATATGAGACCTATCAAAAACCCCATAAGGAGAAAATAAAGGAGCTATTTTCCCTCTTTTCCACAATGGGATGTCGTGATAAAAACAACTTCAGTAATATTAGCAGTAATTTCCATCCATTATAAATCATGGGGCCTACTATGTTATGAAAGCAAATCAGCATGTTAAGGGAGGAGAGTTGGATGAAGATTATTTACAACAACATTAGTTATTTTCAACAACACAGCTTCTCCAAGTCTCTCAAATTATGTTCCACTTTTTAAAGGCTGTGCAATTTTGATGCTGAATATTGTTTAATAATTTATTGGCAGGATGCAGCAGTCATGATGAAGACATGCAGAACTCGGAGTGTGGTAGATGGATCGAGGTATGCATTCATAGTGAAACTAATTTAGGATGAGAATAAACTTCAAAACAGAAAATTCACCTCAAGCTGATTCAGCATGTCAACCGCAGCATCAATGTCACAACTGTTTGCCAAATAGACCTCAGAAAGTGACTCATCTGACATTCCAGGAAAAGTCATCTGAAGATAAGCCAAATCCATGAAAGATTCCTCACCCAGAACTTCTTTACCCATAGTTCCTACTGGACTATGTGATGGCGAGCCATAAGTTGAGAAGTCTTTCAGTTTATACTGATCAGCAATTTGGGGAGTCTGCAGTTGATTTCGCACAGCTGTCACACCAGGTGCCAACCAAACAGCCTCACTTCCACTCTTGAACTCATTTGGAGATCTAGCTTCTTTGTTTCCATCAGGTGCCCCTCTTTTCGAAATAGGCACATATGCGTCTGCATAGGGGTTCAAAGTTGATGTTCCTGTCTTCATTGGTGCCGTGCATATAGAGTTCACTGTTGCAAAACAGTAAGAACAGTCAACAATGGTAAGAGTTACAGATGTCCCAAACATATTGTGCAGATTAAATATTTAACTTTTTATTAGACATCAAAATTAACTCAGACATTCATAATTTTTTACTTTTTTTAACTCTATTAGCAGAGCAAAACTCCCTTCACCCTTCCTCCAAACCTTAACACAATATCCAGAAAAAAACTAAACAAGATCCAAGAGACATGCAATTAAAAGAAGCAAAACTCCCTTCACCCTTCCTCAGAACCTTAACACGATATCCAGATAAAAACTAGACAAGATCCAAGAGACATGCACATGCAATTAAAAGAAAAACATCATCTCGGCCTCTTCACCTCTTCACCGTTTTAACCGCACAACAAAAATATGTCTGTTGGACACTGAAAAATGTTACAAACTCATAGTGTATGGTTACACTTCACTTGGAAATATCTGCAACACTCTACTTCACGGAGGATCTCTTCAACAGAATACTTCAGAAATCTTTTGTTGTTTTATTTCTATGAATTTGAATATACTTTCTGTAAAAATACTTTAATAATCAGGACTGGTGGCCATCAACATTAATCCTTATTCCTAGTTCCAGCCAAAGTTATAAACGCAAAATCTTCAAACAAGTCCAAGATCTTCACCCAGTATACCCTATCCACCTTTCAGACCCAAATACAGAGGGAAAAAACTCAAGCAGATAAGAATACCAAAAATTTAAGACAGCAGGGTCCAATGTGGAGTAAATGGCCAAAAACATCCCTCAATTATACTCAACTCTTAAGCTACATCCTTGCTCTATCATAATAAACAAAAAACATCCTAAACTATCCAAAAACTTATTACTTCCCTCCGTTAGTTTTATGTCAAGCTACTAACCAGAAGCACATGACTATCCCACAAACCAACACTTGTGTCACCTTCTCATACAGTATGCCATTTGGACTCTTAATGCAAAAAGATTCACCAAATCTTAATATCAAATCAATACATTGTTGTTCAGTTGTAGAAACAAAACATTAATACAATAATATTCTTACCAAAAAATGACAAGTGTATCTATATGTTTGTTATTTTCAATATGTAAATAATTGATTTATTAGTAAACTTTTAAACTGTTTTATGAATTCCAAGTGAATAACAATTAATTATATATAAAGGTCTTCAAGTTATAAAGGAAAAAGACAAACTATGTATCTCATTTATACACAAAGTAAACTATTAACTATAAAAATCTTCACAATAAAAGAGTAAGACTACATACACACTACCTTCTCATACCCACTTATAGAATTACACCGAATATGTTGGTATTGTTATTAAAAAACAAATTATGTATCTCATTTACACACGATATTATATTTACTTTAACTAAACATTAAAGTTGGAATAATATACCAAAAAAATGTTGGAATAATATAGATGAAAAAAGCTATATAAAGATCTTCCTATTTTAAGGAGAAAAAGAATATTTTTCACTAATAACTATTCCTTGTAGCATATATATTACTGCTATTGGTAAGGCAGGTATGGCCTATGGGTGTAGTATTTATCTTCCACTTTTTCCTGTCTATATTTTTCCAATGATGAAAATGAAAGAAACGTCAATAGCTAGTCAACTTATGTTTTCACTCCTTGCTGAAGAAACTAGGGAGGGGAGACAAAAATGGTAGATTTGTAGGGATAAGTCACGTGCATGGCATATTTTCTGTTTGAAGCTGTTAATGTTTGCCAGAAAACTAAGAGAGGGATATAACTTGTAACTTCTAAGATAGATCAAGGATGTTATTTATTCATTGTTATAATATAAGGATGTAGTTTAAGTTTGGTTATAATTAAGGGATGTTTTTGGTCATTTACTCTCCAATGTGCAATTGTTGACTATTTATTACTTATCTTATCAAAAAAATCTGCAAAGAGTTGACTAGTCATACAAGGGATGGCCTGGACACAGCAAGTTGAATCAACTAGGTGAAAGTCAAATTAAATAGGAGGTAAATAATAATTTCATTTTCATTCAATTATCCTGGGGGAGGATACTTTTCTGATAAGGAACTAGAGGCTATGATAAGGGGCATCAGTCCTCCAAGGTGGTGGAGTGGGGTGTGTACTACTTGTTTGATTGTTTCCAAGAAAATAAGTGTTATTACTGAATCCTTTGTAATGGGAATTACAGTTGTAGAGCCATAATAACAATTGATACTTCAGAAAGATATAGGAACTATATAGGAAGATACATAGATTCGTTCACCTTCTCAATCATTATTTAAGTTTGAAAAATCATGTCTCATCATGTACACTTTAAAGGTGATAGAATTAAAATGAGAGCAGAGTTAAGAAACACAAAAGAAGAAAACTGCAATCTTATGCCTTAATAGACACAGTCCAGGTTAGGAAGTAGATACTTCGAAGAGATCTTACCTGCACAGTTACTAAAACTGATGATGGTCATCACGCAGCCATGCTCAATTTGCTCAATCATTTATTGGCAGAACTCAAAAAAGGAAAAAGGCAAATAAAACTTATTTATCTGTTTGTTTTGGGAAATTTGAAGCCTACCCAAGTTTTCAGATGCTTTTGTGGAGTTTGCTCTACAAACTTAACTGTACTTTCTCTAGACAAAAGCACTTACGATTATTTATTTCTTAGATAATAACAACATACCTAATGCAATCGCACAAGAGTGGTTCGGGGAGGGTAGTGTGTACGCAGCCCTTACACCTAACTTGTGAAGGTAGAAAGATTGTTACCATATTTTTTATAAGGTAAGCACAGTTACAAGTATTTCTTTGGGTTTTACTCACCAAAAGAAAGAAAATCAGGCTAATTCAGATGATAAAAAAACACTTGGAGTAGGAGAAACATAGGATCCTCTTTTAGGGTGGCATTTGTTTTGGTTTCTTTTTGGTCTCTCTTTTTTTGTTTCAGGGGATGGGTTCTTTTGTTGGGGTATAAAGTTGTGAATTATTAGCTTCTTAAATTATGCTGCACCTAAATAAACAAGGCTAAATTACACCAACTATCTCGATGAGAAGCAATGAATGTGCAACCCAGCTAAAATCTGAAAAAAGCAGCAACCCCATAATTCCACATTGGGAAACTTGAGCAATAAATGACTTAATGACCAGTGCATCCAATTCAGAAAAAGAACCTATACATTCTCACTGAAAAGCTTCGCCGATAAATAATGCATCTAATACAGAGAAGAACACTTACTCTGAAAAGAAAATGGATCAAATATTAAAAATACAACACAGAATTAGTCCCTGCACGCAGAAACTTTGTTATGTTCAGAAGTTTGCACACGACCTAAAATTCACAGACAGAATTTTGGTCAAAATTTTGTTCTTTATCCCCCAACCCCCCAAAAAAGACACTATATGTTGGTAAACACACATGTAAGCAGCAAGTCCACCTCAAACAGCTTCAAGAGATTTTGGGCCAAGAGAGATAACATTAGTTTTCCATGTGATAAACCAACAAACTGTAGCGAATTACTTATATTTCTTCTAGACTGAGAAAACAACAAGATACCCAGTGTAATCCCACAAGTAGAATATTGGGAGGGTGGAGTGCATAGACCTTACCCTACTTTGGGAGGTAGAGATGTTGTTTCCGATACATCCTCGGCTCAAGAAAAAACATATCAAAGCAAATATTATAGAAAACATGACAAAGCAAAGCATGATGAAAAGGAAAAAAAAAACTATAATAAAAGAGTGTGATAATTGAAGCACAAGAGACAATAGAATGCCACAAAAATCAAAGAACAAGAAACTATAGACAAAGTACTACAACTACTAGTATGGAAGGATAAGGGTGACAATGCTAAGCAACCAACTAACCTTCTACCCTAATTTGTGTCCTCCAAAACCTCTCATCTAAAGTCGTGTCCTCGGTAAGGTGCAACTACATCATGTCCTAATCACCTCTTCCCAATACTTCTTCGGCCTACATCTACCTCTCCTGAAACCATCAACATCCAACCACTCACAACTCTGCACTGGAGCGCGTGCATCCATACATCTCCTCTTCACATGCCAGAACCATCTCAGTCTCGCTTCCCACATCTTGTCCTCCACCAAGGTCACTCCAACCTTGCCTTGGATATTTTAATTTCTAATCCTATCTCTCCTAGTATGCTCACACACATCCACCACAACATCCTCATTTCTGCAACTTACATCTTAAATATAAGAATTCTTGACTGGACAACACTCCACCTCATGCAACATAGTTGGTCTAACCACCACTTTGTAGACTAAGAAAACCATTGAAAAGAAAACACAATTTCTACATTAAATGTTAGAAAAGCTAGATGTCAGTCTCTAATGGACATATTTTGAATATTTTTGCATGTTATCCACAAAGTAAAAGAAACTATCACAACATGATAAGGTCACAGATATAGGTTCCTTGACGAAGACCGAAGTTGGCATCAACCACTGTCTATTGTTTCTTAAACGTTACCAACACATAACTTCCTCAAAGTTTCCCAAAAAAAAAAATTTATGAACCCTTCTACGGAAAAACCTAGAGAAGAGGTTCAACCTCAATTAGTATTCATACAAGGCAAAAGCTTGAAGATGTTACAAGTTCAACCTTGAACATACACAACTTTCTCGAGTTTTCCCAAAAATACTATAAAATTCTCCTAGCCAATAATCGCACAACACATCCAACAGAGCCAAATCAGCAATAAAACAACATTTTGTAGAGAAAACCTCACGTGGTGACAACCAACAGAAAAATATTCAATAAAAGCATAGCTTAAATGATAAACACCATTCACCTCCAACCCTAACGCTGTAGTATGAGTCACCAAAGGAGCACCTCGAACCCTAACGTTGTAGTCTGAGTCACCAAGCCAAAAAAGGTGGGAGCTCCCAGGAAGGGTAAAAAAAATACTACTAGAAAATTTTCACGACCTAACTTTACCAAACCTTCAAACAACCAGAAAAAAATTAAACCAAGCCAAAAATACCAACCCTAGACATAGAAAATACATATACAAAGAAACAACTGCGAACACAACACAAGATCATCATCCGCAACAACCGACGAACAGATACACATCACCAAAATCTAATCAAATCATTCAAGAAAAAACAGATAAACACAAATAAAAGATACGAAAAAACAACAAACGCGACTGTAGGCAATCAAAGATGCTAGCGATCAATCAATGGATCAGTGATCGGATAGAGAAAAGATAAAAGAGAAAGAGAAAGGGATTGACCTTCGGAATAGCGATCGTACAGCGAGATTCAAACCCTAAATTTCGCCGAGAAAACGAAGAAAGATCGATGAAAGATTACAAGGGAATCTCCTTCTCTCTGAGAAAAATTGAGAAAATAGAGAGAGAATGAGAAACAGGTCTACTGTCGTTCAATATATATATATATATGTGTGTGAGAGAGAGGGGGAAGAGACCGGTTATTTGGTCACTTAATAGTCGGTCCCTCAAGTTTAGAGAAATAGTACTTTGGCCCTTAAAAAAAAAGGGGAAAAGGTCAAAAATACCCTTAACTTTGATTTATTGTTTAAAGGAAAAAAGGTTTGATATACCCTTCAACATTGTCATTTGGAGCTCGTTATAAAAATAGCTCATATATGCCTTTATCGTTATACAAACGGCTCACATATACCCCTGCCATTACAAAATGGCTCACATATACCCTTCATTTAACGGAAGTTAAAAAATTAGTTTTAAATTTATATTTATTACTTCTAATTTTTTTTAAAAAATTATTTAGGGATATATATGATTCTTCTATCAAAGTTCAAGGTATATTTTAATTTTTTTCATACATAAATTATTTTTTGACTTCTTTTATTATAATTATTTGAGTTTCTTATTCTTATTTTGTTTTTGTCTTTCATTCCTTAGTTTAAAGAAAAAAAAATTAAATTATTTTTTTTGTGTGTATTATAATTTAATTTCATATTTGAAGAAAAAAATTGGTCATCTACAATAAGTTTTACAAGAATATTAGTGAAACATAAATAAATTTGATTATCAAAATAATAATTATAAATTAGTCATTGAAACAAAAAAAAGTCAAAAAAAAATATGTTTAACGAGGATTAAATTTACTCATATGAGATTATTTTTCTTAGAAAAAAATAATAAAAATTTAGATTAAAATTATTTTTTTTTTCATTTTAGTAGAGGAAAAGGGTATATGTGAGCCATTTGTTTACAAGTAAGGGTATATATGAGTCACTTTCATAACAAGGGATATATCAGCTCTAAATGACAAAGTTGAGGGGTATATCAGACCTTTTTCCCTTGTTTAAATTTATTTTTATTGTTAAAATAAAGTTAATTTTACCCCTCATGTCACTAATTTCACCAAATTTATCTCTTATTAGAAGGATTGACCCAAATTGACCCAATTTTTTTTTAAAAAACCCTATTCTTTAACCCAATAACCCGACTCTATTTAAAAATTTTCCAAATCTCCTATACCCATTTACTCATTCTGCCAAATCTCCATTAAACATATCAAAGACATCATTTTAACACAATTACTTCTGTGGATTAAGTGAAACATCATACCAAGGATGTAGGGGCAGGCCTTCCAGGTTCCGATTTTCTTCTTGTTAGCAGGTCTTTTATAGATGTTCAGGGTCCCATCCTTCGTGTAGTCATCATCACTGTCCATTCAACTTCATCAAAATAATGCAGAGGTCAATTCTAACATTGGAGATTTTTGAAATCTCTAATGTTACACATTTTCTTCTTTTATACATTGGAGATTTTGAAATCTAAACAAGAACAATAATTATATATGAAAAAGAAGATTTGGGAGAATGGGGTCGGGTTATTGTGTTAAAATAAGGAATAGGGTTTTATTTTTAAAATTCGGGTCAATTTGAGTCAATTCGTCTAATGAGGGGTAAATTTGGTAAAAATAGTAATAGAAGGGGTAAAATTAACTTTAATTTAACAACGATGGGTAAAATTAACTTTATTTTAACAGCGAGGGTAAATTTAAACAATAAATCAAAATTGAGGATATTTTTGACCCTTTTCCTAAAAAGAAATCTATCTTAAATTAATGGAGATGGCATAGAATCAACCCAAATTTTCTCGAAAAGTCGAATGCACTCTCAAATTATTTACATATTCATATATTACTTAAAAGTGAATTTATTTCCGCTCTAAAAGTTGATAGGTCATAACAATTGAAAGTAAAATTTAAAAAAACGTGTAAAAAATTCTAACTTTTTTTTTAAATAAAAAAAGCATCAACTAGTTTTTCGTAGATGATTGTTCCAACTTCAAGTCTTTTTTTTTCTTCATGTCATTTGTTTTTTTTCTCCTTCTTTTATCTAACCAAAATCACCTTCGTTTTTTTCAATTTGGTAGTTGATGTTGTTGTTGTTGATGACGCAAGGATGTGTGGTGGTTGATAATGTGTTTGTGGTATTTATCAATGGTTCATTATGATAATATAGGTTGTTGGTGGTAGAAATTGATCGTAATGACTAATAGTAATGGTGGAGGTGGGGGCGGTCATGGTGATGAACGAAGAATGTATGATGGTAGTTAATTAGCGGCGATGCAAGTTATGATGGCAGATAGTTTGTTGGTAGTGGGAAATTAACTGTAGTAGTGGTAGTGTTTGTGGAGGTGGTAGCAGCTACAGAATCGAGAGTGATGATGGCAATTGATATAATTATAATGATAAAAGAGATAAGTGTGATAGTAGCTGATAGTAATGATTAGTAACGATGGTAATTATAATGACATAGGTGATTGGCGATATAATGGTGGTGCTGTATGATAGTACTGAGATTGAAGTGTTGGTTTGTGGTGGTAATTGGTGATTGTGGATAGACTAATATATGGTGAATATTATTCACATAAGAATACCTCTTAATGATATTAAGATTATATTCTAAATCTTAATTAACGACTAAAACTTATTCGGACCAACTAAATGCTTCAAATCTTTATGAAAATAAATGCACTAAGTAATCTAAACACCCAAGCGATTGAACAATTTAAACTCAAACCTCCATTAAATGTCAACCACCACCACCGAAGCCTAAGTAAAGAATCAAGCCAAGAAGGAGTATGCAACGTTTCGTGGACAATTCAGTGGTGATTGAATGGATCATATCATTACTTAAAAAATGAGTTATATGGTTATTAGTTATTACGAATGTTAAATGCAGCTATTAGAATATTAAAAGTAGTAGCTATTTCACGTGTCTTAAAGTATTATTCCTTTTGTTCGTTCTTACTTATTTATATTTATTTTGAGATATCTAACAATATGTGTCCACGAGGAAATATCAATAGTTACTTGAATTACATTAACCTTTTGGCCAAATAAATATCGAAAATTAAGTAAGGATATCATTTTCTTGAACGAAACAATTTTATATATGTTGATAAAGTATTTTTTATAATTACCTTTTATTACTTGCGATTGATGTGAAGTGTTAAATAATAATGCACATCCTAAAAAAATTGAGAACATATTTGTATTTATAACACTCACAAAACAATAATTAGGCAATTAGGCTTATTAGCATGAGAATTCTTTTTAATAAACTTTACGTCTCTTTATCTTCATCATATTCTTGATTCTACAATCAAAGAGGTGAAAATTAAAAGTTTAGTTTTCTCTTGAAATTATTACAATAATTGCTTAATCTTTAATTTTATTTCATTGTGGTAGATTTCAACAATCAATAATGTTTTAAAGGCTTTGATTTCATATAGTAATATATATTTGGTTCACAAATGCTTTTACATTGTTCCCATTATCTCAAAAGATTGCATTTTTTATTGGGAAAATTGTATATAAATAGCAAACTAATAACCTAAAATAAATGGAGTAGCTAGGGTTTGATTTAATTGTGCTCCATAGCAAACGTTTGCAAAAAATTGCCAGGCGCCTCTCTCTCAAATATCTCGCTCGCCACTCTCCTCCAATCTCTGGCTCGCTTTCTCACTTTTTATACAAACACAAGTGTATAAAAATTGTTTCTAATTGTATAAAGTAGAGAAAATTGTATAAATACATATATTTTTGTTCCGCTCTCTCCCCTCTTCCAGATCTCGCTCGCCAGCCTCGCCTTTCTCACTTATACAAACAGAAGCGAAATGTATAAATTGAGTTTCTGTTTGTATAAAGCGTGAGAAAATTGTATATACACATGCAAGTACATATATTTTCGTCCTATACACTTATAATTATGCAATAAAAATACTCCCCTACTCAGTCTCTTTTGCCTTTCTCTCTTTCTCGTTTTATACAATTTTCAAATTGTATCTAATTTCTCTCTTTCTCGTTTTATACAATTCGATTCAATTGTATATTCCTTGTCAAGGCTCTTTTGTCTTTCTCTCTTTCACATTTTATACAAATTCAATTTGTGTATAATCGTTCTATACACTTATAATAATACAATTCGTTTTATACACTTCGTTTTTATACAGTTTTCTGCCCAAGTGTCTTTCTCTTTCTTATTTTATACATTTCGTTTTATACAATTTGCTTCAACTGTATATGTATAGCGAATTATACAGTTTTTATGTTTGCTATGGAGCACAATTATGCAAACTTTGCTATAGCATACAAATATAAATTTTTTATTTGCTATATGTGAAAGTTGCCCTTTTTAATTAAATATTTATTATGATGATTTTTTTATTTTATTTTTTTTAAAAGATCATCTAAATTAATATCAATCTCATTAACTGATTTGTATATATATTTAGCTGTTGTTGCTCACTCAAGATTTAATGCACAATAAAATGAGATCTTCTCAACGAAAAAGGATGTTTTCACTTTTATAACACAAAAACCAAGTGATTAAGGATAAATTTAGAAAAATAAAGTTAATTCCTTCTTAATTATGTTTTTTAAAAAATATTTATTTTGGAGTAAAATAAAATAGATCAAAAGATCACTTAATAAATGAGGGTACTATTAGTTATTTTCTCCTTTTTCCTTTTTTATGTACTTAATAGGGGTGGATATAAATCACTAAATATTGAATTAAATTTAAATTTATTGTATTGAAGTTTTAATTTACTGTATCAGATCGAATTTTAAATGTTTGGTATTTAATATCTATTTTTAGTTATCAAAATTGAATTTTGAGAATACTGAATGTTCACTCCTAAAAATTATATGTCTGCCTTATGTTTGTAATGACAATAATCAAGCCGATTTACGGTATAGATCTGAACTCTAAATATGATTATTCTAAAATTAACATTTCATATACCGATTCAATTCGAACTCTCTTATTGAAGATAATAATTCATTTACAATATTATGTCTTGCATAAGACTCGAACCTCTACAATTTACATGCTCAGACTTACATGAAAAACTATCAATTATAATAGTTAACAACTTATATTGACTCTGAAAATTTTATAAATGTCAAATAAATTGAGTCAAAGGAGTAACAATATTATTTAAAAATTACACAATATTATAAATTTAAAATATTTTTTAAAAAAAAAAATGGATGATTCAAATATGTGACATAATTAGGACAAAGGTTGAGTTTCATGTGAAATTGTGCAATGCCTCGATACAAAGACGAGCCTCCTGCAGTTCGTGTTTACACTGTTTGCGATGAATCCAAGTTCGTTTTCATCAAACCCTAGTTTTATCTCCGTCTTCTAAATTACGAATTCAAATTTATTTGATGATTTAGGTTTTTTACTAACGTTTTTGCAGATATTTGATTGTGAGGAATGTTCCGGCGTTGGGTTGTGGTGATCAGCTCTCTCAACTATTCTCCACTTACGGAGAAATTGAAGAGTATGATTTTTCTCCTAATTATGAGTTTCTTTAAAAAATTACGTACTCCGTCTATTTTTACTTATCATGAAATAATGTATTACTTAGTAGCTAATTTATACTTGTAGTCATTTCGAATTTATTGTATTGTAAAATTATCATTTGCTTTGTTTTCTCGTGTGCTAAGTTAATATTGGGTAAATAAATTATGGATGAAGCTTAAGTATTTGTTTTTTGATTTTAAAAAGTTTTTTTTTTTTTGTATTAACTGTGCAGCACCTTCTGGTGCTGAGGGGAATTTACAAGGGATAGCTTCATTACATATAAGTGTAATGAGCTCAAAAATTCTACCATGACCTCAGTATCACTTGCAATTGTCATGTTACACCAAAAATACAGTTAGGATAAACATCTTTACTAAGTACTAACTACAAATTCTGACCACCAAAGGTTGAACTAGGGTCTTGAGTTCGAGTCCAATGTATTGAGTTGCCTTTGGTAGGGAGCAATTTACCCTCTATGTGGGACTTCTCGATGTGAATCTGAATTAGTTAGGCTCCAAAACGGGTACCGGACACTAGGTGAGAAACCTTAAAACAAAACTATAGATTTTGATTTGCTTATAAAAATCCTTGCATTCCTTTCCTTTGAAATGGTCCACCATATTGCTGAAGGTTAGAGTATTCCATGTTTGCAGATTTGTCTTCCCTAGACCTTATGCAACTAATTGGAGATGTACTCCTATTTAAAACCTTTTGGCTTGTTTTTATCTTTATATACATAACTCAAGTTGATTGTGCCTTTTTTGTTTCTAAAGAGCATGTCATGTAAAATTTTACAAAGATGTTAGCTCAGCTGATTCCATTTAAAACTTAGATCAATTTTTCTATATTGGAGAATTGAAGGTTAAAAATGGAGGGTCTAAGAACAAAAATGAGAAATCCTTTTCAAAATGAAAGAGTTGAAAAAGAAAGTACACACAAAGATAGTAGTGGGACTAATACTACATTTTGCTCTTTGTTCTCTATTTTGTTGTTTCACTTGGCTGAGGGGGGATGGCAGAGGGGATACCTTTTTATCTGCTTGCTGAACTTATATGCTCCTTGCATCTTGTAATTGTTAGTCTTTTTCTTTACAAATAAACTCAGGATGGTGATTGTACTTAGCGATGCACAACTTAAAGATGAAGTTGGTAGTGTCAATAATGTCTTCTAGTGTGTTACCTTCATCATTACCGTTCTTCTGGTTTTTTAGATGTAAACCAATGGATGCTGAAGATTGTGAGCCATTTACAGACGTCTTCTGGATCAGGTTTTGCCGGGTTGACAATGCCAGGTGATGACGATGTTCAGATCATAACTGTTATATCTAGATATGTTAATGAATATTGGTATTTTCTTTTATAGTGTTGTGAAAGATCTCATTAAACTGCTAAAGGAAAGGGCAAGATTTGTGTATTGCAAAATGGACTCCAATACCCTTATAACACAATAGAATGTTTTTGAAGGAACAGGTCCAGCATAGCATTATTTTCTGGACGATGGTTTCCATGCAATTATCCATATACATGCACATTTGTTTCATATTGCATCATTAGTTATTCTTACATATTTGCTACTCCAGATTCGCCAAAAGGAAACTGGACGAGTCTGTTTTCCTAGGAAAAAAGCTACAGGTTTCTTATGCACCTCAATTTGAGAGTCTGCACGAGACGAAGGAGAAGTTAGAAGCAAGGAGAAAGGAAGTTTTAGCACGATTAAATCGTAAGTACCCAAAGTTAGAAATTACCTTGTCCAACGAGAAAAATTCTGCCTATATTTTGTAGACCCCTAGAACCTTATTTTGGAGTTGATGTCCTTTCAGCTGGAAGGTCGAAAGGATCTGCAACATATCGGCCAGATATGATTGGTGAGCCCTCGATAACTTCCTCTCCAGCCCAGTTGAATTCTACTGCACAATCAATTGGCTCTAATCATAGGTAGTTAAATAAGATGCTCTGAATTGACTTTTGAATTTTACTTATCAAAATAAAGTAAAAACATTTTCATTGCAGGCAGAGCTCGAGTTCTCAGGGTAATTCTGTTCATGACATGCAGTGTTCTCCCATAACAATGGTTTCTTCAGACAAGGTTAGTCATAGGTAACAAAAGTATTGCATTTATGCCTCATATGATTTTGACTTTTGGCAACTGATATTAACATTATTATCAGATTCCATAGTCATATTATGAAGCAGGGGGTTGGTTGCCAGATAATGTTAATCTTTAACTTTTTGGCAGATCTCCTTAGGTTGTGAAACTAGGAGACATTATTATTTGGTAAACTAGGAGACTTAGTATCCCTTTGTTCGCTTGTCATTGATGGATTAGCAAAGGCAAGAAGAATGCTGAAAGGGAGAAAAATCAATTTTGTGCTGTTCTTGGCAAATTGGAAGCTGTAGACAGGTTTCAAGGGGTAGAATTTTCTGGCAAGGATTGCAATGACTTCAAATAAACATAAAAGATTTCTGTGTATTTCTTTTTTATAATGCTAGATGGAGAATTACCACTATATTAGATCAGTAGTGAGTGCTGGGATTGTAAAAATTAGGAACTTTCATTGGTTGGTCTGAACTCAAGCCAGTGAGTTAAGCCTTGGGACTCACAGAGTTGGTGAGAGGACTCAGGATTATCTAGACCGGGTTACGTGGTTGCACATTATATGGGTAAGCCTAATGGTCAATGAAGTGAGAGGAGAATCATATCTCAGGTTCAAATCTCAGTGGAGACAAAAACACTAGGTGATTTCTTCCATTTGTCTTAGCCTTTAGTAGACACAATTACCTGGTACCTGGTGGGAGGGTGGGAGGTAGCAGGTATCCCACGGAATTGGTAGTGTGCGCAAGCTAGGCTGGACACCGTGGTTTTCAAAGAAGTATGGGTAAGCCTGCCTAGCTGGCTGGAGCTTGGATCCCATCATTTTGGGGTTAATTTAATGCTTGTTTAGCTAGTGAGGGTCATGAACGGTGCCAACTATTCTGGTTCTGCGGGTTAATTTAATGCTTGTTTAGCTAGTGAGGGTCATGAACGGTGCCAACTATTCTGGTTCTGCCTCATCTTCTTTTCTTGTATTCTCCCCTTCCAGTTCTTCTGCAACAAATTATCGGCAGAAAGGCTCAATTGGTAATTTACCTAAGAGATAATACATTTTCCGTTTAGTGTTTGCTCCTTTCTCATTCTACTTCTAGACACGAGGAGGAACAACAAAGAGACCCTTACAGAAGAGAGGGGAATGAACCTAGAGATAGAAATTCTCTTAAAAATGATTATTCCATTCTTCAGGTCAGTCAGACCACCACATTTTAAAGTTCTAGTTGTAGAACCACCTTTTTACCTGGTTTCAACTTTCTTTGCAACTCTTGTATGAACTCTATGTGCGTGAGTTTTGCTTACTGCATGCAAGTTCACGACACTTGGTTTTGAATTTCTGTAGAATGACTGTTTCTTCTCCACTTTGGTAATGATGTCAGGAATACTTTCCTTCACAATCTATGAATCAAACTGTTAAGCTGGTCAGAGATAAACTAAATAAGGTAACAATTATTAGCCTTTTGACTTGCGATCTTGGATTTTAGATGTGCTTGTTTATTTTATTTGACAATTTATTCTGTTCTTCTTTAGATACAATCCAGTGCTGACCATTTAGAAGAACCATCCAAGCGAAAACGAGTTGACAATAGGAGACGGATATAAATTACAATCCAGTGCGGACATTTAGAAGAACCATCCAAGCGAAAACGAGTTGACAACAGGAGACGGGTATAAACCCTATGCAGGTTTTGACAAGAGTATATGGCTATGGATTAGTGTTCCCCCAGAATATATGAAAATCTGTCTATAGTTTCTTTTCCATTCAGTAACATTACCTCTTCCTGGAAAATCATCCCTTGATGCTGAATCTGTAAACCAATACTTTTTATGGGTTCTAGTCTGACTTCTTCACCAACTGGCCTCTAGGTATCAACGAAAATGATGTCGTTCTTATTTTAGCCCCCAAGTCTCCAATTTCTTCTTTGTTTCTTCGATGTTATTTCATCACTATAATTGATAATCCTATGTATACAGTTTTCAGAATTTTCCAAGCAAGTTAAAGATTGAAACCCAAGCTTATTATCACTATTCCTGAACTGCTTGATAAGGTCAATGGGTTTAAATTGCCTAGTTTGCTTTTCTGTCTCCAGAAAATTCTGATTAGAATGTTCAACATTTAATGATCTAGTTGATAAAGCAGGGTACATGAATTGCGGTAACTGTGGGATACAGCAAAGTGACATTGCAGCATTCAGTGTTTCATGTGTTTGGTCCTGTTATTTTTTTGTATTCACAGTTGCAGAAGGGTAAGGCTGTTGTGTTTATGGATAAGTTCGACTTGGAAATGATGATATTGAGAGGGTACAAGGTGACGTATTTATGGATTGTTTCTCAGATGTTTTAGCATTCGCAAAGAATCCTATGGTGAATCATAATTTAACTTCATTGAAGCATGTTGGATCTGGTGCTGCACCTTTAGGGAAGGAAGTTGATGGATGAATACAATAAGGTATGCTCTCGCTGTTGTTGTTTACGGATATGGTATAACAGAAACCTGTGAGATTGTCTCATCGGAGAGAATCAATATGTAGGCTGCAGACACAGGATCAGCAGGGAGTCATTACTTCCAGGGAATGGAAGCTCAAATAGTCGAGAGTTGATAAACTGAAGCCTCTTCCTCCCGGACAATTAGGGAAAATATGGGTGCACACAAGGCAATTTCAACAATCCGTAGTGCAGATATTGGGTTAAAGGTCTCTGTTTTTCATTCTGAAATATTAAATGCTGCTGTTGTACCAATTCCTGATGCTGCTAGTGAATGAGCTTAGTATTCTAACAAGGGAGACTCAAAGAAGTTAAAAAAATGTAATAGCAGTATGTGTTCCTACGCCCTATATGCCACTGCTAACATCGCGATGGTGACAAATCACAAACAATGTTCCTACGTCCAACGGAAACTACAAATTTGGAATAGTTTACTCTTTGATCGTTAAATGTGCATCCACTGATCCAAGGCAGTTGCATATACACACCATCCTTATATATTCAAATAGTAACATAATTGAACTGATGATGAGAAAATGGGAAGAAACATGTATAGTCTGTAACATAGAGTGAACCATGATGAGTTTCAATGGTATAATCTAGGCAATGTATAAAGAGACCAAATACTTCACACAAGACTTCTTTGAGAGACTCAATTTAATCTTGATATAAGAAATTCAAAGATCTAACATTGCAAGATTAAATGAAAGCTGGGCAACGTTTCTCAGGTGGGGGTATAAAAGCAAGAAAGGCTATGCTAATTTCACCTCTTCAAAGATAATTTGAACCAACCTATGCAAACACATGTAAACAGTGAAAAGGTTAACACGAAATATATCCTTATGTAACCGAGTGTTAAGGAATTCTCTTCAGCAGTTGGTGTAGGGAGAGAATAGTAAGATGTCGCATAAGACACATTCCCCCCATCCCCCCATGCTTTAGTCGTAGCAGAGCAGAAAATATGTTTGTTAATCCTCCTTGTTGCTAGCTAGTCTTGCCCGGTGTCTAAGTTCTGCTTTTTTCCACCTGACAATCAGGTAACATAGTGAAAAGAGGGTATTAACCTGCAAAGAAGAAAGGTGTAAAGCTAATAAGTGAGTGAAAAACAATAGAAATGAAGAAAGCAAAGAGTGCAGAATGACCAAAGATACTCACCAAGATTATTATCGAAATAACCAACAGAGGCCCAGACCAGAGTGTGGAAAGAAAAATGCCATGTGAATCAAAGTAATTCTGGCGCGCAAAACTTTTCCAGTTCGCAGCTAATATACGATTAAGCCTCTCAGCACCATACACTCCTCCCACTGTATCATAAGGTAACTAAAAAAGTGAGGAAAGAGGGACATTCTAAAACACTGCAACGGAAACGATCAAACTTCTAACATGCAAGCTAGAAAGATGTCATCCCTTCAGTTTCACAACACAAAGCTACTAGCATACGGAACATAATTATTTGCTACTCAACAGCCTGAAAATTTATGCTTTAATTTTTCAATCTGAAAACTAAGACATATGTAGTCTGCTAAACCAAAAACATAGAAAACCATGAAGACAAAATAGAGTAGTGTCGAAAGTTAAGCTTTCTACCTAAAACATAAGTTCTATGTGTTACTGTGAAAGGGGAAGCCTAGCAATTCATGTAGAAAGTTCAGACAAGTTATTCTGTAACTGTATTATGTCATTGAGCTTTTGAAGTTTTCTACTGAGGATTATTCTAACGGAAAAGGGGCAAAATATGGACAAAGTAACTTTTTAAAGGTACGTGACATTTTTGGAATCAGAAAACCAACTTTAGAATTTTTTTAATTCAGTAAATATAGGTTTGTTAATGAAAAGGGTAAATAATGCATCATTTGTTAGACGGCAGGGGTATATATGCACCACATGTTTAACAAGGGGGTATATTTGCTCTAAATTGCAAAGTTGAAGGGTATATTTATCCCTTTTCACTTCTCACTTCATGGAGACAAAATTATCCTACTTTTTCAATTTGGCGGCAAGCACTTATAGGAAGAAATTGTTACAGGAGCAGGCATAACTATTTAGGCCGTTTATCACCTGAACTCTTCTGCAATTCTAGAAAATTATATCCAGCATGCTACACGAGTCAGAACAGCCTAGAATCAGTAACCACTTGTTCCTAAATTCTAATTCTTTAGTGGTCACAGATCTTTGGAACATGTTCCTTTCAGTTTTTTGAATTAATTGGCGCCCACCCCAGAATATCAAAGCAGCAGTTGAAAATTGGTGCCTATGGAAAGTTGACAGAACCATCAAGAAGACCCAGCACGTATCTTTTGGCGTCTTTGGAAAGAGAGGAATTTTAGATTTTCTTATGGCATCTCAACTCCTTACAGTAGACTAGAATCCTTTTGCCTACTGAACCTCTTCAGTTGGAGCAATCTTACACCCTGTAAATGATGTTATTCCCCTTTATTTCATGAGCTCTCTATCTGTGGTTTAAAAACCGTACTTTTGCTTTCTGGTTAAACTCCCTGGTCTAGTAGAGGAAGTTGTTATATTAGGAGTTTGAACATGATTTATTGTGTACTTACTTTGCATCTCCTGATGCCAATTTAATACAACACTTCACTTCATGAAAAATCAAGAAATATCAGAAACTGGGTAACTGTAAACAGCGGTGAACTTACATGCAAAAAGGAACAAAAACATCTGGAAATTGATGTTCTTCCGAGACACGATACATACTAGAAGAAACACGGCGTGAAATGAAAGAAGACCTACCAACCAAGGTTCCTGCATAAAGAAAGGAAAGTCATTAATAAGCAAACCAGGGAAATAAATTTGTCCTAGTGAAAATGCAAAACTCCCATGTTTGACAAGCTCAAATCACATCTTTTGTTAGCCAATGATACCTCTTAATCAAAATTTTTAATAATAACAAATATATTTTGGTAAGGGAATGAGAATACGTTATCTCCTTTAAACATTACAATTTCAATTAGCAAGCAAATGCTAACATAGAGCTCTAACTTCTTTCTAAGATTCTCCTAGTATTGCATTAAACAGCTGGCAGCATCAACCACGTGTCATATGATATCATTTCCCTTAAGGATCAAGTAGAGATCTAGACCCTCTTTCTCATCTTTAGTTTCAAAAGTGAAGGACCAAAAGCAAATTCAAAAAGTGCGTAAAATTAAAGAAAACAAAGAGGCATAACATGATTGGAACTAAGGATCATATATCAGAGGAAGAGATAACAGGATTGTTACGGAGAGAAAGGAACATATAACCAACCCTGAGTGACTGTAGTACCGAGGTAGCAAAATACTACTTAAGCAAATTACAATTGAACCAACAACCAAAGAATTTTCTTTAGAAGGTTTTCCCCTAGCATTAACACAGCACACCTTGCCAACAATTTGCGTAGCCTGGCCTTTATCCAAGAAAAATCTTTAAACTACGGCAATCACATATGATGGGATTTTTAATATTCTACACCAACTATAGATAATCCTCTCATAATTAAAGAAAGAAAAGTGGAATTTAGAAAGATGTTTTATTTCAATACACAATTTTAAGAGGATGGGAGAGTTCTACCTCTCTTCAACTGATAAGGCTCCTTAGTTGGTGTCCTTCTAACACTGATCCAATTTGATTGAATCGTTCCTAATGTATTTATAAGTGGTGAGCTAAATGTTCTGCTGAAACGTACTACTTAAAAGTAAAAAACGACACTAGGCTTTAAGAGAAGGAAGAAATCGCCTTAATGTTTTTACGTGAACTGTGATACAATAAACTCCACCCACAAAACCTCTGGCAAGAGTGGCTTCCCCATTTAGTTCTTTTGGTGACTCTCATGGTTGGAAGTAGATGGAAATTTCCAATTCCACTAGGCTATCCCTCCCTTGCCCCAAGAGGAATCATGTACGATAACAGCAGAAACTTTACAGAAAAAATGCAAAACAGTACATGAACCAAGTCCAAAGCAGAGCAGGATAAGCCTGCGGAAAATTTCCCACATATAAGACTACATCATTTAGTTCTTAGAAAATATGGTTATCTACCAAAGTTTATTTATTTCTACAAGACATGAATATTAGAATGTACAACATTTCAATGTTATCATATGTTCTGCAATTAGATAATTGGCCTGACCTTCCGTTTTCCCTATTAAAAGGCCATCCGCCCACGCCCACCGCTCCCAAAACAAAAAAACAACTGTGAAGCATCAACCACAGAAAAGATGGGATATGAATCCTCACTAACCCGTGTTTCAATGGTTAACTCAACACACACACACGCCTTCCTTCTCCAGCTACCCCAAACATAACAACAACTACTAAGCCTCAATCCCTAACATGGGATATGAATCCTCACTAACCATTTAAGTTCAACACAACACAACACAAACAAACAAACAAACAAACAAAGATAAGAACAACACCACAATGACATACAACAGACATTGCTATAAAAATCAATACCGGACAACACAAAAAAATGTAGAAACAGAGAACAAGGCACAACAAGATAAGTTAAAGTTAAAAAATTTCACAAAAATAATAACAGGGTCCTAACAAAATCTGATTTTTACCAAGTTCCTAGCTTTTGTAGAAGCTGGGAGAAAGGGGGAAAAAGAAGATAGAATTGACAATACCGTCCAGTCAATGGCGTGGAAGAATCCTATGAAGTTGTCATATGCTGGTCTAAGACTCGACCTCATCTCTGCAGAGAATTTCTCCACAAGATCTGCCATTTGGTCCATATGGGAATTCAAAGCACTGCTTAATTCCTCCATTTTCGCCTCACAAAATTCTTTACTGCTTTGAGATCAAGAAAGTGACGCCTCTCTATCTTCCGCAAATCTTGACACTAGCTCTGCTGCTTAACAGTATTCTACACTTCCTTTTACAATTGTGTGGAGCTTTCTCTTTTATTGCTAAATCACCCCCTCCAATTTTGGAAGTGTTAAATTAACCCCATATCTTATTTTATTATACTTTATTACCCCTTAGAACTAGGGTTGTGTATCGGTCGGTTCGGTTTGGTTTTGAAGTTTATCAGTTTGGTTTATTGGTTATCGGTTTGTAGAGATGCAAAACCATTAAGATATTGGCTTATCAGATATTGATTTATCGGATTTTTTACCGTTATCGATTTGGTTATCGATTTAACAAATAAAAAAAATATTGAAAATCACTTAGAAACAAGGTGATAAACCAAATGAATCATGCACATGAGTTCACAAGTTACATCTTGCTCAAAAATAAATATTTTTACATTTTAAAATAACCAAGTGTTTGAGACAACAAAAAATAAAAGTAGGAAATCACACTTTAAGTCAAGGACTTTATATGATATAAATATAATTATTTAATTTAGGGAAAAGGGTCTCATATACCCTTCAACTTTGTCATTTGGAGCTGATATACCCCTCGTTATGAAAGTGGCTCATATATGCCCTTACCGTTATACAAACGGCTCACATATACCCCTGCCGTTACAAAATGGTTCACATATACCCTTCATTTTAACGGATTTTAAAAAATTAATTTTAAATTTATATTTATTACTTCTAATTTTTAAAAAAATTTTATTTAGGGGTATATATGATTCTTCTATCAAAGTTCAAGGTATATTTTAATTTTTTTCATACATAAATTATTTTTTGACTTCTTTTATTATAATTATTTGAATTTCTTATCTTATTTTATTTTTTTCTTTCATTTCTTAGTTTAAAGAATAAAAAATTAAACTATTTTTTTATGTGTGTATTGTAATTTAATTTTGGATTCGAAGAAAAAATTTGATCATCTACAATAAGTTTTACAAGAATATTAGTGAAACATAAATAAATTTGATTATCAAAATAATAATTATAAATTAGTCAGTGAAACAAAAAAAAAGCCAAAAAAATATGTTTGACGAGGATTAAATTTATTCATATGGGATTATATTTTTTAGAAAAAAATAATAAAAATTTAGATTAAATTTTTTTTTTCCATTTCCGTTAGAGAAAAAGGGTATATGTGAGCCATTTGTTTACAAGTAGGGGTATATATGAGCCACTTTCATAACAAGGGGTATATCAGCTCTAAATGACAAAGTTGAGGGGTATATCAGACCCTGTTCCCTTTAATTTATTATCGGTTAACTCGTCAAGAAAAAAATCTCAAACTGTTAAGAGCTGATAACCTGATAAAAAAAATCAAAACCATTATTATAAGCGTTAAACCAATAATCCAATACTAATAAATCAATAACATTATTTTGATTCGAATTATCAATTTTAAACAAACTCACTTAGAATAGTTTCTCCATATAAAGGTTAACTTTACATACCGTTATTGATTTCACCTTTGTAATAGTTTGTTTTAAGGAACTAGGTAAGTTGTCCCTATTTAAATTTTGAATTAAATTTATTTTATGTTAAATTAGAGATAGTAGTTATAACGATATTATTTTTATATTAATATTTTAAACTTTTTTTTATATATATAAAATATGAAATAAATTATTCAGGTTATATTTCTGATTTTAATTCCAAATTGTAATCCTCTAATATTCTTGTTAAAACCAAAGGACCCCTTAAAGGTTGAGATATTGAGTTTTCTTAATTCAAACAATTTTGTAGGATTCGTTCGTATATATTTAATCTTTCATTCGTATATATATAATCTTTCATTCTTAGTTATAAAAAAAGTACTACACTTTTAGTCCAATTAATGAAATTTTCAAATTTTCTAGCTCATTGTCATGGAAATTATTCACTTTTTCATATTTTTCCGCATTTTATTTGAGAATTAATGCTTAATTACGAAAAATTTCAAATACAACTTCAAATTGTTTTTGAAATTTGAAAAAAAAATAAAATCCAAAACCCTATTTTCAAAAGCCAAGAAGGAGAGGAGACAATGTTTTATTTGAAGTTTGTCAATATTAAGTATAAATTAATATTTTTAAAAACCATATATTTATATTAAAAAAAACCATAGTCCAGCCTACGTGGCGCCATCAGAAATCAGAATTTTCTTTTAAATTTATTTATTTTCAAAATTACCCTTTCATTTTCATGAAAAGTTGTGAATTTTTGAAAAGTTGTTGCAATTATGAAAAATTGTAACTTTTTTGAAGAGTTGTGATTTTTGTGAAAAACTCGTACTTTTATGAAAAGTTGTGACCTTTTTAAAGGGTTGTAACTTTTTCAAAGAGCTGTGACCTTTCCAATAAGATACGATAAATATTTGTTCACACTACCCTATGTTTTCTATAAATAAAGGAATTTATTGTCACTATAATTTGTAGGTTTTTTCCCCACTACAGGGTAGTCAAATTCAAATACATTAATTGAGTTTTTTTATGAAGTTTGTTTCATTCTTGAATGTTTTTATGTAGCTTAAACTTTACTATAAGTCATAGTGATTAATCTAACTATGATAATTTCTTTTTTCTAATGTGATAATCTTTTTTTTAACTATGTTAAAATTTCAGCAGGGATGACTGAAAATTGATTTCTCTTTTGTCCCTTTCTACAGGCTTCTTCGTATAAACAAAGGAAATTGATTTCAATTGGAATGCTACATTACTACTCTTGGACTTCTTAGTGCACAACGATACACTGCTAAATTGTTAATGATTGAATTCATTATATTTGGTTCTTTAGTTAACAAATCTTTTATTTCTATTGTAATTATTTCTATTTTTTTCGAATTCAAATACATTAATTAAGCTTTCTCAAACTTTTCTTCCTCCTATTTCACTTTTTACTTTAAATCATAGTGATGCATGTATCTATTGCGACTTCTTTTTGCTATCTTGGTGACTTTTTTTTTGAATTATGTTCAAAATTCAAGTAAGGAAGATTGAAAATTTATCTTCTCTATTTGTTGCTTTCAACATGTTCTCTTCATATACTTTTTGAGAAAATTGCTTGTGGGTTGTGCTATACTTGATAGCAGTCAACAACAAATATTTGATAACTAATACGGATTCAATAATAAAGTTTGTTAAAAAGAATCAAAATTGTTGCTCTCTTGCTTGCCACAATTAGTATATTATATTGATTATTTTTTAAGGTACAAACATTTTGTATGTCATTGCACTATTTCTTAAAAATATTTGTATAGCATTTTTTATTGCAAGTCAACTAATTATTCATATTTCTTCTTCTCTTATTTTTGAGCCGAATAAGATATTAAGTTTCGGTGAAACTAACAAATGTCTAATATACACTATAACAAAAAAATTTTTTATCCGCAATAAATATGCACATTCACAAAGAGTGCTACAACATTTACCGACATTAATTAATTGCTATTTAATTCAATGTTTCTATAGACTTAAGGGACATTTATACAGAGTATTAAATGCCTCTGAAAATACATATTTAACGATAATTAAGTTATTAATTATCATGAAATCATTTTTGCTGTAGTGATAACTCATTTTTTTGATAAAGTTTTTAAATTTTGATAAAGAAGAAATAACTCTTTCTTTTTGATTCTTTCAATTCAATTAAATTTGCGAACTGTAAACTTTGATACAACTCCAAAAGATTATATTTTTGAAAACTATATTAGAAACATGCCCTTTTCTTCGTGATTGTTAGGAAAATAAGGTCTTTTTATAATAATTTTTGATATTTGTGTGTTCAAGTGCTCACAAAATTATGTTGTGAGATTTAAATATGTTATGTGTCAAAATTTTGATTTGCTATATCCCTTGTGAACATTCAGATGTTACTTACTTCTTGGTTGATAATTGCATTAATTTTTTGTAATTACATACTATAACCATAGCCATAACTATGCTTTAATCCAAATAAGTTGGGGCCGGCGATATAAAATCTTAAAAACAAGCTTAGATATTGACATATTGTTATCTTGTTCTTCTTACTTTAAAAAATTATTATCAAAAGAAATTCTCCAAAATAATAATAATAATACAATGCAAGATTTCTAGCGGTATAAATGGAGTCGCATAATTGCAAGAATAGATATCTAAAACTCTATTCATTTTCAAAGTTCTTAACTTACAAGTAAAACAATAAATTTATTAAAATTTACTCGACTAAAATAATTATCTCAAATTAAATATCAATTCTAATAGAAACAAACTAATCATCTCACATTTAAATTACAATTTTTCTGTGTTATAGCAACTTGAATAAATATCTTTTTCTCATGTTTGATCATATGTCTTTACCTTGATATTTTTTCCCCCTTTACTCAAGGTAATTAAATTGATCATAATTATTATAAATCCATCACAATCTTGACGTAGACTACACTAAATTATCATTTTAAATCATGCATATTTGAATTCTAATTATGAATAATCAACATTTCAAAAAGAAACAAATCAAACTTTAATATTCAATATCAAGTATTTCGGTGTCACTATTAGATCCTTCAATGCTTAATTAATGAGATGTCTTTTAAGTTGCGATTTTGTGAAAGAAAAATATCAAAGGCATTTACGTAAAATATACAAAAGATAAAAAAAATATACATTCAAGAATATTATCTAAACAAATATTATGCACATACTTATTTAAAAAAATAATATTTATAAAAATACATACGGTAGTAAAAGGTAATTTTATAGATTTGTACCAGCGGTAAATATTTTATTTTATTTGAATAGTTATGTTAGAAATGACATAAATAATTTTTCTAATAGAACTAGAGAAAATAAATTTAACTAACATTTTACATTTATTTCGTCCTTATACTTACACTCTCTCTCACTCATTATTCTTCACATTTATATCATACTTCCTCCGTTTAAAAAAGGACGATTTTATTTGACTTAAAACGAAATTAAAGAAAAGAAAGAAAATTTTTTAATCTTGTATTTTTAAATTAAAGTTATGTTAAATGTATCAAAATGCCCTTTAATTTTGTGGTTTTAAACATGCCATGTGGAAAGATAAAGTTAGAGTGTAGTCAACAAAGAAAATGTCATTTTTTTGAAACAAATTAAAAAGAAAATAGGATTTTTTTTTTGAGACGGAGGAAATAGTATGTCTAGACTTTAGATTATGCTCAAAATCTTATAAGATAATGTCTAAATTCTACTTATATCAAATACAAAAAATAAACCCATTTTTTTCTTTTTAGATTTAAGAAAATATTAAATAAAAGAAAAAGTGGAATATCATCAACTAAACAAAAGATCAAATTTATATTCTATTATTAAACTCAAATTCAGTATGAAAACATCACTTTGATTTATTTTTTTGGATATGAGGATATGAGCCAAATCCAAAAAAGAGTCTAACCATGGCAGCAACAGCTCTTCTCTCATCTCCTCCATTGCCTTCTTCATCTAATCCTTCTATCCTTTCAACTCCCTTAAAGTATTCCTCTTTCTTTTCATACTATTTTCTTTATCTCTTCTTTACTCTAACAAAAAGATTTCATTTTTGTTTTGTTTTGTTTCTTGTAGAAAGCAGAGCAAGATTCTGTGGAACCAAAAAAAATGTGGGAAATTCAGGGTATGTTCAGAGTTTTGCAAAGAACCCACTTCCCAATATGGGGTTTCCAGAAGGGACTTGACCTTCATTGCTCTTTCCTCTTCACTGTCTCTAATTTTCCCATTTTCAGGTAAAAAACTGTAAAATTTGCATTTTTGGGTGTCTTTGAGTATAATTTCAATTTGAGGGTGGGGTTGTTTCTGTGAATTTATTTTTACCTTATCCCTGCTGCTGTTTCAGTATTTTAATGTTAGTGATAAGATGAATATCATCATTGTCTATTTTTACTTTATCTCTGCTGCTGTTTCAGTTTTGTAATGTTAGTGATAAGATGAATATCAGCATTGCCTATTTGACCTGATCTCTGCTGCTGTTTCAGTTTTGTAATGTTAGTGATAAGATGAATATCAGCATTGTCATTTGAAGTGACTTATTAGTTATTGACATTATTGAACTCTCTCCCTGTCCCAATAAGTTAAACCCTTTCGGCGGTAGCTAGATTTACTAGTAAAATGGATTAGGTCATACAAAAGATATATACTCTCTCTCCATTTTTACTTGTCCACTACTGACTTGAGTTACTTCACATAACCCTCAAGGAACACCAAATGGAATGTCAATTTTACTGTATTACCCTTTGACTAATAGTTATAATAAGTGATAAATTATCTCGCAGTTTTCCAAATTGGACAAGTAAAAGTGGATATCTGTTTCTAGTATAGTGGACAAGTAAAAGACTAAAAGCGGATGGAACGAGTAGTTGACTCCCAATATAGTGATAGTGTCAGACAAATGATAAAGATTAGTGACATGTTAAAGTGTCTAGTATATTATTTTGAAATGTTAAAGGTGGAGTAGTTAGTCAAGGAGATGTCAACCATGTTTGAAAGTGTATGCATTTATATTAGTTTATTTTTGTTTGATCAGTTGGAGGGAAAAAAGCCTTAAGTTATCTTCATAAAGGGACAGTCTTATGAAATAACTTAAACATGCATGCTTAAAATGGTTATTAGAATAATCTGGATAAAGGAGAGAACAATATATTTTTTAATTTAGGAAGTGGTCAAGTAAATCTGGATGGACTAAGCATGAAAGTCAGTCATGTAATTAAGACTCAGCAAATAGTGTTTCACCCTAAATCTTGTTACTGCAGATAAACCTATGCATTATTCGTGCTTTTAGTCTATATTTGGATGGTATGGATGAAAAGGAAGGGAAATGAGGGATAAAGTGTAGCATTGGCATTTCCTTGTTTTTTTTATGACAAGGGAAAGCCGCAGCCGCTACCCTTTGGGTGTGCACAGGGTAAAACCCCCACTCGTATGCGATATCTCACAAACCACATAGGAGAGGTAACCCGCGCACAGGGTAAAACCCCCGCTCTATTTGATTAGACTACCTTAAAATGAATCAAGATGAAAGGTGAAGGAGTGTTAGAGAGGAAGGAATGATACGAATATTGCAGCTGATTCAAAATCAATGCTGAATGTGTGGATGTTATTTGGATATCCAAATAAAATTATATATAATTTCTTTTTCTGGTAAATGGAAGAATGATGAGTCTTTTAAACAGCAACAGTGAAGCAATAGTAATGCTGAAGGGTATATTGTCTTTCTTCACTTAAAAACTAAGTAAAAGGACTTGCTGGGGAGGGTTTCTTGCTGCTTTCTCAGTGATATGGATTAAGCACATCATTTAACAAGATGTCCTTCTGAAAATTATGTCCCACTGTCTTAAATTTGTAAAAACAAGTTAGCCCAATAAAACATTTTGGACTCGTCCGCCCCATGAACTCTCAAATTGGTGCAATTAGGTACTTCCTTCCATTCGTCCTCTAAGTTCAAATACCTGTGAATTGCAAAGAAGTAGCTACTGCTTTTTCCAGAAGTATATTCAGTAGTTGCGTCGTATAGATTGTCGTGGTTGAATGTGGAACCTTCGGATGGTAAAACTTAAAAGTTTAAGTAGATAGTTAAATACATGTCTTTGGCAACTGAATTCATATGTGATTGAAGTGTATTACATAGGTTGGTTGGGGGCAGCATGATTTTATGTATGAATATAGTTGAATTGTTATTCATATACTTAGCTTAATGTAGAGACCCCTGTTTCAAGGGAAAATATTGTAATATTGTATTGTAGCTTTCTAATCGTTTTTAGGTTCAGTGAAGAGAGACTTTCTTGTCTATATGCAGGTTTTACTGCTGAAGAAGAGTTGAAAATGGGTTCATCTGTTGATGACATAAATGCCTATTCCTACTTGTATCCTATTGAAATACCATCTAAGAAGTTCGTCTTCAAATGGTAAGCAATAGCTTTGTTACTAGGTCCTTGTCTGCTTTCCATTTGTCATGTTTCTTTGAAATTGAAAAAAGAAAAGAAAACCATTTAGCCGGCGTTGCTGGTTTGTTATGTAATTTTATACTCAGAAACAATGGGCGTGATAATTTTAGACCAAAGAAGCCTAGACCTTTGAAATTCTAATGTATTTGTCATCAAACTTTGGAAGAAAAAACAAGTTGCTAAGTAAACATTCAAATCCTTCTGTACATTTGGACAGTCCCAGAGGACTTTGGGGATACACTCTACTAAAATCCTATCCCTGAATTCAGATTTAAAGATCGCATCACACAGGTGACTACTTCCAGTTCTTTTTTTCACTTGCCAAAAAAATCTGTATCCATTTGATGTCCAAATCCACTTCTGTTCTGTATAGTACGTTTTCGATGGACACAGTATATGCAGCTCACTTAACAACCATTTGGATTTGTTTGTTCTTGTGGTTTTATTTAATATTATGCAAATTACCTGTCCTCATAATTTTCACCATTTGAAAGAAAACCTCTATTTTCATGCACTGCATCCTTAATTGTAGGAACCTCACTCTTTTATCTATTTGAAGGGTGGAAACCAGAAAATCGGAGCGGTATTCATCGGCTGCGCCACTATCACGTAAGTCGGTGTAGCTTGTCTCCCGTTTCAAAAAAGGAGATACTAAAAATATACTATAATTATTTGGTATTCTGGTTGGATGTTAGGGAAGTCACTGAACTAGGTAAAAGACCTAACCATGCGGCAAGTGTCTGTGAGCACCACTGCCCTATTATAGTCTACTTATACATACTTCAGTTATCCCAAAAAAGAACACCCGAGTCACAACCTTTAAAAATATGTTTTTTATCTTTGATTTAATGTTTTTTTTCCATATGTTGACATATCATGCAGCTGATGCACGCCTTCGCATTGTGTCTGAACGAGTTGACATCATTGATAATCTCATCATTTCTGTTTCGGTAATTGGTCTTCTCCTGAATTGATTCTTGCTAATTTAGACCATGTTTCCGTTCTTTCCTTGAGACTTCATGCAATATGTTTGTTCAGATAGGTCCTCCCAACTCACAGTTCTTGAAATCAAAGGAGAAAAGTACATGGAGTGCAAAGGATGTTGCTGATTCTGTTTTGTCTGATAAATCTGCTTTGGTAATTTACTCTATATTCCTTCTCCAAATTTGACTCTATGTCTCTAGAGGTAGCAAATACATAATTGAGTCTAGCACGTACATGATGTGGTTTTTGGTTTGCATATCAACCCCCAGCTGTTTGTTAGAATATGCTTTACTAGTTTATCAGATTTACAGCTTCTTCTTCTTTGCCAATACAATATGTAACTTACAGATTGTTCGGTTTGAGAATAAATGATACTCCCTCTGTCACAATTTATACACATTTCTACGGTTAGTAACAATTTAACTTTAAAATGTCCACTTTACCCTTAATGAAATGATTTATAGCCACACAAACATCTATCACTTATTTTAGACCACATGTTTCAAAAGTATTTCTTTCTTTCTTCAACTCGGTGCCAAGTCAAACTAACTCATAAAAATTGGGACGGGAGGGAGTAGCAATTTTGAACTGATAACCTAGCGAAACCAAATAAGTTGTTCATGCATCACAAAATTTCTCGTGAGAGATTTGGTTACATAAACTCTTATGCAGATGGCACATTGGTTGGATAATTATTCATTGCATATATTCTTCCACCGACTGCCTTATAAAACTTCCTGAAATGCACAGCCCATTCTTTATCCTTTTCTTTTGCATGACTTTCAAGATAAATCCATCATGATATCTGTGTGAGGTAACATTTTCATATGTTTCTACAGCGTGTAACCTCAACACAGCGATTGGCAGAAAGTTCACTTCTTGATGCACATGCTTCTGAAGTGAGTATCTTTTCACTTATGTGTAACTGTGTTATACATTTTCATGAATTATCATTTATGAGTTCTTGGGCCTACTTTGTGTTCGACATGCACTCAGTCAACTGTTCTCTTTTATAACAAATTAGATTGATGGTGAGTCCTATTGGTACTATGAATACCTTGTTCGGAAATCACCAACGAAAGCAGCAGTAAGTTTCCTGACTTTAATTTTAAAAAATCTAATCCTAAATGATTTTCTACAATTCTCATATTTCATGTTGTAATATGCAGGCTCTAGAACCGAATCTTTTCCGCCACTATGTTGCTTCAACAGCTGAACGAGATGGTAAAATTGACTTTTAGTTAGTGATTATCTTATTTTACTTTTTGCACACATAATTTTTTGGTGAAAATAGAAGTGTATTTTGTTAATAGGAGGTACTTTTTCCTTTTGGGATGTAACTATGGTATTTAAAATCATAAACTTGCTAGTTTCTCCTTTAGCTAGTTAATGCAATTTTTATGAAATAATTGTTTCATTAGCTTAGCATTCTTCAGGTGGAAAAGTTCATCTTATGTACTGACTTCTTAGTCATGATTTAGAGTACTCCCTCCGTTTTATTTCATGTAAACCTATTTGACTTGGCGGAGTTCATGAAAGAACGAAAGACATACATCTGACTTGTGGTCTTATACATTGCATGGCATAAATCATGTTATTAAGGGTAATCTAAGAAGTCGAAAGTTAAATTGTTTCTAGATATATAAAAGTGCCATTCTTCTAGAAACATACTAAAAGGAGAATGTAAAAAAGAGTGTCACATAAAAGGGAACAATGGGTACTAAAAATCTATTCCTTTTGGTTTGGTTTGTAAGCAAGTTATACTGGGACTATAATATGAGGATTGAATAATGTCGGGATTCCTAGTGAATATACTTTTATTGATAGAATCTACAATAGGGAACAAGATAGGTAGCGAGACGAGAAGTGATTGGTGCAGATAATAGGAACAAATTTGTGCGATATTTCAGAATTTCTAAGTAAAAAAGGAAATATGTATCTATTTTGATCAGTCATGAATGCATACAGAGAACATAAGAGAGCAAAGAGGGGGCTGGATACTTAGAATCTCAACAAGTTAACTAAATTTATCAGTATAAATAAATGTGAGATCCCTATAGGCCATAGGGATAGATGTTCTGATGCTGCACCAGGAGGAGAAGCAGCCATCTGATGGTGTTTCCTTCCGCAAATGTGCGGTTTGTTCCGCCACTTGCGCCTTTTCCCTCCATCTTCTCCCCTCCGCCATCTTTGCTATGCCTGTGTACTGGACACCCACCCTGGTTCCTTCTGTCCCATCTGTTTCGATGTCTTCCTCCACAAGCCTCCTCTGCCTCACCTCCGTTTTCTATGCTTAAAATGCCCCTCTATCTCACACCTCTCTTGCGTCCCTGATGTTGCTTCCTCCTCCCCTGGTTATGTGTGCCCTCGTTGTTCTGACCCTAATTTCACTTTCTTCTATGTTACTCCCAATCATGCTAATAACACCGTTGAAACCAACCCCCATTTGTCTAAACAGTTGGTCGCTGCTGCTACCATTGCTTCTGAGTCTATCCGCAATGCCGCCGTTATGGCCAGGTTTAATGCCGACATTAGGGTCAAGGAAGCTCTGTCAGCTAAGGCCGAAGCTGCCCAGGTTTTGTGTAGGCTAGAGAATCGGCTGGACAACCAAGATCAACTGCTTGGTTCCATATCAGATGAAGATACAGGGGAAAACAGGATACATGAAGCAAAAGGATGCTTGTCTCAATCTTCAGATGCAGATGATTGCGATACCCTTGATGATTAGCTTGAGTAGTTGCAATTCTAAAACAATGCTATATAAGGTTTTTATTTTTCATTTTCTGTTGTGTGGCTGCTGGCATCTTGCAACTACACTCTATTTTTGAATGCTCGGCTATTTGGGGGCTGTTCTTTGGTGAATAGAGGAATTGGAATTATTCATTCAACTGTATCTAGCTTACTGTTAATGCCTCTCTTTCATTTTACATTTTCAGTGTCTTGAGTTTTATTAGTTGCCATGTTTTCTTCACTGCCACTTTTCCTTTTCATACTACTTTGTTTTGCTTCACTTGAGCTGAGTATGTTGCTGTTATTGTTTGGTATGAACAATATCAACTTGGATAAACTTTTATTTCCAATTTTAATCTTGGTTTTCTTAACAGACTTTGGAAGAACAGTTTGGAGATGGGCAAATGTGTCCTTTTGTTATTTTATCCCGGGATTGTTACTGATTTGGGGATGTTATCCCACATAGAGTGGGATATAAATAATATCACAATTGTGGTATAAACAATCCCGGAATTAGAAGTTCTACCAAATGCGGGATAAATTAATTCTAGATTTTATCCTGGGATTGTAATCACTTATCTTTGTAACCAAACAACCCTTTAAGATTTTCAGTTGATAGTCAAGAAGTTCTACCAAATGCGGGATAAATTAATTCCAGATTTTATCCTGGGATTGTAATCACTTATCTTTGTAACCAAACAATCCTTTAAGATTTTCAGTTGATAGTCAAGAAGGGTTTTAAAAGGTGGCATACAAAAGGTGTTTATTTTCTGGTTTGATCTGGCTTCTTGGACATGACTGTTCATTATTCCTCAAGCATATATTGTTGGGTTGGTACGAGGGTAGTTATGACTTCATTGCATTATACAGACTATTCTTACTTTAACATTTACAGATTTTTGGTCTTTGGCCAAGAACAAAAGAATCCTATGTAAAAACATATTGAGGACAATGACCAATCTTTTGGGTGTACATATTTCTGCTAACACATGAATTTATGAGGTGCATATCTTATATCTTGAATTAAAAAAATTAAGAATATGTTGTCATTCTGGTCTTAAAACGGTTTTCTATATTTACTTTGTCTAATAAACAATTGATAAAGCTAACAAGTCTTTTTGAATAGTTCAGAAATATAAATGTATGTAATAAATTCAAGGTATGTTGCACCTTTAACCAAAGTGATGTGCTTTAGTAATTGCATCAGCATATTCCTACATAAGACATTGACGTAGTAATTAGAAGATGCGTCTTAGTAATTGCATCATCATTTTTTCTTGATGACTGAGAAATCGGTCTGGGCCCAACCCTTAGAACCAATTGAAGCCTTCAAAACTTGTAATAATGGGTCCGCTCCTCTACCCTTCTCCAGTTAAATTCTGGGCTTAGTTCGGATGATGCAGGCATCGAACCTTGACCTATGTTACAAGTCTCTCAACCTTTGCCTCTTGAACCATGTTCTGGGGGCGCATCAGCATATTCATATATTGACATAGTAACCTGACAACTGACAAGCTTATATTGATAGACATTTCAGTAGGTTTGCTGGTTAGCTTATTGGAGAATGCTTTTCATTTCAGGTTATTTGTATACTCTTAGTGCTTCCACTCTTGGCAAGCAATGGGAAAAAGTAAGTGGTTCTATCTTGTGATTTTCCTTTAGAAATTTATCAAGAACTTATAATATCATATAATGGTTATATTACTTAATTGTACATTACTCCAACATCTAGCATTACAGATATTTGCTCCTTTCTGTATATCATTGAAAATGCTGAAGAAATATAAGAAGTTCAGCTGGTGATTAGACCACAATGTTTGAGTCATCAAGGGCACAGTGCAATCTATAGATATTGTTTGTACGTTCCCTTACAAGATCCAATGAAAGGCATTTTTCTAGTTGTGATGATCTACATCACTGAAGCCTTCTTGTTTTACAGGATCAGTTTATTGTTTCTTTAAACAACATTGATGCATAAGTTTTTTTTTTTTTACATGGAGGCACAAGATTCTATCATAAAGACAGCACTTCAGTGCACTGAACTCCTAATATGCTCTGGGCAAGGGCCAAACCACATTGAGTCTATTATCCTTGCTGGTGTTTCTCAACATTGGACCCCTGTGTTATATTATTCATGCTCGAGTTGTCCGGTCCTGGGTGTGTGAGGGAGTGTCGATCTCCCATTGGTTGAATGAATGAGTTGTGATCTCCTTATATATAGTCTTGGACATTTCTTTCCTCGTGAGCTAACATTTGGGGATGTGTAGGCTCAAAGTTTATTTGTTAACACACACTCAAAGAGAAGGCAATGGATTCTGACCTCTGAATTAAAATTCTACATATCTTTTTCACTGCACACTTTTGGCATGACAAGGTTTTGCTATATGCAACAACTAAAATCCCATCTTAGAAAACTCCTCTCACCTTTTTCTTTTCCGCCCCTCTGACCCCCTCCGATATTTATGCTATGCTGTGAAATTCATTACATAGTTCTTATTCTGCAGATGGGACCCTCCTTGGAAAAGACCGTGGCATCTTTCCGACTTCTTCCTCCTACGGAAAGCTATGTCCCTCCGTACAAGGATCCGTGGAGGTTTTGGTGATTGCATTTCAAGGTGTGGTTTAGGATTAACATTTTGTCTCCAGATAGCAAGGAGTCAGAGATCCAAGTATGGTTAGCAAATGAGCAACAACATTGCAATTCTTTTTTATTTGATAAGGAAAATAGTATCAAGCTGAGTTCGAACTTGCAACCAGACGTGTGCTAAGCAATATTGACATGATCTTTGTGTCAAATGCCAATGCAGCTGCTATACGTTTGTGAGACAACATTGTAATTTTTGGTGCAGTGATTACTATAAATTCTTTTAGGGTCTCTTTGCTTGACAATAGATCATCTCCAGGCTTGAATTTTCTGCAGAATGCAGTAGCAGTTTGGATGGGAAAACCTATTCTATGTAATCGTTATGTTTCTCTTATATGAAAAGTATATTTTGAAAAAAATGAACTCTTGTGTGCTTGAATGCAATTTTCTTCAGTCTGCTTTGGCAAAGCCAGTCCTGCTATTAGTTTCAGCAAAACAAATGAAGCACATCTCTAAAAACTTTTTAAGGGAAAGGGGTTAATGTTTCTATTTAACAGACGTGATAACTAGCAAGAACTTATTGAATCCATCGCTTGGGCTCATAATAAATTAAAAGTTGCTCTTGCTATTGAGCCGATAGCCAGTAGTTTGGGATGGTGGTTGATATAGTGCACTAATCTAAATTACTTGTGGGTTTACTATGTACGCATATCATGAAACACACAATTAGGTGTTTTGGGTAAGTTTACAAGCTAGTTAAATCAGTTTGTAAGCACTTAATTTATGCGCTAACGGAGACATCAGAAGTGCTTATAACCAAAATTGTCTAAAAAGTTCACTAATTTATCCCTAATATCTTGAAAATACTTTTCATTACCCCTCAATTCAACTTCAATTGTTTGGTAGTCTTCTTGTAAGGATACTTTCTAATAAATATCTCAAAGAGCATTTTAAAATAAATTTTGCATCATTATTAGTTTCAAGTTTTTAGTTTATAAAATTAATATTTATGCTTAAAATGCTCTTTCATAAGCAACTTTCAATTAATCAAGTCAGACGTGCTCCTACTTTTGTATGCAAATCATGCCAGTAAGTATTTCAAGTAAGTCTGAAAATTATTTGATTCCATGGATACTAGTGAAATAATTATATGTGAATTTAGTTTAGATTTCAAATTTCAATCACTTTTACCTTTGTGTATTAAAATAGTTAGCAAGCCCAAATTATATCAGCATACATACAAGCTTAATTTGAAGTTGATATTCTAATTTTATGGATGCTTCAAAATGTATATAATAAAGTTTACATGAAGCATTCTTGTCGGTTTCAGTGACTGTTAAATTCAAACAGAGGAATTGCTCTCATTCATAGTGACAGCAAAAACAGAAGAGGAGGGCTATTGTCTTGGGTGCAACTACTTTTCTTGAACCCAAAAGTTCTGCCCTCACCAGAAAATAAAACAAGGAAAAATTGGTTAGGGATCAGTAAAGAGATGCAGCTATTTACATCCTTCAACTAAAAATACCTAGAGATGAACAAACATATAACAGTAAACTTGCATATATTTGAACCAAGAGTGTAATAATAACACCTATAAACATGCTCATTTATTCCTTCTTTCGAGCAAAGAATAATGGAATTTACAACTAATTAACGCCATCCAGGTGCAGCAATGAGGTCTTCTTTCCTAGTTCTCTGGTGGTTACAGATAGAGGATGGTTTTGGGGTGGGGTGGGGGGTTGTTCTAGACACCTAGGCTACTATAGAAAGAATAAAATATGTACACTGTCGAAAACCTTATCTTAGTCTTGCGATGTTGTTGAATATTCGAATAGAAGACGTTTGGATGGAGTAGACTGTAAAAGCACCCGGAGCCGGCTTGTCAGCTGATATATCAAGGTCCATTGCATTGCCATCTCAGAATCCTTCATCTGCCTTACGACAGAGGCCTGAAAAACAGAGATGAAAAGCCTTTGGTTACTGATAAATGGGCAAGAAATAATCAAACATAAAACTGCAGTATGACTAGATAGAAAGTTGCAGATAAATAGTGTCTAGCACTGAGCTATACTGTTCTCTGTTCCTTTGTCGCTACTCTGTAAAATAAACACTAACATTTACTAGGTGGTATAATTCAACTGGAAATGACATTGGCCCAACAATTTTCTGATACATCATCCGTGGAGGTTTACTGAATACACATAGTGCATTTTTCTTGATAAGTGTACAAGAACATAACCCACCAAATTATGCAAGCAGGTTAAAAGGGGCAGGGCTACGAACACCTATTTGACCTATCTAACGGCATGGAATCTAACCATTTTGACACGTTTTTTCTCTCTATGAAGTATAATAGGCTTGTTTTTTTTTAATAAAGATGATGTAGTACTATGTATAAAAATACAGTACAAGACATTGAATAGTTTTGGCTACCGTAAAATATTTCTAAGAAACAAAGATAAGGACATGGACATGGACAGGGTTTTCTCAATTGCATCTTTTTGAAGGTTGAGTATTTTCTGTATCCATTGCTAACTCAACGGAAAAAAGAATTTGTAGTTTTTCCAAGACAGGTTATGCTAGGGCTTACACAACTGCACTTCACAGAAAACAAATCACACCAAAATTCTCTTCCAAATCTTCATATTTCCTGACAAAATTGAGCATATTCACAATCTCCCATGACAAGTGCTAGTCAACTCTGGCATAATATCGTAGGTTTAATATTCAATAGCAATCTTTTTTCTGTTATTCATTAAATTTTATGAACCGAGAATTAAGGGTTGAATGTCACCCATTAAAATGAGAGCGATAAGCATTAAGCAAACACTGAAATCGGTTGTGACTGTAGAACGTTTCTCCCTGTTGTATCTACTTCACAGTCCAACAATAGCATTTGCTCTGAATGGAAGATGATTCTTTGAACTATGTTTTTTCCTAGGTAAGGAAGGATAAAGGAGAGAGATATGGACTGCATTACTTCACTTGGGGCCCGTTTCGAAGAATAATGTGGAATTGGGTGTCATTACACAGTTTTGGCCATTGACGAAAAGCAATTACACTCATGATGGACTCTGGTGGACAGTTGTAATAGGGTGATCAGATGACAGTTGTGGAGTGAACTGGAGGCTAGCAGAAACAATGGGGAGGGCCCCTTCAATGTCACTAGATTTGCGGCAGCAAGGGCAAACTGCCATAGACTCTCAGGAGCAGTGTCTGAATTCTCTGAGACTATTAATGACCTGGAGCTAGTTGATCCTCCTTTATTTGGAGGACCATACACTTGAAAGGGGGGGGGGGTGGTGATCATAAAAGTGCCTCTAGGATTGACAGATTATAGTACTCAGCTGACTAGGAGAACTCTTTCCTACTGATCAAGCAGTCATTGTTACCTAGAATTGATCAAATCATAATCCTGTTTCTAACATGTGGAGACTGGAATTACAAGAAGACCTACTTCAAATTTGAAAATTAGTAGCTAGAGGAAGAAGGATTCAAAAGAAGATTTGGCATGGTGGTTGGCCTTCCCTAACAGGGGCAGACAAGCCTTCATTCTAGCAAGCAACTTAAAACTCCTTAAGAAGTAACAGGGGAGACTGGAAACAGAAAAAAGAAGTGACCCTACAACAGTTGAAATCTTGGGAAGCAATACAGGAGAACAAGAGCCTGATGAGTTAGTCCAGAAAACTCACTTCGCTATGGAATTTGAAGAAATAGCAATAAAGGAGGAAATTGCCTGGAGACAAAGGTCAAAAGTTCAATGGTTGAAGGATGGGGACAAGAACACCAGGGTCTTCCACAATTTTGCAAATGCTCATAAAAGGTACAACTCCATAGATGCATTGGAAGTCGAAGGACAATCCATCACTAAAATGCCTGCAATTAAAAATGCAATTCAAAGTTTCTACCAGACAAAGAAACAAAAGGATGGAGACCTGTGATCTCAATCTCCAAGGAATAAGAGTGATCTCTACAAAGATCAGGAGTGGTTACAAAGGAGTTTTGAGGAAGAGGAAGTGTGGAGGAGCATCAATTCTTGTGCAGCTGATAAGGCTCCAGGCCCAAATGGCTTCATACTGAACTTTTTTCAGACATTTTGGAATCAGGTCAAGGAGGACATCATGGGAACATTGCAATATTGAGTCTTGATGCCACCTTTGTGGCCCTTAATCCAAAGAAGGCTGGAGCAGTAGAGTTAAGAGACTTTAGGCCTATTAGCCTAATCTCTGGGGTGTAACAGATAATTGCCAAAGTTCTAACAGAAAGAATGAAGAGAGAAATGGACAGTCTGGTTAACAAACACCAAATGGCTTTCACAAAAGGGAGACGGACTATAGATGCAATTTTAATTGCAAGTATACTCAAGATCTAGAGGGGAGGTGGCTGGCCTGATGTGCAAATTGGACATTGGAAAAGCCTATGATCATGTTAATTGGGAGGCTATCTTCTAAACACTCCCAAACAGATGGGTTTTAGGGACAAATGGTTGAAATGGATAGACTTTGTATCAAAACTGTTAGGTTCTCCATTCTGGTATATGGAGAACCTACTGGTTTTTTTTCACTCAGATAAGGGGACACACTATCTCCTTTCCTGTTTATTTTAGCTATGGAAGGTCTTAGTAGTATGATAAGGATAGTACTAAAGAAAAACTAGTTGAGAAGTTTCAACATAAGAGGAGGTGGGTGAGGGGATCTGGAGATTTGCACTTGCTATATGCAGATGATGCTATTTTATTTTGTGAATCTAGAGTGGAACAAGCTACATAGAGTCTTGCTAGTAGTGTTTGAAGTTGTATCTGGGTTAAGAGTGAACGGGAAGCAGAACAATATGTATCCTGTCAAAGAAGTGTTCTAACATTCAGACCTTTGCTAGCATTCTTGGGAAATTGAGAATTTCAGGTGAAAGACTAAAAGGTCCCTGTTCCATTAATTTTTAACTAGTTTTTAGGAAATTAAGAAATAGGTACAATGCTAGCCTACCACCTTCATGTAGTAGGGTAGCAAAATCCATATATATGTACATATAAATATATATGTATATCATATCATTCATATAAAGGAGAACCCTAGGCCCGCCTATTGGCGCCACCACAAGCAAGAATTTCCTTTTAAATTTATTTATTTCCAAAACTAGCCTTCCTCTTTCATGAAAAGATGACTTTTATGAAAAGTTGTGACTTAAATAAAGAGTTGCGAATTTCATTAAAAGTTGTGTCTTTTATGAAAAATTGTCACTATAATGAAGAGTTGCGACTGTTATGAGAAGTTGTGACTTAAATAAAAAGTTGCGACTTTAATGAAGAGTGACTAAATGAAAAGTTGTGACTTTTACGAAAGGTTGTGAACTTTCAGAAGGATTGCAACTTTTCCAAATAGTTGTAATCTTTCTGATAAGGCACAATAAATAGTTGTTTAAACTACCCTTTGTTGTCTATAAATAGTGGGATTTCCTCTCATTTGCAAACAACAAAAATTCAGATCTTCTTCTGCAAAATTAAATATTTGTGTAATTTGCTCATGTTTCAACTTACCGACACAATAGTTTTTGTATTAATAAGTTGGTGAATAAAATTGTTCCATCATGAGAGGATGTAATTCTTTAAACCTCTGGTATTGGAGGGGAATAGTTTTCTTAAGGGGACATTATGCATTTAGTGGACTCGATTTTTTCCTTTCTATTTCATTCTATTTTTACATATCCTGGTATGTTTTATTACACTCATTAATTTATGTGTATGCTATTAATTGTTTTTTTTTTCAGTACATGTTTTAAACTCTGCTTTTATCTTTCTTCAAAGTTATTGTCTCCGATTATATTGTCTCCGATTATATTGAACATATATGCATATATTACATATATTCATTGTGCAGAAAATAATTATTGTACTCGGTTCCAAGAATTTATGTTTTGATAATCTATATAACATTTTTTAATATAAAATTACTATATATAAGCTTATATATCGTCAATATTTACATAGACATGAAATTTCGCACTTATCAATTGAAGAAATTCATTATGCAAGTTCAAAAGTTATAATTTCTTTGTTCAAGCGTAATTTCTTTTTGAAATATGTTAACAAATTTTTGAATTTCTCCTAAGACATCACAATTATATATATGCAACTTAAATGTTTCTTTATATTACGAAATGTCTTTGTATATATATTCTAATTTTCATCTTCATTTTCTTTTTAATGTTGATTAAAGAACCAAAGATTTATTATTTCATGAATAATTCATTCATAGGCTCTTGGGTTATGTAATAATGACAAATAATCAAATTCATGCTGGAATATTGCTAATATTTCTTTAAGAACCTATTTTTCCATTATTATTTTTTAATGAATGGATATTAATAAAAAATGAATTGCAAATTCGATGCAATTATTATTTATAACCGCGCTAAGCGCGGGCAAATTACCTAGTGTATATATATATATTTGATAGGTAAGAGTGACGAAGATATTACAAACATTACTCTATAAATATGCCCCCATCATCTCAACAATAAGTTCAAGTGATTCAACAAGGAAATACTAGAACTGAAAGATGAATTAGCTATTCAGATTCCCATTGTCTTTCAGCTTAAGTTCTAGGAGTATGACAGCTTTCATAGATAGTCATACAACTATTGGGTGTGCTGCTTTTGCCATAACAGCTAGGAACATGTGATGGTATATATTCCAAAGTTTCATTGTGGTCACGAGTCATTTTATAACCTTTTTACCAAATAAAATCCAAAAATATAGAGTAATTCATCTTCCACACCCAATTTGACTCGATTTAATGAACAGCGAATGATTACTCTGTCCTGTATTAAACTCATCAATTAGGGGTGACATTTGTTCCACTGAAGGTTCTGTTTTGTGCCCAAAAGGAATGAAACAAAGAAATCAGTACTTTAATGATGTCCAGAACAGACGTCTAGATTTTAAAAATCATTAATGAAAAGTTCTAGCAAAGAATCTAAGGACCGGCAAACTCAAATAAAAGGAAAGAAAATAGAATCATTCAAACCTGGAGGCGCTTCCCTAGTTGGACTTCAACTTCTGTACCGAATGAAATATTGCTGGCCAGTGACTTTAGAGGATCAACACTGGGATCAACAGAAAGCAAGTTGGGTATCTGCGGTGCATAAACTAGCCTCCATCTGGCCTGTCCAAACTCCCCTTTCCCCTCTATTCTTGGCATCAAAGTTTCAAGCGTTGCAGTGGCAAGCTTCTTAAAGGCAAGCTGGCCATCACCTTCTAAAATGGATTCAGCTAACTGACTCTCAAACACTCTAGCAGCCTGTTCAGCCAGAACCATTTCAAAGTTGGTTAAGCCATATATCAATACATTTTTTGAGCCATTTAAACTGAAATTTGTAATTGTACATATAGATATTCGTATTCACGCAGTTTATCCTTCGCAGAAGCATTGATAGGAAGGATGCCAGAGTCTAAAGTATTTCCAATGCAGGAAAAAGAAATCATGGCTCAATGGAAGGATATTGACATGTTCATTAATTTAGGGGTCGTTTGGTAGAGTGTATTAACAAAAATAATACTTGCATTAGTTATACTGATAATGCACGTATCTTCCATATTTATTCAAGGAGGAAGAAGCGAAGAAAGATAGGACAAGATACTGATTTGCATCTTCTCAACTTACTGGAGCTTTCACCCATGGAGCAATGAGCAGTTTCTTACTGTTATTAGGAGTTGGCAGTTTCTTACCGATACTTGGCAGTTTCTTGTGGTTATTAGAAGTTATCTATCCTTATCCTAAATAGTTATAAAGTAGTTGTCAGTTATCTAGTATATAATAGGAGATCTAGTAAATTAGTAGACAGATGGTAATATATTTTTAAATGCAGAAAAGGTTGTTCTAGGAGATACGAGATACTTGTTTCTCTTTGTATTTTTTACTGTTCTACGAGATACGAGATACTTGTGTCTCTCTTTGTACTTGCTGTTGCTTTTAATCAGTAAAAACCTCGGTTCCTATCATATACACTCTATTGTGTATTGAGGAGTGCATTACTAATACCATGAATTTCTAGGTATTAGTAATGCAAAGGAATTTAATACATGCATTAGCTTGGTTAAAGACTCAGTTACCCCTCAACAACACTTTTACATCGTTTCAACCATAATTATGGAGGATACTTTTGTAATGCATAAAAAATATTCAATGTATAACTAATGCAAGCATAACTAATACAAGAATTACTTATGCAAGCAATACTTATGCACTCTATTTAGTACTATTTTTATACATTTTACCAAACGACCCCTTAAAGTCTACCGGCGAAGCATGCCAAAGTAATATTAAAATATACCACTAGAAAAATTTTGTTGTTTCCCTCCCACTACCCCTTTTTCAACTCATTCTTGTGGAAGCATGCTCTTGTGTATTTTAACCTTGAGAATTTAAGATTGTCAGCATCCAACAAGATATATTTCTAATAATTTACGTAAAAAGTCTGCTAGATTTAACTGCTTAATTATTGTACCTCAGTAGGTGACAAGACATCCTGCTCCACGGAACGCGTTGATGTTACCACTAACTTATCCTGCCATTTGCTAGCACGGCTTTGTATCCTGAATTGCCACTCAGATCCAACCAAAGCCAAATCTAGCATTGGATCAAGTCCATTATCAGGCTCGAATTTCGCTATGTTTAGATGATCTCGCTTCAGTCTCACCTGAACTTGAAGACAATAAGGATATCAGGTGAAGGGAAAATAATATCTCAGAGTTCCCACAAGGAGCCAAGAACCCAACCAAGAACAAAAAGCAAATTAAAAGAAAAAACAAAATAATTTCAGAACCTTCCAGGGAGAGAAAAGAATTCAAAAAGAAGTCAAAAGCTTAACCTGTGTTGCAACAAGATTGACATCTCCATTCTCAAACATTAATATGCCTTTAGGCTTTATCGACTTGGGATGAGCAACGCCATTTAACTCAAGTTCTCCACTGACAGCAAAATTGAGGATCAGAGGATAAACTATCCTCAGTTCTGGTCCCAGAACAAGTTTCAAGTCAGTGAGGCGGACGTCCAGTTTAGGTTTGCTCTCTACTTGGACACTTTCTTTAATATCTTCAGCATCTTTACCTGAATATAACAAAAAATTTAGGTTTGACATTCGTAATGCTGAACCCAGCAATGTCACCTCATCTTTAAGCAAAACAAAAGAAAGCGAACGCCTCAGGCAGCTGCTGGACCATTTGGTATCAAGTTCTAAAGCCACAACATGTTCAAAATATCCCCATGTCTGTTTCAACACCAAACTCAAAACCTTCGGAAATTAAGATACAGGTATATTTTTCAAAACCAAATACAGGTGCTTGACTTCAAATCCAACTTGGATACCCAAGTTGATCAGTGAGACTTTTTTTTTGATGGACTAAAGGAAATTTCAATAGAAGACATCAAGAAGATGCATGGAAAAAAATTACACCAAAAGAAGCTGTCGGATCCAATACAAGAACTTACTGAATAACTAAAGAACAGACATAATCCAAAAAAAGTTCAAAGCCAGGTTGAACCAGCTATATAAGTTGACCAAACAGTTGGATTTAAAGCGTCTGTCCATGAAATTTGTCAGTGTAGTTTTTGTTTTCAAAGTGACAAATAATATTTGAAATTCAGTTGTGTTTGGCATGAATATAAATTGGAGTTGTGTTCGAATTGTGAGTTAAATTGGAGTGAAAAAAAATGAAAACAGCTTTTTGGTGTTTTTCGAAATTCCGGAATTCAACTTCAAGTTGAACTGCAGAATTTTATGGCCAAACGTGTTTTCTGCAGCTCAACTCCGGAAAAAAGTAGAAAATATTTCATGGACAAACACTATGGAGTTGAATCCATGATAAAATTTACGATTCCTTTCATTCCAGATGCACCAAAAGATGGCAGCAGCACCATACATCATGTTTTTTTCAATGGGTTTTATCTACACGCTGATCCCTCCATGATGGCATTACCAGCTCTCATAGGCTTCTTTAATTGTATTTGGCATAACCCAGGCAAGTCCAAAAACTGATAGGAACATACTTCATATATCAGCTGCTACTGCAGAGTGCAAAAATAGATGCCTAACACTCTCCAACTCCATCCGGCACACATAGCATCTATTTACAGTCTGAATTTTCTTTTGCGGAGATTGCCTCGAGTAAGACATGCTTCAACAAGGTAGTCCAGATAAACCAGCTTCCAAGGGCTAGATTGGTTTTCCCTATAAGCTTCCATGGCCATTTGTCAATCAATTCCTTGTTAGGACATAGATTGCCATATCCCCTTGTATTATCTATTTCAAAAATTTAGAATTCGGGCACTCTTTTCTGTTTTACGTTTAGGCCCCCAGATTTCTGAACTAAAATTTCTTTTATAGCTGAACATGCATCCTTTTTCCTTTTCAGCTATTCAATATAAGTTTGGTGTTCTCATAACTTTTCAAATATGAAGTGTCTCTGATATTTTAAAGATTTAGTGATATTCTTTTAAAAGTTAATCAAAAAAATACAAACACAACATTTTTTGTTTTTGAGAAAGGTAGGTTGTATTATGAACAAAGGAATACTCGGGAAGTACTCCATTAATACTTACAGCCAAAATATAGGGAAGAGAAAACTACACTACATCACAAATAATCTAGAATACTAGGAATATCCTCTTCTTCTTGAGGATATTCATGTTTACACCAAAAAAAGACAAGGACCAGACAGTTCATCTTCAGTTTTTGTTGAGGATAACTTCATCCCACTTTACTAGATGAACTTTTTGATCATTAGAATCATAGTTTCCTTGTCACAAAAAATTCCTCCTGACGGCATCCATTTTGTCGACACATTTGCAGGCATAGGGAAACCTGACATCATATATGTGGCATGGTATCCAACATGCTATTTATGAGTGTGACTCTTCCACCCAGAGATAAATATTTGCTTTTCCAATTTGCTAACTTCTTTTAGTAGAAAGTGAATATTCACATGCTCTCCATGAGAAAGAGAAGAATTTGGACTTCACAAAAGCGCTAAATAATGGTGGAAAATAACATTACCCAAAGATCAAGTATTTAAGAAGCACTACAACTGTTAAGTTCAATGAATGTGCATTTAATAGTCCCTGACTCCCTTCTGCAAAGAACCAGATAGTTAATTTTGGACTCTAGTAGAATCCCTGTTATCCGTAATGAGGAACAGTAGTTCTATCACATAGAAAACAGAGCCTTAAAGAAATAGTAACCGACATAAACAGAAAATCTCTGGTTCGACCAGATGGCCTGAACTCAACCTGGCAATTGATAAAGAAACCCAACTATACAGACTGAGATCATACTCAAGTTACCTGATGATTGATTGAACTGAATGTCTGAAGCAGCAGGCTTTAAACTGAGGAAGCGTGAAACATACTTTGATGCAACTATACGATTGTAACCACCTGCTGGAAGTCTTGATTGATCAGATGCCTCTCTACTGAAAGGAGCAGTTCCACTACCCTTGTCATGTGGCAGGTATGCTTCCCCGTGACTCAGCTTCATCTTCCCAGAAATGTTTGGTTGCAATATGGACCCACTTACTTGCAATTGAGTATCAACTTGCCCACTGTTGTTCCAGTCATCATCAAATTTCAGAAGGAAAGACGAGATGAGAAGATTCATATTTTTTTCTAGAGCTAGAAAAACTTAAAAAGGAAAATAATTGAAGAAAATAAGAAAAGCAGAGTGTAGAATGCAGTACAAGTAGTGTATGTCTACATAGATTCATCAGGAAAGCAGAATACAATGCTTTTTTTAAAAAAAATCCAGTTTAAAGTGAATGAAAGAAAAAATTATGTTGTTTGCCTTTAGATGCTAAAAGTAAATCCAAAGATATTGGTCAGGTCGTTTAGAAAGATGCGAGAAAAGATTGGCAAGATGGAAATTCAGTATCTTTTTCTGGGAGGCAGATTGACCTTGATTAACTCTGTCTTGGATGCACTCCCTACATATATGATGTTTTTATTTCCTATTCCAGTAAGTATGGAAAAGAAGATGTATGATCTGTGAAAGAATTTAGATTACACCTATTTAAATGGAAAAATTTGATCATCATCAAAAAAGATGGGGCGCCTGGGAATTAAAACCTGAAGAAACAAAAGAAGGGCTTCTAATGAAGTCTCTATGGAGGTTCACAAAAGAAGAGCATGTATTATGGGGCACAGTTATAAAAGCAAAGTATGGAAAAAGAAGGATTTTGGATGACTAAAAAGGTGTCCACCCCTTATGGAATCAGTCTGTGGAGAACTATCAGAAACTTATGGTTGTCTCAAAGGAGGATTGAGATTTAATGTGAAGGATGGTCAGAAAATCATGTTCTGGGAGGATGACTAGTTGGGCAGTGGATGCTTGAAGGTGCTTTTCCCTGACTATTTTTGTTGAAGAAGGACAGATATCATTAATGGCATCTAGAAGATGCAGAAATTTAAAATGCTGAGAACAAGGACTCAGACGCAAAAATAAAGATAAAGTCAGTTCTATCAATTAGAGACTAAAACTAAAGAACTAACAAATTCCAAAAAGAGCTCAAAGCTAGACAGAGGAGTCCGCCTGAGCCAGCCAAAAATTTGTATCAAGCACTTGTATTTTAGGGAGACATGAAATTGAGATTCCATCATAACATCTTCTAATTCTCTCTGGCCAAATGCGCCAGAAAATAGCTCAACCGGATGTTTTTTATGGTCTTGTCCACTTTGAATGAACTCCAACTACTTTTCTTGGCTTATTTTTTAAGTCTCCAACATGGCACATCTTAAAGGAGGTCTGGTCAAGACATGGGTGAAACCCAACTTTTCAAAGGCTATTACATGACTGGGAGGTCCCCAGGATTGCAGAGAGTTTGTCAAAGTTTTGGAACAAGGAAAGGGGCTGCAAAAGGAAGAAAATGAAGTAGCTATTTATAGATATTCTAGGTTCTTTGTAGGATGAAGTAGGACCTATTGTTTTTTAAAGATTTGTTGAGTCTACTCAACTGTATGTAGGTCCATGGTCTAAATTTGGGATCCCAGCCTTTAGTGCTGAAGATTTATCTATAAACCTGTTACCTTTCTAAGAAAAAAGGGAGAAGACACACTGAGACGGCATAACAACTCAAGTGGAATTTATACCGCTAGTAAAGCTTATAAAGAATTGAATCAAGCCCACAGGTAATATGTTGGCCTTGGAAACACATCTGGAAAGTGGAGGTCCCCTATAATGTGGCCTGCTTCTCCGGCTGGTGGTAAGAGAAGCTGTAATGACTCGTGACAATCTTAAAAAAGAGAGGAATACAACTATGCTCAAGGTGCCACTTCTGTGGGCAAGAGGCAGATACAATAAGTCATATGTTATTACACTGCAGAGTTACAAGGCAACTATAAGATCTATTCATCAATCTCAGAGGTTCTAGCTGATACAATGCAAGAAAGAACTTTTGAAGTTATCGCATGCTGGAACAAAGGTGGAACTGCAAGACTAGAAAATACAGATGGAAAATTGTCCCTGCAACTAGTTGGTGGAGAATATGGAAGCTGGAAGGAGAGGAAGTCTATGTGTTTTGAAGACATAAGTAGCAGCCTTGTTTCCATCTCTTTTGTTTTTGGTGTAAATCTGAAAACAGAGATGATTCTAAGGAAATCATATATGTACAAGGTACCTAATACGATGAACAAGGCTGTAGTTGTTGTAGTTTACCTGCCCCCTTTTTTTTTTTTGGAACATTGGTAAAGTTGTATTCTTCAGCATTAAGGACATGCTGGCCACCTTCAAAAAATTTACAGCCCTAACCAAAATTACAAGCTCCCTATTAGTTCTATAAATTGATCTACATTTTCTATACAGAGCTGTTTACACCAAAAAAGTAAAGATACAAAACAATTCCATTTTACTTTGTGAATGGAATTAGATCTATCTTCACAACATCTCCCATTCCTTTCCTTCCACACTGACCACCATATGCATGATGGTATTAGCCTCCACTTCTTTTGAGTCTTGCTACCCCCCCTTCTGATCCAACATTTAAAAAGATCGGAGGTATGTTCTGGCATAGTCCAGCTACAGCATGTGATGTTGAGTAACATCACCCAGATCTGTGTAGTGAATTTGCAATGCAATAGGTGTTTGTTTGTTTCCCCAGTCAAATTGCATAGAAAACACCTAGGGATTAGTTGCTTTCCTATCTTCTGCAGCACTTCTTGAGTTAAGCAGGCCCTTTTAATGACTAACCAAGTGAAGCATTTCACTTTGGTGGGGATCAGTCCTCTCCAATACTCTTCCAGTGATGATGGTAGCCTCTAACCCCAACTTGTATGCCTTTCTTGTAAGCACTGTTTACTGTGAATTTGCCATCCTTGTTGTGCTTCCAAATAACTCTATCTGCCCTTTTCTTTTTTTAATCCTTTTGTAAGCATCATATTTTGGTGACACTTACCAGCTCATTGTTTTGGTGCGATGTTGATATATACACCGGAAGATGTTACCTTCTCAAAAACAAAAAAACAAAAGTTCCTCGAAGCATAGAGAAAGCAGGCTCAAAAGGCTCAACAGTGGGCCTAGAGTAGAGAGTTGGCTCAACAGGTTAAAGAGTGAGCTAAAGCAAAGCCAGTGGCTCAACATGCTAGATTGAGAGAGAGAGAGAAGTTCAGAGTGATTTGAATTTTGATGGACTTGAGTTGAAAATGAGAAGCCCAGTGCAATAGATTTAGTAAGTGCCCACGTTGGTTGAAGGAATGCATTGTTGTCTTCTTATATGATTTCGGGCAATCCCCACCTCATGAACGAATGTTTGGAGCCGAGTCATGCCCATGATCCATTTCTAAACACGCTATTAGAGACAACCCATCCCTATTCTTGATTTACCCAAATGTTGCACCCCCATGTTTCATTGTCCACCCACCAGATATCCAGTCTCAGTGTGCCAAAGGGGGAAGTGTAAGTGTCCCACATAAGTCGAAGGAATCGGTTGTCGGCTCTTTATATGATCTTGGGCAATCCCCCCTTCGCGAGCTAACTTTTGGGGTTGAGTTAGGTATGCAGTGTATTTCTTAAAATGAATACTTTAAGATATTTCTTCAATGCACCTTCTCATGTGAAGATTAATACTTTTCATGGATCAAGCACACCTAATTTTTAACTAGGGGTGACAGCGGGATTGGAACATGACCTGTACTTGACTCTGGAACCCACAAAAAGAATCCAAGTGTCCAATCTAAATCCTTAAGGTAACAAGTAGAGTAGCCCATGACCATTATAAAACCCTTTAAGTAAATCGTAGAAAACAAATAGAAGACATGTAGAGACCTCAAAAAATTCTTAATGTCTTGTCCCACTTAATGTGAGGGAGTCGGTACTTGTTTGAAATTTACTCGCGTCTTATCACGGAGGCACTTCATCTTTTCGTGGATTCAGGTATTGATACTCGGTATGACATGGACCTTCGCTAGGCACCTCCCTCATTCTACAGTCTTTTGGTGAGCCTCATTCTATGCTCAGAGAATACTATTGATAATACAAATATTTGAATTCTTTTGGGTGTAGTGGGCCTTCTCATCGACATTTCTTTAATTCATATTATCCTAGAGGCTCCATAGACACATAATGTTGATGTTTTGTCATTCTAGTGAGGTTTCATATGGCATGTATGGATAACTATTTGTATCTAGAGTTTTACAAGTTACCTAGAGTGCAAGTTAAGTGACGTAACACATGAGGTGGAGGTGGAAGTGAAGATGGATGCACAAGTCATGCCCAAGAGAAGAAGTTTGAAGTATCTTGAGTCAATAATCCCAAAGGACGGCGAGATTGAGATGATGTTGCATATCATATTGGAGCAGGGTGGGTGAAATGGAGGCTTGTCTATGGAGTACTGTCCAATAAGAACGTGTCGCCAAGGCTTAAAGTACACACTGTTAGTAAGACCAACATTGTTGTAAGGGGCAAAGTGCTGGCCAATCAAGAACGCTCATGTTCAAAAGATGAAGGTAGCAGAGATGAGGATGCTCAGATGGATCATACTAGGAGATATGACTAAGGACGAAGGTGTACGAGGTAAGGTAGTGACCTCTGCGGTGGACAAGAAGATAGTTCGGGCATGTGAAGAGAAAGTGTGTCGATGGGACAATAAAGAGAGAGATTGGTTGTAGCAAGAGTTAGAAGAGGTAAGTTAGGCTGAAAAAGAATTAGAGTGAGATACCGGACATGACACAACTACAACTTACTGAGGACACAACCCTAGATAGGAAGGTTTGAAGGACGAGGATTACGGTGGAAGGTTAATACGTAGCCGAGGTGTTGTCGCACTTTTGAAGGTTAATAGGTAGCGGAGGGTCTATCCCAAACAACCTCTCTACCCCACAAAGGTAGAGTTAAGGTCTGCATACAACCTACCCTCCCCAGACTCCAACTTGTTAGATTATACTTGGTATGTTGTTGTAGTTTTAAGGTTAATGAAAATAAAGTGTCTATGAAAAGCTTTATGTTTTCTAATTCACGCATGCACTATGTTTACTAAATTATGTCAAGGATGGTTCGCGCTTGATCAAAGTTAAAGCATCAGGTGTCGATCCACCCCTCCAAGGCTTGCGGCATGATAGGACAAATGTATTCTTTAACAAGGTGAAACAAGAAAAGAACAAAGAACTCCATGTGTCTTAGAAATCAGAAAAGGAATCAGCGCCTCAACCAGCTTTAACAATATGTTTACCCCTCCCTAGGAGTTTCCACCTTTTTGCTCCCTTGGTGACTCGAACTCACAACCTTAGGGTTGGGAGTGAGGGGTGCTTACCATCCGAGCAACTCCCTCTTGCTAATATGTTTGTTATTATACTGAGAAAGATGAATACACAGAATCTTTTACAGTTGCACATTTAAATATTTTCTATAGATAAACGCATATATAATATACCTGAAGATATTCTTTGCTCGTACTTCCAGTACTTCACATTTCAAATCGATTTTATCACCATCAGATGCCTCCACTGTTCTGAGTGGCAAATTTCCCTTCACAGAAAGTTTCCCTTTTCTGCTAACTCTACCTTCCAAGGAACTAATACTTAGTCTGTTTGAGTTCACTAGAACTGAGCCGCCAAAGTTGGTCAGAGGTTTACGAAATACAGGTGAAGATACAGTTGCCCTATGGAACGATGCAGACCCATCGAGTACCGGTTGTTCAACGGTACCTCTAACCTGTATGTTTGAAGAAGTGATGTACATCAGCACTAAGAGAAAGGAAAACAGATAGATAAGCAAAAAACAACTCCCTGTTTTCTCCCTCTTTCTTTCCCCCTGTTTTTGTAATCAATTTTTCCCAACTTGAAATAGTCTCATTTTTTTTTCAAATATGTAACTTTGTATTCACACAAATGAGCTCATCAAGGAATTGATGAGGAGGGAAACTTGAAATAGTCTCTAGACGCTTCACATTTCTTTAACATTTCTGCATGTAATCTTACAATCAAGTGAACTTACCTGAAGCACAACTTCAGCATTTCCCTGGAGCCAGTTTGCATATGGAGACAAAGCCGTCAACAACATCATGCCGGCGTCTTTAATATCAGCATCGATCCTGACTTCCCCGGCATCAAGTAGGTTCCAGTTCAACCCTTTGAGGTTTTCAGCCAGCTGAGTGTCCCAACCCTCCTCACTTCTCTCTCTGGAGCTTCTTTTATCACTAGCTTCATCTACAGGTGCCTTGTTCTTCTCTGTGCCCCAACTACGAATCCAGGATGATTCACTTTTGTCCTTTTCTGAATTATCTTCCTCCAAAACATTATTTTGGACAAAGGTCAGAGGAACACTTCCTTGAATGTGTACATGACCATTTCGGATGATTGGTTCAAATTTTGCATTGAACAGGAAACGGCTGGTTGGAGTTAGTGAAGCAACAATTTCAGCTCGACCAAGTTCAATACCCCCAATGGCACCATCTAGGAGCCTTACTTGTACATCACATTCTGGTTTAGCAAGATTTCCTCGAAGATCCCCTTCCATATGCAATATGCCTCTAATTGGAGACATAAATTGCCGCAAAGAATGAACTGCTTCAGTGGCAGTTGATTCAATAACCTGAACCAATGTAGGAACCAAACTAACAGGAAAGTTTAGAACAGCAAAATGTAGATTAGGCTTTGCCTCAACCAGAGTTCCATCTGCATGTATTGTGGCATTATCCTTTTGGATAAAGATTCTCTCAAGACGCAAACCATCATCATTGCTATATGCACCAGCAGCCAGAACACGCTGAGTCTTATAAGTACCCCATTCCCATTCCTCCCCATGAAAGTCGAACTCAGCCTAGAAATTACAGAAACCAGGACAAAAAGTAGGCAATAAGAAGCAACCTGAAAGATTATAATTCAAACATCTGAGGCATTAAAATTATTTGAAAAAACTATAGCTACATATCAACTACATGTCCTGCATTTTGCAATCCTACTTTAAAGAAAATATCTGAGGCCGCCCTGCATTGTATCTAGAGGAATGAGTTCAAAAATTGACACATCAAAGAATCGAGTCCATAGCCACCCTAGTAAATAATAGATCAGGTGGGAGGAAATTAGGTTGGAATCTTTGCATGAAATCCAATCAGCAAACAGGGAGGCGTGATCACAAGTACAGAATAAAAATAAAGAAGCATGAATTGCATCAAAATTAGGGATGGACCAGAAAATATTCAACAAAGACAGCCAGCTCAAACATAAAATTAAAAACAAAATCAAATGCTAAAGCATAATAACTTTTAGCAGACATTACTCTGGAAAGAGACTGAATTTGCACCTATTATCACGAGGTTTGTCGCGTTAATTAAGGTGGGTAAGAATATATAGAAATGCAAAGACAAGGAGGAGTATTCCATATCGGAGTACCATGACCGAAATATAGACTTATTTTACCATTGTGTCTCCATTTCCTCCACCACTTGCGTCTAAAGAGCCACTCCAGCGACCCTTAAGTTCAGCTAAACCAGGAAGATTGAACTCTTCAAGAATAACTTCATCTGATAGAGTAGAATGACCCCGAATTTCCTATGTTTGTTGCCATCAAGAAGTGGTAGAGCTTATCTTAGTATAATCTTCATTAACTGGAAATCCAAGAGTAGCAGAACTAACAGAGGTTTCCAGAATTTATCTTGGTAATTTATTAATAAGTACCTCAAGCAGCTTCTGGAGGCTTTCAGTATACAATCCGATTAACTGCAAACTTTGCATGAAAAGGTCCTGCAAGCAAGTAAAAGAGGGTTAAAATTTGTATTTAGTGGAAATCATTCTGCAACCAATTTAATCAATTCCCACACCCTCCATTCCTGTCTTCTTTATTATTTCTTTATGAGAAACAGATACTTCTATTATTTCATTATTTATTCTACCTTTGACCTTGATAAAACAACAGGGTCAGAACTTCGAGACAGAAGCCTTGCAAGTGGAAGCATCTCAGCAATCTCAGCTCTTGGAACCTCAAGCCTCATTCTCCATCTACCCATGGAGGATATAACACTGCCGAGACGTCCAGTCATTGCCCGGTGAAACAAACTACCTCCCTCCTGGCCAGATGGCATCCGATCTCGTGTGCCAGGCAGTACATATTCACCTTGAAGCTCATACTTACTATTGCTTTGCTCCAAAATGGACTTCTCAATGGTGATCTAAGAAAAAAGGTAACAATGAGAAAATAGTCTAGGATGTTAATCACATTATTAAAATTTGGTACTGTGAAAACCTAAATTGTGGCACTGAAATAGATAGCAGATTCATCATTTTCCCTCCGTATATGAACGCAGATAGGAATACACATTCCACAAAGCACAACTTTACACTGCTGATAGATTTATCCTCTTATTAATTAAACAAAAGAAAGCAGACAATTTACTGTTGTCGCTGAACGTCTTTTTGAGCAGTAAAACAAAAAAATGTACTCCCTTCATCCAAATTTATGTGACACAATTTGACTGGGCACGGAGTTTAAGCAAGAATTTTTAATTTTGTGGTGTAAAACAAGTCTTAGACATTTTGTGCGCTACACACCATCTCATTAAGGGATTGTAAAATTGAATTGTATCTAAATATAAAAGGTCACTTTCTTTTGTGACTGAATAAAAAGGAAAGTGAGATAAATGGAGTGATATGTTAGTGTCCCAATGAACTAACACTTAAATATATGTTGTTAGAATATGAATAGGTTTATACAATCCTATTAGATTAGGAATAGGTTTACACAATTCTATTAGAATAGGAATAGGTTTATACAATCCTATTTAGAATAGGAATAGGAATACAAATAGGAATAGGAATAGCAAAATAGTATCCTACTTGGTAAAGGACTGTATTCTAGTCTCTATAAATAGGGTCTCAATGTAATAATGTAGACAACAACAACAATTCAATAATATTTTTCTCATATATTTCTCACATGGTATCACAACCTCTACGATCCTGGTAGAAAATCAAAGAGCTTCCGTTGTCGGCGGGTGGAACCCATATATGTTGCCCGTCTGGTCATTGATTATGTTAGCAAAAGTTGGGTCACCGCATATCATTCTTGTGATTATTTTCTCATATTTGATTTATGTAAGCACAGTGCCATCATTCCAGTGACTACTTTCTTATATCTAACTTGTAGCACCGTGCCATCTTTTCGGTGACTACTTTTTCATATTTAATTTGTGTAGCACTGTGCCATCATTCCAGTGACTATTTTTTCATATATCATTTGTGTAGCACTGTTGCCATCCTCCTGGTGACTACCTTTTTTTGCAAATCTGATTTGCGTAGGGTTATTGTGCCATTATTCCAACCTTACCCGTATAAATTTTCTTTTCTACTAGGGTTGTGCCATCATTCCGACCCCACCATATTATTTCTTTTTTTTCAATGGGGTCAGTCCATCAAGTCAAACTATCCTATATAGTAAATATTCTCTAGTTGGAAGACAATACCAATATCATTTGTTAGATTGTCACCACTTTTAGCCATCAAATCTAATACTCCGGCATATGAGCATGTTCCAACCAGTTTTTCGGTGACTTGTTTGATATCAACTCATCTATTGATTCCAACATGATCCATATACTTTATACTAGGTTTTGAGCACTTTGTTGCGTGGGAGAGATAACTAGTCTTGTATGTTGATTATGTGAATCACTATATGGTTTGCACTTTGAAGCAGTCTTTGCAGGTTTGGTTTGGGAAGTCAAACATTGTAATTTTATCACTCTGTGTTTTACTAACATGATGCATCAAATTCAACATTTCATGAGAAGATTAAGCATATTGAAATTGACTGACAATATGCATCAAAATCAGTATTTAAAGAGAAGACAAGCACATTGAGATTGACTGCCAATTTGTGAAGTTGACTGATCAACTTGCAGATATCTCACCAAGCACCTCATTGGTCCTCGTATTAATTACATGTGTAACACGCTAGGTACATAAATTGTATGCACTAGCTTGAGTGGGGGTGTTAGAATATGAATAGGTTTAGACAATCCTATAAGAATAGAAATAAGGTTACACAATCCTATTAGAATAGGAATAGGTTTATACAATCCTATTTAGAATAGGAATAGGAATACAAATAGTATCCTACTTGGTAAAGGATCGTATTCTAGTGTCTATAAATAGGATCTCAATGTAATAATGTAGACAACAACAATTCAATAATATTTTTCTCATATATTTCTCACGTATGCCTCCTATGATTTAAGGCATTTCCTATGCTTCAAGCTTTGTACATCACATGAAACGATTACTTCAAAGTCTTTAGCACTTATGACCTATCAATTGAGTGGTTTCAGCTAGTAAGCTTGTCAGAATTTAATGGATGTCATCAAAACACGTCTGCATATGAGAAGTATTCTTTTGTGCGTGGAACAATTCAAACTGTTTGATGGTGTAGATGAAAGGTGGAGTATTAACAAGAAATTCAGTAGCTTTACAACTTTCTTAAAACAAAGTTGTTTCATGTTATACAACTACTAAATTGATACAGAAATAACTTTCTTAAAGAAAAAAACTGAAGTGACCATGAGCCATTGAGTTAACATTTAGTTCTATTTACCAGGCAAATGAAGTATACTTATGCATAAGTATACTAGAAATAGTCAAAACGACTGGTTACACAAATTTAAAGCAGCAAATATGCATGATTGAATTTTGATACTATAAAAATTACGTGTATACCCACAATCAGGAGGAGGAAGAATAGTAGGAGCCTGTTTCGATTAGCTTATTAAAAGCAGTTGATAAACATTAATTGTTAAAACTGGTTTATAACTAAGTCGTTACATCTTTGAATAGACGTGTAAAAATTGATACTAAGCAATTTATGTCAAAAAAATGTCATTAAAGTTATTTATATAAATTATAGGGATAATGCACAAGTACCCCCTCAACCTATGCCCAAAATCTCAGAGACACACTTATACTATACTAAGGTCCTATTAGCCCCTGAACTTATTTTATAAGTAATTTTCTACCCCTTTTCGACTTACGTGGCACTATCTTGTGGGCCCAACACTGGTTGACTTTTTCTTTCAAACTAGTGCCACTTAAGCCTAAAAGGGGTAGAAAATTACTTATAAAATAAGTTCAGGGGGGTAATAGGACCTTAGTATAGTATAAGTGTGTCTCTGGGATTTCGGGCATAGGTTGAGGGGGTACTTGTGCATTTTCCCTAAATTATAAATTAAAAGTATATTCCCAAGAAGAAAACCAAGCGATAAAAAAGGAATGAGGGGGGGAGTTAGGAGTTTTTTAGGAAGAGTATTTTAAAAATTAAAAAAGATATTAGGGATAAAGCAATAACATCTTGGTCAGATCAAAAGAGCTTAGAAGGTGAAAAGCCATTAGTTAGGGCTAACCAACTTATGACTTTTGGTTGATTTTAGCTTTTAAGTAATTTTGGTACTGACAAACGCGTAGATAAGTTAAAAAATGCTTATAAACCAATTTGATTAGCTTTTAAGGCTATCTAATACCCAGTTACATATACCTACATCCAGAGAATCTTAGAAGTAATAGTGTTGGGTTTATCTTAAATGGCTCTGAAAATCTTTTATTATAGGTCTGTTAGTTTTCAGAGAAGGAAAAACATAACAATATGATCTTTTGTTATTGAACAAGTAGGAACATTAGTTAAGAAAAAAAATTATGAAATCACAACTACTTACTTCATTATAACACATATATTTATAGAGTTTACAAGTAAACCAACTCCTAAGGATAAGATTAAAAAACTAAGGATAAAGATAAGGATAAGATAGAAACTAATTAACTGCTAAACGATAAATAACTACTCTAACTACCCTACAATATAGAGAACTTGGACTGATGCAGTTCTTATGCATATTTCTATCACTCCTCCTTGCATTAAGAGCTGCAAACTCCAAGTTTTTGCCTGAGAAGTTGAAATTTATTGCCTGATAATGGTTTGGTGAAGATATCAGTCAGCTGCTCTTCAGTTTTGCAATAGAGCAGAATCACGTCACCATTATTTTGCACTTCCCTCAAGAAGAAAAGCTTGATGTTGAAGTGTTTTTCTTCCCATGAAATACAGGATTACAAGAAATTGCTATTGCAGATTGATTGTCCACAAATACTTCAGTTCCCTTTGTCTGATTCATGTGCAGATCACCAAAAAATTTTCTCAAACACAATGCTTGATTCACTGCTGCTGTTGCAACCACAAATTTCGCCTCTGCAGTGAATTGAGCCACAATGTCCTGCTTCTTTGAGCACCACAAAAACATTCCTGAGCCAAGACTGAAACAACATCCAGATGTGCTATTCATGTCATCTGCGCATTCAGCCCAATCACTATCAGAATACCCAAGTAGTTTCAGATCTATTTTTTTCTGAAACTTGACACCATAATTGATGGTTCCTATAATTGATGGTTCCTTTAGTGTATATGACAACTCGTTTTGTCGCTTTTAGATGCACCTCACTAGCACAATGCATGAACCTCGATAGAATGCTTACAACATACAAAATATCATGTCTTGTAGCTTTGAGATACATCAAACAACCGACTAAGCCTCTGAAGTACGTTTCCTCCACTTTCTTTGCTCCGTCATTTTTGCTTAGTTTCTCTTTTTGGTTCATAGGAGTACTAATCTACTTGCAATCTTCCATGTTGAACTTCTTGAGAATTTCCTTAGCATATGCATATTTCTTCTGGCAAATGAAAACTTCATCCTGTCTCTGCTTGATTTCCATACCAAGAAAATAAGACATTAGACCAAGATCAATCATCTCAAAGGCTTGCAACATTTCTTGCTTGAAATCCTCGATATGCCTTGTATTGCTTCTTGTAATTAGTACATCATCCAAATATATAGACACAACAAGAATATCAATGCCATGATGTTTAACATAAAGAGTAGATTCTGATAGACTTTTTTCAAAGCCTAAGCCAAGTAAATGGGCATCTATTCGACCATACCAGGCCCTTGGTGCCTGTTTAAGTCCACAAAGTGTCTTTCTTAACCTATAAACTTTGTCCTCATCTCCTTTCTTCACAAAGCCTTCAGGTTGCTCAACATAAATTTCTTCTTGAAGAAAGCCATTAAGGAATGCTGATTTGACATCCATCTGATACACTTCCCAACCCAATTATGCAGCAAGAGCAAGAAGTAACCTAATCCTGTCAAGCCTAGCTACTGGTGCAAATGTATCAAAATAATCCACACCAAAAATTTGAGCATACCCCTTAACAACAAGTCTTGCTTTATGCTTATTCACTGAACCATCTACATTTAGCTTGGTTCTAAAGACCCATTTCAACCCAATTATCTTTCTGCCTTCAGGTTGATCAACAAGCTCCCAAGTCATGTTTTTCTCAATCATAAACAACTCTTCTTTCATTGCAACCACCCATTTTTCATCATTCTTGGCTTCATTGTACCCAGCAGGTTCACATACTGCTACAGTGCATCTCTGATATATATCACTGAATTGTCGAGTACCTTTGACTGGTAAATGATCCACCATTTCATCCTACCGTGAGAGTGATATTTTCTTCTCAACAAACTTGGTAGGAGACTTTTTTGCTTTGTCAGACGTGTTAAGGTAAGATTTCTTCGAGTCTTCCCAACACCGCTCTTCATTCTCTATAAAATTCACATCTCTACTAAAGATCACATTTTCAGTTTGTGGTTGGAAGACTTTATATGCCTTTGAAACTGAAGTATATCCAATAAAAATGTGTGGGACGGACTTTTTATCTAGTTTATCTCGTTTAACCTGAGGAATGTAGGAAAAACAGAGACAACCAAACACTTTAAGAAAATTTAACGATGGTTTAAATCCATTACCAAGCTTCAAATGGAGTTCGGTCTTTCAATGCCTTTGTGCGAAGCCTATTTTGAAGAAAAACTTATGTATTTGCTGCCTCTGCCCAAAATTTCTTTGGCAAATTCTTCTCGTGCAACATGCATCTGGTCATCTCCATAATGTATCTGTTTCTTCTCTCGCTTACTCCATTTTGTTGTAGCTTAACATGTTGAACTAGTAAGAAGTGTATTCCTTTCCATTATTTGTTCTTACGGACTGAATTTTACAGTTGGCTTCATTTTCTACTTTTGCTTTGAACTTCTGAAAAACATTAGAAGCCTCTAACTTATGCTTGAGAAAATAAATTCAGCACATGCGGGTTAGATCATCTACAAAAATGATATAGTAAAGACTACCTTTTAGTGAAGGAGTCCTTTGAGGTCCTGCTATATCAGTATGAATTAGTTGAAATTTGTTCGAGGCTCTCCAACTTGTCTTTGAAAATGGAAGTCTGTTTTGTTTTCTATATTGACACGCAAGACAATTTGAAGAATGTACTTCTAAAACAGGCAAGTCCTTAACTATTTTCATTTTTTGCATTTTAACCAACCATTCATAGTGATAGCGTCCGAGTCTCTTGTGGCATACTTCTGCAACACTTCCCTTTGCTGAAAAAACAACATGCTCTTCCTAAAATGGATCTAATGAGAAACTTTTGCCTCTCATTCTTAATTTAAACATTTCTTGATCTCAAGCATCCTTGATCAAGCAATGATTATCTTCAAAATTTAACTTGTAGCCTTTTTCCATCAATTGACCAACACTAAGCAAGTTTTGATCTATGTCAGGTACATAAAGCACATCAAAAATTGTTTTAGTATCTAAATTACTTGGAAAAGCAATGGTTCCTTTCCCTCTTACAGGAAGATGGTCGCCATTACCTATTCTGACTTTAGAAATGGTCGTGGGCTTCAATTCCTTGAAGAGAGACATGTCATTTTTCATATGATTAGTGCATCCACTATCAATCAGCCAACACTCACTACATGATCTGCTTGAAAAACATGTAGCAACAAAGAGTTGATCTTCCTCCTCACCCTCAACAATTTGAGCCTCTGCTTCTTGCTGCTGACCATTGTTCTTGCAAATGACAGCTTCATGCCCAAGTTGATTGCATTTACTACATTTAGCATCAGGCCTTCTCCAACATTTATATGGTGGATGACCTTTCTTGTTACAATGCTTACAAGGAGGATAACTTTTCTTTGAGTGTCCAATTTTTCCTTTGGTAGTACTTGTTGAAATGCCTTCACCATTCTTCTTGTTCTTCTTTTTTGTCTTTGCCTCCATCTTGAGGCTTGGCAAACAATGCTTCCTCTGTATTTCCTTCTTCTCTCATGAATCTTCGTTGTTCTTGTGCCTGCAAAGCATTCAATAACTTTGCGAAGGTGATCTTGGACAGATCCTTCGTGTTTTCCAAGGTAATTATGGTTGCTTCAAATCTTTCCGGCACAGTTACCAAAATCTTTTCAACAATACGTGAATCATTAAACACGAAACCAAGCAATCTTACCCTGTTTGCTATGTTCAAGAGCCTTTCAAAGTAATCTTTGATGGTTTCAGTTTCTTTCATCTTCTGCATCTTGAAATCTCTTATAAGATTTAGCACTTGCATACCTCTGATCCTTTCATCCCTTTCGTATTCTGCCTTGAGATAATCCCAGATGACTTTTGCTGACTTCTGCTGACATAATTCGAGTGAAGATTGAAGAAGATACTGCTCAAAATAAACAGGCCTTTGCCTTCTTTTTCTGGTTTTCCTGTCTTTATGGTTTTTGATCTGGGCCATAGTAGGATTGTTACGCAATGGAGGAACTTCATAATCCTCTTCGACTGCCTCCCACATCCATGTCATCTAGATAAGTTTCCATCCTTACAGCCCAAATCTGATAGTTATCACCATTAATAACTGGTGGTGCCATTACGGAAAAACTTGATTCTGCTTCCATGATTGATAAATTTGTCTTGTTGATTACAATCCTAACTTTGATGAAACACCCACGGATTTCTCAAGAAATAAATGCTCTGATTTTCAGAGAAGGAAAAACATAACAATATTATCTTCTTTTGTTATTGAACAAGTAGGAACATTAGTTAAGAAAAAATTTATGAAAGCAAAACTACTTACTTTATTATAACACGATATCTATAGAGTTTACAAGTAAACCAACTCCTACGGATAAGATTTAAAAACTAAGGACAAGGATAAGGATAAGATAGAAACTAATTAACTGTTAAACAGTACATAAATACCCTAACTACCCTACAATACGGAGAACTTGGACTGATGCAATTCTTATGCATATTTTTAACAAGGTCTTCTTCTTATGAACTCCACAACAATAAAGTTGAATTTTCTCACCGTTATGAAGAAAATAACTTGATGGAGTTGGATGACTTCTTTTTCCATATATTTTTTTTCCTTTAATGAAATCAGCAAAATCTATCAATCATGAAACTTCTCTCATAGTACTTGGCAAACTACTAAATCAAAATTCAGCCTCCATAGACAAACTTTCTATTGACTTGTCGGGATCCACATACCCCCACCACCCACAGGTTAAAATACGATCAATGTTTATTATTACTGTCAATCTCTCTTTCTATCTATCCATAATTGCTTCCTATCCCTTGCATAGAATGATAGAATCAATCTTAAAAGATGAATTTTGTTAAGTTGAGGAGTGGCCTTCTATACCTTATTTTCTTTTGGTGCACCCATGAAGTTCCTTGCTATACAAAAGATAGGATGTCTTCAATAAAAAAAAAACATGTCTGTTTGTAGATTTCATACCTTCTGGCCTTCTATAACTCATCATGTGTTGCGCTCTTACCACTAGATCAAAGACCTGAGGGCTTTTCGACGGAAAGTTTTCAGTCCGTGATGGGTGATATGGATCACAGAGCCAGCAGCTTTGCAAACTGATCTATTAATCTAAATGGACGATAGGTACAACTTTTCTATTCTTGCAAACACCTTTTTGTTTGTCGGTTATAAGAACAGCAGTTTTTAAAATTCAAAGTAGTTCAAAGTTGATTGTAGTGCTACTGCTGCAAAAATGTGAGCACAAGAAAAGACCAAATAACACCAACAAAGATACAGGTGAAAAGATATACACATGCAACATCCCCACGTATCCAAAAAAAGAGAGAGAGAGAAAGGAGGTACTTACAACATCTCCACTCCATCTGGCAGCAACATCAAGAGCTTCACCCAACAAGCCGCTGAATTTTGGCCGGAGTACTGACAACACCCCATGACCTCTTCTTTTCTGAAAGTTGAGTTGAATTTCTGCCTGAGAGTATTAAGACTTCACAATGTAATTACTCAAAAGGAGAAGCTTCTATAAACAATAAAAGAAAAATTACCAAATCAGCAACATTCACTTAGGCAGAAGGAAGAGAAGAAGAGTGGAAGCCAAGACATGGGGGAGGAGATTATTATTGGATAAGCTATCACTTTTGGTCCTTATTTTTTTTAAATAATGTAACTTGTCTGTGCTCTTGTTTTCCACGTTCATAGTGACTGCCATCAACGTATCAAATTCCTCCATGACGGCTTGTATTGTCCCAAATAAGTAGACATATCGAATTCTTATTTCTTTGAGTTGGTTATCCGGGATATCACATCACATAAACGAGATGTCAATAGTGTAGAAAGCACGAGCCTTTTCTCAAACTGAATAACATGTCTGGAATGGGAGAAACAAGGTCATCAACTTGGAATCAATAAATCACCATAGGATATTACATAATTGAGCGCCAACCTTCTCCCATTGTGCTATGGATTTTGCATCTTATCACTAGCCTTTGCCTTTTCATTTACCACACAAGCATTGTTCGTTAAGCGGTCTTGGACACCATGACCCTTGCACCACAACTCAACCGAGGAAGCCCAAGCTAAATAGTTCGAGCTTCCCGTTGATGGTTCTGAAGTGATCATATGGCTTGAACATCCAAATTCCCGTAATTTTTTGGTAGACAAAAATTATCAACTCCAAAAGACATCTTGTGAAATCAGAATTTTGAAGCCTCAAATCTCGGGAAAAAAAACATAAACCATTGACGGAATCTGAAAAAAAAAGTTGTTTTTGTCGCCGGAAAATCAGTTCTGAGCGCTGGAAAGTTGTCAAAACCAGGAAACAAATTATATGGGTAGGGTCGGAATGATGGAGAGACCCTACTGGAAAATAAATCTGCCGAGAAAAGTGGCTGGAAACAGCCTGGAATTGCTGGAAACAATGCTGAAGTGGCTACAACAGTGATTTCTTTGCTGGGAAGTGCTAAAAATCTGGTATAAGCTTGTATGGGCCATCTCGGAATCAAAAGAAGAGCAGATCTTGAACACAAAAGTTGCCAGAAAACTGTCTGGAACAGGCGCATGCGCCGGCGCGTGGTCAGATCTCACCGGACGTGACGAGCTTCTGGGAGGCGGATGCAAGCCCGACCGTTGGAGCGGTTGACTAGGGGTTTAGTTGGTGGACGTTGAGGGAGCCTGTGGTGGTGTTGGTTTTCGCACAACACTAAAGGAAACAGTCACCGGAAAATTGAGGTGCGGTGACTGTGACTTTGTTTTCTTTACCCAATTTTTCTCACCAAAGCATCTGATACCATGTGAGAAATAAAGGAGAACTATTATTAAATGTGTATCTGAATTAATTGTGTATCTATCTATAGACAATATATTATAGTCTTTTTCCAAGTAGGATTCTATATAATATTCTTATTCTTATTCCTACTCTAACAGGCAAGACAACGACAAAAATTTCAAGGTCTAGAGGACCCAATGGTCACCATATAGAGGAAGGATATGGTGTAGGCTTAGGTCACCTAGCAAGGAGTTGTGTCGGTACCATAAAAAGGAAGAGAAAAGAAGAAAAAAATTGGTTTGTCAGGTGGCGTAAGGCCGACCACTGGTTGGCCAAAGCTACTTGAGACTTAACAAAGATCATTAAGGTTCTAGTACCATGTGAAAATAGAAGAGCAAACTTATTGTTGAAATACTATACAAGATGAGCTCCTTGTATACAAATCTTTGGATACCAAAAATATGCTAAATAATCATTTCTCTATGCCTAATAGTGTAAGTCAATGTTATATACTATGGAATAATTATAGAAAACATTGGATGGAAAAATATTTGAATAATTGGGTTCAGATAAAGAATCTTTTCAAATTTTAATTGAGGGACTTCCTGAATCACTTAGTATAATCTGTAAGAATACCTGATCCAGGAGATGAAGAACATTGAGCAGAAAAGTCAGACAAACACTATTTGATCCCTCAACACCTATGGCATAACATAAACAATTTCCACCCAAAAGTTCAGCAGCTTAGTTTCTACAGTTCCTTTTTTAACTGTTATCAAAAGGAAAAACCAAATTCTATACTCTTTTTTCTTCTCCTTTCCCAGGCCTATTAAAAAGCAATAATTCAAATTCCTTAATATGCATGTATGAAAACCAAAAATTCCTGATCAAGGAGTCAATCAAAGAACAATTATTTCCTCTTAATCAAATTACCCTTTGAATCGTTCCACGAAGTGAAGCCAGCTCCAATTCATCCAAAGGCAAATGTCTCACCTGGTAAGAAAGTAAATGCAGTATAAGTCATTTAATCAAGCATCTATATGATCACTCAAGACATGGAATAAATGGAAGTACCTCTAAATTAGCTGAGTGCAGCGGCTGGTAGCAGACATTAGCTTTTAAGTGTCCCTTCTGGAAGGAGAACGAGAACATTTTGCCAATCATATTCTCTTCAGATAGAGGATGAAATGGTCCTCTGACCTCCAGATTAAGACTTTCATCTGGTCTACCCATGGCATCCAACTGAATAGAAAAATAGAATCAAAATTTATACACTACAAAAATCATCTCATTGAGTACAAATTATTAGAATTTGTAAAGAAAACAGACCTTGGACTAACTCAACCTCAAAAGGTAACACGTGAGCTGAGGATTGTCCAAGACCATAAAGGGAGACAATGGTCCATTCCCCCAACCAATGTGGGATACTAACAAAACTAGAGCAATCTATGAGGAGCCAAATACCACCCACCCCACCCCCACCCCCAACAAACCCACAAAACAAAAGTCTATGACTAGAGAATAGCCCATTCTAACTAGCCCATGCATTTAAAGTCTACATACTTTGTTCAGGCAATCACTCATGACTAGCCACCAATATCTTGCGGTTATGAGCACGGTAACAATATATCCATATATTTAGAGAATATCATAATTGACTAGCATTTGTCAAAGTTCCTACAGCATTATCATGGTCCATGGAGTAACTTACATTTTGTAATAGGTTTTATGCATTAGTAACATCCATGCTAAGGAACTTGACAACCCCATAATATTTGCCTGATCAAACAAGAGGGATAATAAGGCCAATAAGACATCTGAAAATAAGCTTATCAACTGGTCATTTGTGATCAAAAAATGATAGCCCATACATTGAGTCCGCGAATTAATTATCAAATTGGATCATGAGACGGTTTTTTCTGGGACATTGATATCAACCTACCACAGCCAAGAATTCTTTTTATAACTGTAGTGCCTGGGCTAGCTTGTGTGCACCTCACTTATTCCACGGAATACCTGCTACCCCACCAGCCCAAGTACCGGGTAACTCTGTCCACGAAGGATTGGAAAAACAGGATAAAATCACCAAACATTTTTGCCTCAACTTGGAATTGAACCAAAAACCTCATGAATCTCAATCCATTTTATAGACCACTAGACCAAACCCTTTTTTATTGAAGATTGGTAACTATTTCTATTTCTTTAAACCAGTACATGCCTACATGGGTTGTACCAAGTTTACATAATGAACTCTAAAGGCACTATCCTATCCCTATAATGAGTCTAAAAAAATCAATGATAGAGACACTGTCATTAGAGTAGATCTAATTACACAAAAAACACAAAGTTAGAATGCAATTCAGTTTTACTTGCTGCATATTACTCTCCCTATCCTCAAAAACTCTAAGGAGTCGTTTGGTTTGAATACAAGTTAAGATGGGATTAGTTATGATGGGATAAATTTGTTAGGATTAGTTATGATAGGATAAGCTATATATGCTGAGATTATTTTTTATAGAATGTTTGGTTTGTTGTATTCAAAATAACATGCATGACATAAATATTAAGAACAAGTTGTTTGTTTACAAAAATATCCTTCATGAATGTGAAAATGATGTATAAAAGGGTTAAAAGGGATATCTTTGGCATTTACTTATTTTATCCCGGGATTACTATACTTATATAAGTTATTCCGACCTTGCCAACCAAACAACAAATTAAGTAGCACTATAATTTAATCCCAAGACTATTAGGTGTTATCCTTCACACCAAATGACCTCTAAGAATTCTCTCTTTCCTGATAGTCCACCAAATAGTAGCAGGAATGATTCTCCAGTTGCTTCTGTTCTTTGCTTGTGATCCTGCTTCTTCCAGCTGTATAAGGCTTCTTCCAGCTGTATAAGGCTTCTGCAATTCTACCAGGCATGGCACATGAGATGTTTTTGAACCTTAGGAATAGACTCCGCAATTGGCTAGTGACCTTGCACTGGATGAACTAGAGATTGACTGTTTCTGCAGTTTCCCACAAGAAAAACATCTGTAATCCCCCTCTTCATCAAATTATCTGTGTCAACACAGCTTCCTTAGCCAGTAACCACACAAAACAAGTCACTTTGTGTGAGATCTTGGCCTTCCAAATGTGTTTCCAGGGCCATTTAGGTGCCTGCATAATTGGGTGGTTCAAGGAGTTCAACTTCCTATATGTTGGACTTAATTAAAAAGTCCCTTTACACTTCCCCAACCACTGCAATTTGTCCTGCCAGATCCCCAAACCACTAGGCCACACCCTTGGGGGCCATGACCCAGAAACTAGTTTTTTGAGGTACTTGCATAGGATGCACTTTTGTGTCCATCCCTTTCAACAATAAAATAGAAGTTTTTCTGTGAACGCCAGAGATCACCCTTATATAGATGAATAGAAATCAGAAAATATACTATTATATGGATGAATAACTGTGAAATCAGACAATCTTTTTGTTGAAGTGTGTGACCATCTCATCTAAAAGCTTAAGTTGTTAGAGAGAGCACGCTTCTGTTAGTTAATTATACTCTCAATATGCCACATCACGTGCAGAACTGATTTTCTTTTTCTTCATTAGTCAAGCACATGGAAATTCTTTTTGATATAAGTGGCAGTGAGATTCGATCTCAGGGCCTTTTGTCTACCATATTGAAGTGTGTGACCATCTCATCTAAAATCATAAGTTATTAGAGAGAGCACACTTTTATTATTTAATTATATTCTCAACACATTTGAAGGAGGAAAGTTGACAGACTAACAAGTAGCTCACAGAAGGACAAAACAGGAGTGAGACCATTCAACAGAGTTGTTAAGGACTTTCGACTCTAGTAAATAGAAGGACAGAAAGCTCTATTGCTTTCACTGCGATGATGGAATAAGAATCCAACAGAAAATTTTGTGGCATGCAAAGAATTCATGTGGTCACAAAAGGTTCACACCAGTCATTCGGCATGTATGCCATATTATCCTTTCGTAGAGATGACAATTAAGTTGGAAAAGAGAACAATATTATGAGCAAATAAACAACTAGACTAAAGCACGCCAAGACGACAAGCCAAAATTCGACTAAGCAAGGCGAAGGATTCTTTTAACAAAATCCCCAGACACAAAACATTGGAACCAGAGTTGCATCCTCTTTGAATGGATGCATTCTCTTGTCAACCATGAACTCGGGTATTTAAAAGATCCCATGGATTCTTTAGATTAAGACAACCTTGTCTTCAATACTATAGGTAGGTAAAAAGATAGACAAGAGCTAAGGCCTAAGTTAGCAAGGAATATTCAAATGTTGTTTCAATTATAAACTTGGGGTAAAAATGATAAGGAGAAAACTTGTGGGGCATACTTTAAGACCCTCCGGTGTGATGCTCAATGCTCCAGCCAGCTGAGGTGCCAACATCAGTTGATTGAGTTTGAGGCCTGAGATTGAAACATCACCAGAAAGAGTATTTGTAGGTTCATTACATTCAACTGGAGCATCTTCTGATGTTTTTTCAGAATCCACAAAATGCTGGTCAGTGATGCCAGAAGCTTTGACAACCTTCCCTTGAAACTTTATCTTTCCAGTAGCTTTCAGGTGCACAGGTCTTGGAGAATCCAAAGCATATGAAGAGACTGAACTGAAAAACTCAAAACTGCGCATTCTCAGATCCAGTTCAACTCCTTCCACAGTAAAGGGTAGGGGAGCGTTCATGTGATAATCTCTCAGGTTTAACAAGTAATCATCACGATAGGAGGTCAAAACTTTTGAATACAAATCAAAAGCAACTGATGAAGAATTAACAGTTATCTGATCATGCGAAATTATGATATCTCCACGAGCATCTGTGAGTGATCCTTCAGCTTTGGGCGCAGTCCATTTGATATCAAACCGTCTGCAAACAGAAAATTTGTCTATCAGCCAATATCAGATAAAATTTTGTCGAACTACAGGAATGAAATCTCCTTAAAAAACATAAAAAGCATCAGATAGGGGAAAATTACCAACTCTTTCCCAAGAAAAGAAAGTTTATTAACTAGAGAGATTGTACTGGAAACTAGATATCCTCATCTCTGAAAAATGTTAACATCAGATAAACAAAGGCGGGATCCTCAGTTTACTTGTGAAGAATGCAGGGGATAAAACATGAAAACGACATTGCATATTTGGGACACTAAAATCCCACCACAAAGAAGCTATTATCCTGGAAACCAATCTTCGGTAACCATGATATAGTCTGAGAAACCAATCAAAAATGCTAGCTACCCAACCACATAATAGGCAGTCAAACGCCTCGCTAGACACACTTTCCCCTCTGCAATAGACCCAATTAACATTTAAAAATTCACAGACTGAACGTTGAAATTACAAAAAGAGGCACCAAACAGACCAAATCATCTTCCTCACAATTCTTTTGCAAACGAGCAATGGAGAATAGACATAATTGTTCCTGCACATAATGCACCAAACTTCACTTGTGGTTCTCCAGATTGTTCTCAACTGTAAAATATCATGGGTGCTGATCATTTTCTTCATGGAGCAAAGACTAAGCCTTGGTTCAATGACAGGAAAATGAAAGAGGCCAGAGGAGGACTCCTTGAAGGTTGCGGTGCACGACAAGTGAGTTTTTTTTAACCGTGGTGTCCGGACCAACTTGCGCGCACCAAGACTAATTCCACAAAATGCCCGCCACCTCCATTAGCAACAGGTATCATGTAACTTTGTCCACCAAGACTAGAATAGAAGGGAAGAAATCATCTAGTGTTTTTGTCTCAGTTGGGAATTGAGCCTGAAACATCATGGTGCTCAACCCACTTCAATGACCACTAGGACACACCCTTGGATGCGAGAGAGATTCCTATCTGAAGGTCTCAGCAGAATCTAGATACTGGATGTGCTAAGAATAAAAACTATAACCATTCAGAAAGTAAAGACAGAACTGTCTATCTAAAGACTTAAGACACCACCATTAAGAAAGATGTGTCTTGAAATCCCCTATTTTCAGAAAGGTGACTGTATATTCATCTACATAATTTTCTTTACACCAAAAATGCAAAAACAAAATACAACTCTTGATCCTTTGTATTAGCTACTTCTATCTTCACATGAAAAGATGTGTCTAGAAATCTTACGGTTTCAATAATGACCCAGAAATCTTCGTATCTCCATTTAAATGACCCAATTTAAGAGGCATCAGCTGAAGCAAACCAGGTAGATAGCGATCCATGATCTTGTCAAAGCTTAAATTACCAGAGAAGTTCACATCCATTGCGGTGTCATCAGCCTCTCCCTGCAAAATTGAAAATGTTAACACCAAAGCTACGGGCATGATAGAATTTGACAATTTGGACATCCAAGGTAATTAGTACTCTCTAAGATTTAATATGGTGTCACAAAGGTCCAAAGCATGTTTTTGTGTTGTATTATTTAAAAGATAAGAAAAGGGCCCTTCTTCATACTTGTCTTCTGTGCATTTGTCAGGAAACTACAAGTTCAGTTATTAAATTAGTTGATCTTATATTTTTCAACATATATCTCAAAAAGCAAAAGCTTTGGTCTGTGTAAACACTAAACATAAAAAAGAAAATGGAGTGAACAGATAAGAGATCTTTTTCTGGGCAAGCTGATCAGAAAGCAATTAAAGATGCTTCTCGAATACAACCTTGATAATAAATAACACAACATGTAACTAGTTAACTTCAGTTGAGGATATCGAAAAGATTTTATCAATAAATATTGACTCGGAAAGAGTAGACAATTTACTGCAATTCTCAATAGCATCCCCTCAACTTAACTATTTATTATTTATCAACATATACCTTCGCTAATTAATCATCATCCAAGAAAGACAGATTCCTACATACACATATTCACACACTCTCAGAAAATAGATAAATGAAGATTGATTAATGTCTTTCACGGATAATCTATTTATTAAGAAGATATATCATATACCAATTCTCATTTTTACTTTATCTAACTTGTTTGTATCCCACATCAGTGGGATAATGGGAATTTTGTCTCATTATATGGTATGTCCTCCCCTCATGGCTAGCTTTTGGGGTTGAGTTAGGCCGAAGGTTCAGTTCTTTATCACGGTATGAGAGCCAGGCCAATCCCAATTCATTGTTCCCGATATTGAGCCCCCTATTTATATTGTCCACCTCCAGATGTCCAATCCTGGGCGTGCAGAGGATGTTCGAGTCCCACATCAGTGGCATAATGGGAACTTAAGTCTCCTTATGGTCTTGGGAAATCTTTCCTTAGTGAGATAGTTTTTGGGGTTGAATTATGCCCAATGTGCATTTCTTTATCATGGGATGTGAGAAAGCATGGAAAAATACAATTAAGATACATTATTACATTGAGTTCTATTTATAGACACTACATTACAATCCTTTTCCATGTAGAAATACCATGTACAATCCTATTCATGTTCTAACTCCTATTCCTGTTCTAGCATTACTAATTCTACCCTTCGATCTGCTTTGAAAGCTAGTTTGGTTAGGGATTTGTTGGAACTTCTTCTTGACCTATTCAGAAAGCTCCTATTGTTTTATGCTATCACAAAACCAACAGTCTCCTTCTTAGATCTTTCATAGATTAGCTATTCGATCAATTCGACAGGAGTTCTCAGTTTCACACTTCCTATCCTAACTATGAGGAAGCTACCTTGGTGAGACCTTGTTGTTTCCTGAACATCGTTGGAGCGCCCCCTATCAAGTATAGATGACTAGTTTATATTTTGATCCAAAATCCTCTATGATTGTAGACATTGTATACAGGGTTGTCCCCTTCTTATGAATGAAACTATTACTTTATCAAGAAGCGCTGTTTTAGGTGGTGTCAGCCTGTTAGCAGAAGAAATGGTGGAGAAAAATCCCAGCATTCATTTGATGGACAGTTTGTAAGCCGAAAGTAAAGAAATTCCAGACGTTCCGAGAGTACAGGTAACTCCATAGTCCATACAGAAGATAAAGATGAATCGTATGTTGCTTTTTCTTTATGATAGAAAGAAAATTCTGTTAGTGGTCCATAAAATCCCAGTAAGTTTTTGTCTAGGGGGAACTTATTTTGCTATTCCGGTGGCCAGCATAATATCTGTGCTGTTGTTCATACATATATGAAACATGTTACCAATTTCAAAAAGAAAGACTGCCTTAGGGAATCAACCCTAAATTCTCTGATCCAGACATCCTAGCATTTTCCCACTTCTTTCTTCTCACCCAAACTACCTACCGACAGTGTGATTTACTCACCATCATTGCAAGTGTGAACCTATCATGAGTATGTTCATAGTCTGTCATAAAACTTCTCTCAAGTACTTGTTTTACTCTAAGGGGTCGTTTGGTTTGAATTCAAGTTATGATGGGATTAATTATGATGGGATTATTTTTAATTGAGTGTTTGGTTTGTTGTATTCAAAATAATAAATTTTAAGAACAATTTATTTATTTACAAAAATACCCTTCATGAATGTAAAAAGTGATGTAACAAAAGGGTTGAAAGAGACATTTTTGTAATTTACTTATTTTATCTCGGGATAAGTTATCCTGGAATTACTATACCACCCAAAGGGAGGGATAACTTATCCCGATACTAATTATTAATCCCCGGATAAGTTATCCCAGGACTATTTGGTATTATCCTTCACACCAAACGAACCCTAAAGGTCTCGGCATATACTTCAAACCTAGAGCGCTAAGTAACTCTTCCATGTTCTCAAGACGAAAAAAGGTAAAGTGATCTGAAAACCACTGATTATCTACTGGGCTGGGACTCCAAGCTCCGACTATAACATGAATGAGTAAAGGATCCCTTTCTGAAACCCGTTAGGAATTATCATCCCACCTGATACCAAGTATCTTTCACAAAGACAGTTACAGGACCCAAAAAAGGATTGCCCAAGACCGTATAAAAGAATCATGTAGCACCTCCTTGACAATAAAGTCATCTGACAATTCTATCAACACAAAACCTGCATAACTAGGTACCTTATTGGATTAAAAGTTGTAGACTTGACTTTGAATGAAGATATCCCTTAGAAATTCATCTGCAGCTGGCCAAAGTTACATGTGGCAAGTTCAGGCTAATTTTTTGGTTTAATATTTGCAGCCTAAAAATTGAGATATTCTGGAGACAAGTAATTCTCTCCTTTAGACACTCATTATGGTGTATCTCTTATCTAGTGACTTGAGAATTTTTGTGAATATTTGGTCCAGAACATAATCATATTTACTTGATCTTCAAGCCAAAGAATAATCTCAGATATATACACATACCTCAGGGCAAATCCATGCATTTCCTGCACCGCGAATTTCACCGCCATCAATAAGGCTAGCTCTAATGCCGTACAAGTCAGCCACCTGCCGTAAACATGATAAATTTCATAGTACAGAAACATTTCAAAAACTGGAAATATTTATAGCTGATTTTACATACACAGTTATCCGTGTTGAAAGTAAAGTTGGCTGAAATGTAGGAGAATGGAACACGATCTATTGCTGCCACAGCACCAGCCTCCTTGTTATTAATCACAGCTTCATATGCCGCAGATTTAGGGAACTCATTGGCCAAATTGGCTATCTTCCTTGACACCAATGCACTCCCCACAAATATGGGCATATCCAAGGGACCTTGACAATTGAATACAGCTGTTACCGAGCCAGCCAACTGAAATAAATCATCAGCATGAGATCAATTAGGAGAGAGAGGCCAAAGGGTAGCCAGAATCATTGTGCCATCTTGAACGAACAACAAATCACAGAGAACGATAATAACAACATACCAGTGTAACTCCATAAGTGGGGTCTGGGGAGGGTAGCATGTACGCAGACCTTACCCCTACCTTTGTTGGGCAGAGAGGTTGTTTTCAATAGACACTCAGCTCAAAAGAAGTGTAATCAAAGAAGGATTGGAAGGAAAAAACGGCAGACAATAGCAAGATTCTCCGAGCAAATGAAGCAACAGGTACAGAAAACAATAACACAGTTCATAATTTGATCACAAATGGTTGACCACTTCATTTAAGAAGGAAAGGAGCTGTAAGAATGTTTGTAGTCCTCTTAATAGAGTAATGAAGCACATTATTTGGCAACAGAAAACATGGACACAGCCACATATTTATCATACTAATGGTGAAAACCCTAACCAATGTCGCAAATAATGAAGCTAAATGATGAAATCGGTTAGGGGTTTCACCAGACAAATATGAAACTCTGTATTTAGTTGAGCAGAGCTTCAGTCAATATAGTGTTTTGATAAATGAGTAAACATGTCATTAACTAAAACATGATCAAGTGTTGCACCATCTAAAAGAGCGTGCATACTATAAATCCCACCAGTAACTTCAAAGGATTTTCTTTCCCTCGATACAATTTCATACCCTATTAAAATTCCTCGGATTAGGAGAAACATTCTGATAAACAAAGGTCTATTAATAGCTTCACTCTACCATGGCACATTAAGCATTAAGTTACTCTCTAGTACATTTCTCAGTTCAGCCTGAAACAATAAAAGCACATCCCTGATAATAGTTGTTTTAGGTTCCAACCCAAATACACCAAGTCTACAAAGACAGAACCATCTTTGAATGACATTGCATTTTACAACGCAAAAGCCCCAGATGAGAGATTATTACTACCTTAATCAAACACTAGAGATACTTGTAAAGAAGGGATAATTTTGGGGGTTTTAAGAGAATAAGTTCTATAAAAATAGGAATTAGACATGGCTAAAAACTACAGTTTATGTAAAGTAAAATATATATAACTGTGGAGCTCCATATTGCTCTTTATTTTGCAAAGAATATAATGGCTAGTCAGATCACAGTTTCTTTCATTTTTGGAGTAGTCATGACAGTAGAGAAAAGTACTGTGAAATTTAACTTGAGGTGGGCAATGAGTGACATTTATTGCTGCCAGCTACTAGCGTAGATATTAATTGGATGAAGGCAAACGAAGATCAATCTCCACTTCAGACAATGAAGTTTGGAATAGGAAGGGGTTCATAATTAATACCTAGGCAACCCAAATACCAGGGTTACTAGCGTAGAGATATAAAATGTAATTTTATAGAAAGAATTGCGGCCCAAAAATATTTAGGCTTCAAGGGCTCAATATAGATGCAAATATGCAACCGTGGAAAGGTGAATAAAAACAAACCGGAAACAATAAGGGCTTCATCTTGAATGTTTTCATTAAGGCATTCACTTCAACAGATGGAACCTGAAAAAAGTGACAATACAAAATCAGAACTATATGAAAGTTGATGAAGAGAACAGAAAGACCACCAGACAAGCCATTACCCACATTTCATATTCCCATCCAACTGGTATAAATACTTATTGGTAATACTTCTAAAGCTAAGACAAACATTTGTGAACATTACATGACTGCTTGGAAAAGAATATCTTACATACAAAGGGAGCAGATCATCACTGCTGTAAGTGTAAAGAGCCCAAAAAATCTATCATGGCATCTATAGGAAGATATTATTTGTATCAATTAGGATAAGTATGGAGATTCATTCCAGCAACTATACATCCTTTCCTAATTTAAACCTGAATAGTTAGAAGGAATAATCAAGCTGACATTCCTAAAATTCTTTTATTCTCTTCTTTTGAAACAACGATTTAGCTAAACCTGTTGCTCAACATGGGTCCACCCATATTATTAAGCCCACCTGGAAACAAAAAGACCAAACTTCCTTCCCTGCTAAAACGGGTGGATGTCAAAGATTCTCATAGTATCTCATATAAATATATCTAAACATTTAAACTTGGCAACAGAAGATAATTCAAACACCACTTGGATTTATCTACTTAAAAACCTCATATTGTTTAAAATTAAACTAGACATGGTTCTTAGTAGCTATTTACAAACGAAGCCCAGATAGTATACCTGACACATAAGATGGAATTCTCCTTCCTCTGGATTGATGCCAAAATCTCCAGAAGCTTCTAACGGAACATCACCAAACCAACCACTGGTATTGTGCAAGAATATACGTTGAGCACGAAAACATAAACTGGCAGACATGTCCTACAAAAGAGAAGGAAAGTGATAAAAAATACTCAAGGGCATCAACCGTCAGAAATTTAAATGGGTCATCAACAGTTCAATACACCTCACCAAACATATGTGTTTGTCTTAGAGCATGTAGGGCTATGAAAACTCGACGCTTCTATAAAGCTACTCAAGAACAAAAGATCCACACGATTCACAAGTTACGAGAAGAAAATACCTAAAATTACTTGTGCTACTTGTAAGTGTAGTAGCAGACAACTCAGCACAAATAATAGCCGGATAAGAGTATGAACTGTGAGGGAGGTCATAAAAGATTGCTTGGTTCAATGACTCCAATGCCGAAAGACAGCTTACCCAAAATCCAGAAGGAGCATCATATATTTGAAATGCCAACCCTGTTACATCAAGCTGTCCATGAAGATTTGGAAAACTTTCCCCCTTTTCCATGCACATGTGCACCTTTAAACATGTGTTTGCAAAGTCAATACTAAGTAGTTGTTCAGACATAAAATTAGTAGAACATATGATCTTCTGCCAAGGATAAATGTCAACCATATCCAATTTAACATGCAAAAGGAAATATACAGAATTTACAAATAATTGCACATGGAAATATTTGGATCTGATGGAAGAATCAACAAAAACAACCCCTAATACAGAGTCAAAATTTACCATTATAATAACACGATGAATGTCAGGACAACAGTATGCGTCTAGCTTTAGTATTTTGGGATATGTGAAGTATGTGGCCGGCTTGAGTTTTATGGGATACGTGAAATATGCATCCAGTTTTAGTTTAGTGAAGAAAAGTTCCAATCCTATATCAATGGTCAAATGCTTTACAATAGTGTTAATTTATCTTTAAGTGACTGGCATGCACTATTAAGAACCTTCATTATTGGATTTTTTTTAATTACATTTATTGTGAGAAATGAGAGAAGAGATAGAGAAAAGCATCAAAACAAGTGTTTTACATCTATGTTAATTTATAGATACTTCTAATAGTATACACAATTTATTCTTCGAACGATGCAGTGATGCATACACATGTCGCTAGTGTGGCTAGTTCCAATCTAACCACAGACCTAACATAATCAACTCATTCAACAATTGAGATAACATGAACTGTTAAAGAACTGAAAAGGTTTACAGAACACATGCAGAGTTAGGGAAGCACCTCGCCAGTAGCTCTTCCTTTGGACCATATGATTGGAATTTCCAATATCCTCTCAAAAAGCTGCATCCAAGAAATAAAACCATACATGACACATAAAACAGTAAAAGGTATCAAGCCTTTTTGCAGTCTCGTTGTGGAATAACTCTTTTGGATCTTTCAAATTTCACAAATCAAGTAACATGGCAATGCACCTTACCGGAACAAAGAGGTTCACAATCTTCAGATTCGCATGCCATTTCTGCTCAGTAATATCAACATAAACATCTGTTGACAACCAGCCACCATTGTCAGATCTGATGTCCGATCGCCACATCTTACAATTACCATCTAGCTGTACATGCACGCGTCCATAGTGGTTTTGAAACTTAACATGCCCCGTGACATTTTCCATCTCTCTATAAAGACAGACAAAGATAATACTGAATGCATAGACCAGCATGAAATAAACCTAAGAACGAGGAAAAGATTGGGATTAAGATAACTCCAGTAGCAGAACATGCACACATCAAGAATGTATCTCCCATCACCACAGCATTTCAACGAGGCCATTTGGAAATTTAAGAAAAAGGTGACTAAAAGCTATCTAATATTTCCCATTACCAAAAAAATGCTGTGCAAGCAAATCAAGACAGATGAGGTTAAAAATCCATATCAACTAACTATACTTGGTGGAGCATGAGTAAGAGAGAGTAAGAAGAAATTATTAAAAGGACAAATTTTAAAATTAGAAGGAGTTTTCAAGAAAATTATTGTTTGGACAGGTTCGAAAACTTTTTTGCTGGTTTGAAATTTACCTTGGCTCTGAATCACCATATGCAAGCAGCATCAATGAGCCTCCACTGAAATGTACAGAATCCAGGATTACCGGAACCATCTTTTCAATACTGGATACATGGTTCCCTTCATCCCCATCAACAAGTTCAGCAACAATATCCTCCACTGTTGGACTCATCTCGAGCTTCAACCTTTTCAGCTTTGCAATTGAATCAGCCCCGAGCTGACCTAGATTCTTCACAAAAGAACATAAAGCTGACTTTGGGCTCCAGGGCTGTAGAGTTTTTGATGGATGGTGCAAAGGCAATGGCTCAAGCACTGTAACTCCAGAACCAAAAGAGGTATGGCCTTGTCTAATATCTGAAATCCCCCAATGAGACTGTTGATCCTGCTGCTCAAATCTATGTGAATCATCTCTGCTATTGGAACCTGTACTCATGATATCAGCGGCAATTTCTTCAGTACTTACTCCAGGCCCATCAGTTGTTCTAATCCCCAGGACATTAGTGGAGGATAGTTTTTCACTGAGACTTAAAGCTTTACGAAGTCTAACCAAAGTAAACAGAAATGGATCACGTAAAACATCTAAACTTTTGATGCAAACATTATCACATTTATCTACAGGCAAGGGATATGTACCCAACATTTTCTTACACATAAGATCAAGCTGGCATCTTTCTACAGGGTCTGAGATTCCTTCAGTAGAAGAACCACAATCAGACACCTTAGATTTTGCATTGCTGGTAAATAAGTTCCCCTCAGAATTATCTACAGAGTTTACAACTTCTTCAGATATTGTTGGTGAAGAAACAGAGGGTAAGGTATCAACCTCGCTTTTGACTGGAAAAATAGCAGGATTTGCAATATCATAAACCTCAGATGTCGGACAACAGACACTGAGATTTGCATTTCCCTTGAAATACAAACAAGCTGCTGATGCACTACGGTCAAGAATTCTTCTTCTAGATGCAATACCAGCTGCAGATAAATCTCTGTCATTAGCATTCTTGAATCTTTGTCTTAACGAGCCTGGTATGATTTTAGACCAAAACTTAGTCCCCGAAGAAGAAACTTTGGCACCAAATGTTTTCTCTAAATCTGCATGCTTCAAAGCATACTCCCCTCCCGAATCCATGTGATGCTGATCTCTCCAGTGCAGTTTCTCATCCATACAAAAGAAGGACTCTGAAGTAACTATCCTTGCAAGAGAACTTGCAGCATTCTTTGAGAAGTCATCATCTAACAGAAAAGAATTTCCTTCAGGAAGAACATAACCCCTCTCTGCTGCTTCCCTTGCTGCAGCATCTCTCTCCCTGGCCCAGTGAGTAGCGGCATCCTCTCTGGCAATCCTCCTTATTTTTGTACGCAAATCAATGCCTTCTTCAGCTGATAAGCGGCTCGGCGGATTTTCTTCAGAAAAGGGAAGCCCAAGCCATGTATAGTTTTGCTTTTGCGCTACTAGAATACTTGGATTTGACAGGACCGCATCAATCACAATCTTTCCCCTACTCAGACTCGAAAAAGGAAGAATTCGCAGCTTAACAGTTGGTAATTCCCCACAGGAGAACTCTTCGCTATGAGGACCAATAGAGCATGACTCTAATGTAATACTTAAAGGTGATATTCCTCGAACCCTACCAAAATCAAGTTCACGTTGAACATAATCACTCAATAATGCACATACGGAAGGCAAAAGCTTTGCTTCAATATAACTCTTTGCTTTCAACTGGCCATACCATAGAAGTAAACACACCCCAGATATCACAGCACAAAAGACTGAACAACGGAAAAAGAATAACCCTTCTTCCCAAACTGGAACTAGTGATTTCACCAAGCCCTTACTTCGAGCTAGTGGCTCTCTCACAGAGCATATTAATGTGCCACTTCTCAATGCAAAACTCTTCCATAACAGCTCCACATTTCTTCCACAAAAATGGGTAAATTTGACCCCTTGAGTTATCCAGTCACCTTTCTTTGAATATTTGCATTGGCAAACATTTCTTCTTAATGATCTTACTCCACTAATATAATTTCCCCTTCTCCTTCCGTTCAGATTGCATTGAAGTGGAAGCCCCAGAAAGGGGCTATAAAGCTTAGCAGGCATAACCTCCATATGAGTCTTCACTTGATATTGAACATAATTGCAGGGGACCAAGAGCCTACTCTTAGTCCCCTAAAAGCTTCAAGTTACAAAGCAGTTCCCAAACATTCAAGGCCTGATACGGTTAAGCATTAATGAACCATTAACATTCTTCTCGTCATTAGAATGCAGAAGTATCAATATTTAACATATCATGGGGAGAGTTGGAGACGACCTTCACAAGCTCAAAAAACATGATAAGGAATTACAACAAGATTTTTAAAGTGCCTAAATTCATCACCCTCTGATTGACCAGAGTGGATTTCCAAAGATCTTAAGACTAAGATGCTTGCATTGATTTTATCTTTTATTGTTTCTTAAATATGCAATGTTTCTTATATCTGCAGAGCATTGTAGCTAAGTATTTTTTATTGAACTTGCAACCGACAATTCAAGATTTGAAAAATAGGAAGCTAGTTGATGCGTGGTCATATCAAAATTTAATGACATAGTTGTAGTACATTTCTCTACATTACATTGCAATTGTCTACAATCTTGCCGAAAATAAAATCGAATTAGGTCCCATCAAAATGGGAGAGAGAGAGATTACAAATTTTATTCACAAAACCTTACTGAAACACCATGTTTTATGAGTTCTCCTTATAGAACAAACAAAAATTACCAAAAAGTAAGAGGTTCACATTTCAACAACAACATACCCCAACGTAATCCCACAAGTCGCTCCGTGGAGGGTAGAGCGTACATAGACCTTACGGTAGAGATGTTGTTTCCGATAGACCCTGGTTCAAATAAATAGAGAGCTTCACATTTCAGGAAAAAAAAAAGTGAAATAGGTCATTTTTCACAACAATCCTAGAGTTCCCATAAGTCAAGCTCTGATATTTACACATAACCAACAAAAACCTTAACTAGTTCAAAATTGAAAAAGGAAGGTTGAGAAGCAGAAAAAGACATGAATTCAACTAACATGTTCATGAGTCTTACTGTATATAAGCACATAAAATATGTCGTAAAAACTTCACCAAACAGATTGAAAGAGCGCTGAATCAAGAAGAGGGAACTCTTAATTTGCTATAATTCAAATTTTGTTGAATCTTTTGAGATTGCGTGTGGCTATCATTTTTCAGTATATACTTTTTCGAGGGGATTTTGCTTGAGCTTGTTCGGCAGGACTCAGTTCTAATTTCTGAATGGAATGAAATTGCAAAATTACACTACAAGTCCTTTGAGCTATTTGGAAAGTGCAAATCTAATCCTATAAGTTATAACTAATCAATTTACTCAACCAGGTCTCATTTTTCTCTATACTAGTTATGAAAAAAATCGATGTTGTGCACGCGCCTAATATATATTCGTAAATTGGAAAATTACTTGGATGAATACCTTTTAATCTTTTTAATTTATAGATTTAGTAATATTTATTATTTATTATTATTCGTAGCAATACTATGATAAATATGTAATATGTATTAAAAGAGAATTATGTATGCAATACATATGTATTATAAATGTTTCAAAATATATTATGATAGTTTGGTAAGAAATTGACACATTATACTAAAATATATGATAAATGTATCACGCATTCAATAAAACTTCTAGAGAAAATGATCAAAAGCTCCTCTAATCTATATCCGAATTTTCAACTACACATTTTAACTTTACGAGAGTCCTATCACCCACCTGAATTGTTTAAAACAGTAATAATTACACACCTAAAAAGCCACAATTAGACCTATCTTGGGCTGTGAACTTCACGCGTTTACAGATAAAAAATCAATCAACTTAGTATTTTCCTCAAAATTTTTTTATAATTCCTTTCCGTTTTTTCCTATACTCTCACAATTTCTCAAATCTCCAAAGTAACTTCTTCTCCCAATTCTTTCAAATTCCTATGAAAATTGTGAGGAACAAAGATGAATATTGATAGCGGGAGCATGTCAAGCGATATTTGAGTTTTGCTTGTTGAAGAACATTGAAAAATAATCTAAAAGGATCTATGCATATCGCTTCTACATTGGATTTTCTTGCTTCGCCGGAGCTCGTTGGTCCGAACACTGCATCCGCAAGGTTTTGTTGTTGTTGTTGTAGTCGACCTTGTTGTGAGAACACGGGTAGGTCTTCATGGTGGTTGTGTCGAAACGGGACAGAAATAAGAGGAGAGGGGAAGAGGAGAACGGGTTTTTATTGATGGTTTGGGTTCCGCCGGAGGTAGCGACAATGATGGCTGATGGTCGAGTAGCAAAAGAGGGAGAACAAACGAAAGCACTAGCAATGCCACTAATGGGGGTCAATTTAGATGGAATCCTTTTATTGATTAATTGAAATATGAGATTGATGATTAAAGGATATAACATAAAAAGGAAAAAAATATTCTCACTAGGAAGTAGTAGTTCAATTGAATTTGATCTAAACCTAATTCATTTGTTTTTTCAAATCTAATCCAAATTTCATTTTTGGATGATTGAAAAACATGTCACTTTATTTTTAATTGAATTGATTATTTTTTCTAAATTTTTTATATGAGAGTTTACAAGTTTGTGTGAAATCAACAATGATAAATTCGGTGTAAGAATTTGGTCTTTGTTGTCATGGAGAAGAAAGACAATAAATTTGAAAAATAAATAAACAGACATATATTTATAAAAGAGATATTAAAAATTAAAATTTTGACATTTAATTTTTGTGCTCTGAAACACACTCTCTGTGCCAGCTAAACATTCAAAGAGGTAATAATATCAGTTTTAAACAATTCAGGTGGGTGATAGGACTCTCGTAAAGTTATAGTGTGTAGTCGAAAATTCGAATATATATTAGGGGACTTTTGTTCTCTGTAATAAGTAGTTTTAAACTGTATTAAAAGTGATCAAATGAAAAATAATGTTATTGCTATAAATGATAAATATGTTCTTAATATAGTATATTTATGTAAGTTCCCTGATAAATTTGTTTTTTAAGGGGCGTTAACTAAATAATACTAAACCAATATCATCAAGAGTAAAATAAATTCAAGAGAAATATTATTAGTCATATATACAAATTTTAAGTGGTATTTGATTAAATGATTTTAATTTTGCTCTAATATGTATTTTTGTGGTAGTAAATTATCTCATTCTTTTTCTCGCAAATCTAATGTGAAGAGTCTCACTAATACGTCCATAATTAAACTATTTTCTTAATTGACACGTGATTTTTTACTCAAATTAATTACAAAAATTGCACAAATACTACCGATATTCAAAGTAAAAAAATATAACTATAGGATTTGAATTTAAATTGAAAGAAATAGCTAAAGCGACTCTATTAATTTCAAAAAAGATTATACACTAATTAAATTTAAATAGAATTAAAAAATATTTTTGATTTTTTTTTTAAAAATATCCTTATTAAAGTAGGCACATCGACATAGAGATGTATGCTTCAGCTATGTAGAGTTATCTTCTCAGCGTAGTTGTTTAGTAAATTGAGAAACTATTAGTCAATTAACTTTTTGTTGCATCGACTATATAAAATTGAAAGTTACTATAGAGTCTAAACAACATTACAGATGAGTTTACCGAAACAAAACGAAATGTAATTGCTGACTCTTTTATAATGGATGAGTCATTTTCAATAATTTCTATAATACAATTCAATATAAAAAAAAATAATTTATTAAACTTGATTGTTGTTGTAGTGTCTAGTTGACATCTAAAACGAGTATATATCTTTTCTTTTTTTAATTAAAAGTTAGTATATGTCATATGTGTCACTCCCCGACACCTGAAGAATTAACTATAGAGATTTATAAATATTTAGTAAAATCATGTTTTTCATAAATAGCTTATAACTTATTTATTTATTTACAATCAAGTCTTCAGAAAGTCCTTCAAATTTCGTTATTTCTATTATTTCCTTGCTTAAAATGTGTTTCTAAAAACTCTTTCTTTTAAAAAATAGCAAAAGCTACTTTTTATGCTTTTTTAGGGGAAGGGTTCTTTCTCCCTCGTCGTCCTAGAGCAACCTTTAAAAGAACTTATTGCTCTGGACAATTTCGTGCCCCACCCCCACCCCCACCCCCCAAAAAAAATTGATTTTGAGAAGAATGATTTTCCTGAGTGAATTTTGTAAAGGCAATATCTCTACGAAAGTTGTTAAATGCCATGTAGATGCCACATTGCACGCCAATAGGGTTTCACTGTGCTAAATCCTTAAAACTTAAGTACTCTTTTTTCGCTTCATTTCATTATTTTCCAGAAATGATTTCACCCATTCTCTCTCATTTCGCGGCATCCACATGACATTTAACAACTCTAGTTAATAAGAAGGGTACTTTAGACACAATAGTTTGATGAGAAGGATACTTTTGAGCCGAAATATAGTTTAAGGGTAAATATGAGTTATTTCGGATAGTTTAAGGGTATTTTGATCCTTTTTTATTTAGTCTATGTGGCAGTGAAACCCTATTGTCGTGCAATGTGACATTCATAGCATTTAACAACTTCTGTTGATAAGGACGACACTTTTGACCCAATAGTTTGACGGAAATGATAGTTTTGAACCGAAATATAATTTAAGGGTAAAATAATCTATTTTGGATAGTCTTTAGGATATTTTTTTCTACCCTTTTCCGCAAAAAATTATATAGATTCACTCAAAATCAGCCAATGAAAAAGGATGCAAGCCAAAAATAAAATAAAATTCAATGATCACATTTCGACCCCCTTAATCCTAACTTTTTGTACAGTAGTTAAACTATTTTTGGTTGAATAATTAGATCACCTCGTGCATATAAATCACATCTCTTTGTAACTGAGAATATGTCTTCTATCCTCCAAATAAGATTGAGGAGTCCTTGTACTTGGCTGTCCAACTCCTTCAAATCTCTTTGTAAGCTCTCTCTCTCTCTAATATATATTATTACAAGAAACAATTTGCACACATCTCAAGGTACGTACCACTTTCTACCACACATATACCTGTGCACCAAACATGAGAGAAATGACATTCTAAGAACACAATAGTTCCAATATTCAATAAAGTAGCAAATAACATTCTCGTTCACCAAAAAACCTTAGTTCAACAGGTACTAGCACCAATATGCAACTTTTACACATAAGCTACTCTCTACATCTCCAAATACCATTCTCATACAGTAAAATTGTCCAGCCAGTCACTTTTTTCCTCATTTTTCTTTACTATTTTAAGACAAGCTCCGAGAACTAGTCCATAGTTTTTTTGTGTCCCAACGACCGAACCTAGAGCCCTAATCTTATTCTACATCATCCAAAACACGATTTTGTGTACCAAACTGTTTGGAACTCGGACCATTGATGCTAATCATTCCAAGCTGTGGTAGAATTTATCGCGTAGGCTGCTGGTTGTAATGGCTCTTCTCTTTCTTCTTTGCAGCAGCAAGCTTGGAATTCCGTGCAGCAGCCTCTATTGCAGCTGCTCTTGCAGCAGCATCTGTCTCTTTCCCGGATTTCTTTTTCTTTGCCGAAGCCACCCTTTTCAGCCTCTCCTTCATATCCACTGTTGACACATCTTCTACTGGTCCAGCTCCTCCAGTTTCCTCGGGTCCAGTAGTGCCATCTACATTGTTGGGCTGATCCTCTGATTCCTTCACCCCCTTGGATGCTTTGTCCTTCTTTTTCTTCTTCTTTGCACTTTTAGGCTCTGTGGCCCCACCATTTTTCTTTTCTACATCTTCTGCTGGCTTACCCTCTTTCTTCTCGTTAGCAACATCTGTAATTATAGAAAAACATTTAGGAAAATCCAGCTTCAGATACCCATCGAGTCAAACTAGGCATCTTAACCAAATAATTGACAGCAAGTGCTAACCAAAAGAAAAAGTAGTCCATAAAATAAACGAGAATATGATATCAGTCTTAAGGAGACCATCAATTTTATCATAATTTCAATAACTATTTACTAAGGGAAAAACCATTATCAGTACACGAGGCAAAAGAATTACCAGGTAGGTCTTCCGGACCGTTCTCCTTTTGTTCCACCCCAAAATCAGCTAAAAGTGCCTCCAATTCAGCAAGCTCCTTTTTCTTTCTCTCTTTCTTCGATAGTTGTCTCTCAGCTTCTTTGGGAGCTGGTGAAGCTTCTATCTTTTGTCTTACTGGCTCAGCATGTTCTGCAACCTCAGACTCGTGGTCATTATCCTCCACATCTTCATCTTCAAGAAGGTCGTCCTCACTTTCTGTTTCCTGCAAACCCAATTACAAATTCAGTATATGCACAGTACTAACTCAAATAAACGTTCAAACTTCTATGGCTGCCAAATATTGCAATAATTTGGTTATTTACTTCCTTTTCCTTCGTTTTCAACTTACTATTCCCTTGTGAAAGAAAATTAATCCCTAAATTTTGAAGAACAGACAGTGCAGAAAACATAGACATGAGAGTAGGGAGTCAACAGAACAATAAATCATCATGCAAAATGAACAGCCATAAGGAATAAAATATGCATTGAAGCAACTATTAACTAGTGGAATTCCAGGAGTCCAAAGAGAAAGGAAAACACTAGCTGCACTTACAGCCACAGGCCCCAACCAAACATTCCAATTTCAAAAAAGGAGAACATTTTTAGAACCTAAAACCAAATAAGGAGTTGTCTTAAAATCCCAACATTCTTCTACAATGTGGATCAAAAAAATAACTCAAAGCATTGGAAACAATCATCCTGTAGGCAGTACCAACTATTGGAACATGAAATTAAAGCTTAATTGTTACTGATGCACATACATTAAGTTGGGTCTTTGCCAAGAGTTCTCTTAGCTCGGCTAGAGACTTGTATGACAGGGACTGAAGGAAACCACAGATGTTTTGATGTTTCAACTCCTAAACGTTCCCTAAAAGCTAGATGTTTGGTTAACTTTTATAGTTGGGCTAGACTCTCCCCTGAAATTCGCCAGCTCCTTAGTCTTCAGATATCTCTTTCATAATCTCTGCATCTTCTTGATGACATTTTACTTCATTGAATCTGCCGCCCCAGATACTAACCCACGCCATTCCATAACATGTTTCCCTTTTTGACAACTCTTTATTTCAACTTTCCACATACCACAGTACTAAAGAACATTTCATTTAGTCCAAGACTCCAAGACTCCAAGAGTCAAAAAAATCTCCACTCTCTGAAACTCCATGTCAAAGTAAAAAACAGACAAACAAATTGAACTAAGGGACTATGTCAGTGTAGGAACAAGCTCGAGATAGAACTAGAACTGTTAGAGAAACATTAACTTGCTTGGAATTCAAATAACTTCCTATTGGAATTCAACAGGTCCTAAAAGAACATACCAAAACTAGCTCAGGGTTGAAAACACAGTAATTTAACTGACTAAACAAGATATAACACTGTATTCTTCAAATACTTCACAAATATAACAACATTGAGTTATTTCAATCGGTTAAAAATACAATCTACCACACTTATATATCCCTGACATAAACATCCAAAAAAAAATCATAACCGAAGAACAGAACAATACCTCAACAGGTTCAGGTTTTTTTCCAGATTCATTAGAACCCATAAAAGACTGAAGAGGAGCAGTAGTGGCGTAGTAATCGTCATCATCTTCGTCATCAACATCTGCCCAAGATTTCACCGTCAACGGCGCCGGAGCCCACAAAACTTCCGGCTCCTGTTCCTTTTTCGATGACCCTTTACTTTTCTCCTTATCAGATTTCTTCTTCTTCCTCAAAGTATCCAGCGCCGCAAATACATTGGAATTTTTCACCATCACAGACCCTTCTTCCCTTCTGTTACCCCCCATCATTTCAACCGAGTAAACCCAATAAATCTTCTTCAATTTTTGTTCGTTCTACTCAAGAAAATGAAGAAAAATAAACTAGAAGAAGAAATTGGATGGGATTTTTGTTCAAATAATTAGGGTTTGGAGAGTTCTTGATAGATAAATGGGGAGATAACACGAGTGAGAAAGAAGAAATGGAGGGTTATATAGTTCTGGTCTATTGTGATTTGCTCCACTAATTATATTTTTATAGACATACAAGAATTTTATACAAATTCTCATAAATTACATCAACGTTTAAATAATTTCAAGGATTTTTGTATGACTTGTATTCAATATATTAATATTGACAATATTATATCGAAACCAAGAAGATAGATGATTGAGAATCACAAAAAATTAAAAATATTATTTTTATTTTTCTTAAAGTAATGACATATAGCGGTTATTATTTGTAGGCTTATTCTTCAACTAGGTTAAGCCATGACTTTAATGAATGCACGAACACAGAGATGGAGATAGAATTGCCCCTTTTTTCGGTTATGCCTATCAAATTCTCTCGATCAAGCTAAACTTACGTTGATGTAAGATGAGGTTGAAGTCTTTGGATAATTAAGCAGCTCATGCATCTATAGGGGTTGTTCTAAGGTAAGCTCCTGTATCTCTAGGGATAAATGCATCTTTTTTTCGTGTCTTCTCCTTTTGCTCATGCATCTATAGGGTTTGTCCCAAGGCAAGCTCCTGCATCTCTAGGGATAAATACATCTTTTTTTATTCCGTGTCTTCTCCTTCGATTATAATAAATGAAGTGGATTTATTTTGTTTTCTTATTTATTTGACTTGTATGTTTTTTCTTTACTATATCAATTGTAACGGTTCCGTATTACTTATATTTATTCGCTTTAATGAATGTATTAATGTATATCAATTGTTATCATTTTGTATCATCACATATATTTATTCCCTCCAACGAATGTATTTATTTCTATATACAATCTTGATGGATACAAACATAATAAATTATGTGAGTTTAAACATATGATTGGTTGTATGCGGTCACTCAACAAACTATATTTTGTTTCTCATATAACGAAATACAGTGAATTTAATCACTCTTAACGGTTGTATCAAACCGATAAAATTTTGGGTACAGTCAACGATAAGTCATATGAATTTACTTAATTTCGTTGTATACAATCATAATAGATGGTATACATTCACTCACTAGAGTATATTCACAATGAAGATGCAAACAAAAAATGAAAGGACTTCTTCAAGATAACATACAATTTACATCGATCATCACCTACGATCCATCGAGAGCCAAATCATCAAAAATAAAGCTAAGTCAATTTACAAGAAGCGAAGAGTGGGACCGAGGCTAGCGGTTGTGGTGGCAAAAGAAGAGGGAAAGGAGGCAAAGATGGTAGAGGAACAGTTTGTGTGCACATCTAAACTAATTCAGTAGGCTACTTTGCTTGAACTCTTCAAAAATGTCAACAACCATTGTCGAATTCTCCAAAGATATTCTTTTTGGAGAATCTAACATAAATGCCGCGTAGCAAGTGAAGAGTTCACGCACCTTAGGTTACATGAGGAATAAGCATATTCACCTCATAGAAACCATCACACAGAAGAAAATCAACTAACAGGCAAGATCATGCCTCACATCAGCAATAAAAAAACAATTCTACTTGTATTTCATTCACCAAACCTTAAAAGTTCAATAGGCACTAGCATCAATGTGCTACTTTTACACAAACTTAACTCTCTAGATCTCCAAATACCATTCACATACAGCAAAATTGTCCAGCCAGACACATTATTTTTTTGTAAAACTTTTCTCATTTCTCTTTACCTTTTAATCTAAGCTCCAAGAACTAGTCCATAGTTTTTTTTTTGTGCCCTAAAGACCATAACTTAGAGCCCAAATCTTTTTCTACATCAGCAAAACAACGATTTGGTGTACCAAACTGTTTGGAACTCGGACCATTGATGCTTAATCATTCCAAGCTGGTATAGAATTTACCGCATTGGCTGCTGGTTGTAATGGCTCTTCTCTTTCTTCTTTGCTGCGGCAAGCCTGGCACTCCTTGCAGCAGCCTCTGTTGCGGCAGCTCTTGCAGCACCATCTGTCTCTTTACCGGATTTCTTTTTCTTTGCCGATGCCACCCTTTTCAGCCTCTCCTTCATATCCACCGTAGATGCATCTTCTACTTGCTCAGCTCCTCCAGTTTCCTCTGGTAGAACAGTTGCACCTACGCTGTTTGGCTGATTATCTGATTCCTTCACCTCCTTGGATGCTTTATCCTTCTTTTTCTTCTTCTTGGCACTTTTAGGCTCAGTAGCCCCACCATTTTTCTTTTCCACATCTTCTGCTGGCTGACCCTCTTTCTTCTCATTGACAACATCTGTAACTATAGAGAAACATCAAGGAAAAATCCACCTTCAGATACCCAAAGAATGAAACTAGCCATCTTAACCACATGATGACCAACAGGTGCTAACAAAAGAAAAGAAAGTAGACATGTTTAAAGACTATAAAATGCAAATGAATATGATATCAATCCTTAGGAGGTAGGACGTCAATTTCATCACCCAACTTTGATCACTATTTGCCGAGGGGATAGAAGGATAACGCTGTTATCAGTAAATGAGAACGAAAAATTACCAGGTAAGTCGTCTGGACCTTTCTCCTTTGGTTCAACCCCAAAATCAGCTAAAAGTGAGTCCAATTCAGCAAGCTCCTTCTTCCTTCTCTCTTTCTTTGATAGCTGTCTCTCAGCTTCTTTAGGAGCTGGTGAAGCTTCTATCTTTTGGCCTACTGGATCAGCATGTTCTGGAACCTCAGATTCGTGGTCATTGTCCTCCACATCTTCATCTTCATCAAGAAGGCCATCTTCGCTTTCAGTGTCCTGCAAGTCCAATTACAACTTCAGTATATGCACAATACAAACTCAAAAAAAGGTACAATTTTTTATGGCTACCAAATACAGATTGTGTTATTTCTCCTTCATTTTCTTCTTGTCAAACTTTATATCTCCTCATAAAAGAAGATTTATCCTTCCAATTTGGAGAACAAATAGAAGCAGAAACAGACATGAGAGTGATTCAACAACATCATACCCAGTAATATTCCACAGTGGGGTCTGGGAAGGTTGGAATGTACGCAGAGTTTACCTCTATGTTGTTTCCGAAAGTCCATCGGCACAAGTGCAACAAATCAAAGTATTCACGAAAAAAGGAAATCCCAGAATGAAGAGCGACATGTCAAATAACAAGAAAAGCAGTACAGAGCATCAAAGGAAAAGAAACAATAACAGCAACAAATAAGATAGTAAAAGAAATTACATGCATAAGGCTAATACTACGACAGACACAATGCTCCCAGGCTCCCATGAAGCCTAAACCCAACAGAAAGCAAGTCACAGTTCAACTACCTACTAAACTTCTATCCTAATTTGTTACCTCCACACCCTCCAATCTATATAATGTCCACAATAAGTTGAAGTTGCATCATATATAGTGTAATCACCTCACTTTTTTGACTTACCTCTACCTCTCTTCATACTCAATATATCCCCAACCTCCCACACCTCCTTATTGGAGAATCTTCGCATATCTTCTTCACATGTCCAAACCATCTATCTCGTTTCCCACATCTTGTCTACCGCATAAATCACTCCCACTCTATCCTAAATATTATCATTCTTAATGTTATATCTTTTAGTACAACTACATATCCATCTCAACATCCTCATGTCCGCAGTCTGCATCTTCTGAACATGTGAGTTGTTGACTGGCTAACATTCAACTCCATGAAACAAAGTTGGTCTAATCATCACTTTGTAGAACTTACCCTCCTTAAGGTTTAGTGAAATCTTTTTATCACATGACTCGGGGACGAGCCTCCATTTCATCCATCCCGCACCAATATGATGTGTGGCATCATCATCATCTCCCAATTTCCTTGGATTAAAGACCCAAAGATACTTGAAACTTGCTTTCTTGGGGATGGCTATGAATCAAACCTCACTTCCACATCTACCTCACCAAATGCATCACTGAACTTACACTACAAAGTATTTTGTTTTGGTCCTACTCAACCTAAACCCTATGAACTTCATGGTTTGTCTCCAAACTTCTAGTGTAGCATCTTATCAATCAGTACTACATCATCCGCAAATAACACACCATGGCACCTCACCTTGGATATAGCACATTAATTCATCATCACCCAGGCAAATTAAAATGGTCAAGTATTGATTCCTAATGCAACCCCATCTTGACCGACAAGTATTTCGTGTCTCCTCCCACTACTCTTACTTGGGTTTTGGCTCCATCATACATATCTTTCCTCGCCCAAATGTAAGCTTCTAGCATACCTCTAGCATGAACTCATCCCCATAGGACCTCTCTTGGGACTGTCGTGAGCCTACTTTGCATCAGTAAACACCATATGCAGGTCTTTCTTCCCCTTCCTTTACTTCTCCACCGGACTCTCCTCACAAGATGGATAGCTCCTATAGTTGAAAAGGCATAAAGAATATGGAATAAACTATTAAGTTGTGAAACTCTTAGCGTCCAAAAAAGAAAGGGAAAGACTAGCCACAGTTGCAGCCAGACGCCCCAATTTTCAAATTTCAACCGGAGAATACTTTTAGAACCAAAAATCACACAAGGAAGTTGTCCTAAAAGACCAACATTGTCCCGCAATATGGTTTTAAGTAACACAACACAATGGAAACAGTCATCCTATATGTCGTATAACTATTGGAACTTGGAAGTCACGCTTAACAATTACCGTTTCACTTACATTAGTCTAGCCTTCACCAAGAGTTCTCTTAGCTTGGTTAGAAACTTGTATGTTAGAGACTAATATAAATCGCAGATGTTCTGATGGTAGAAAAAATCTACAGCAAAATAACCATGAAGACCATGGATTCAATTTCAATTTCAAGTAATTTAAAAAATAAAATAAAATTGGATCAGTGATAAAAGAAGTAGTTGTGAAATAAAATTTAATTGTTGAATTTTAAATTATAAATATGCAGTTGAAACAACTGCTCCATGTACGATGAAGTCCTTTTGAATCATGTTAGCTAATGTTGATTTCATTCCATCATTTTCAGGCAAATTAAAATAAAATTTTATTTGTTAAATAAATTTATATATATTGGGATTTGATAAATCTTTTATATCTCTTAAAGATATAATCAATTAAAAAATATCCAAACACACACGATGGAGTCCTAGGTCCCAAAGTGGAGGTCATTCCTTCTTTATAGAGCAACTTAAAGGGCATTTAAATGTGTCAGATAACTGAAACTCTGTTCCAGCAATGTGTAATTATTGTGGCCTCGACAAGAAGAAAGGGCAAAGCACTTTAATCTCAATGACAGCGGTAATCCTGCTAGAGCTGCTGCTGATTTAAGTGTGCTCACTGTGTCTCTACACCAGGACAATGGTCATGCAGATGACACAGTAATGAAATTCATTTTTATTTTACTTAATTTCTCTAGAAGATTTCTTAAGTCAGTGTGCACTACTGACTTTTACAATTTCTCTAAGCAAATATAGTTATGATGAATTGAGAGAAACAACAGACTTTAAAATTGATTATGCACTAACCTCAATGCCATGGTGAGTAAGAGTGGAGCAATATATATTAGCACTGAAATGGAAAGCTGGAGTGGCGGCTAATCAAGGTATATCACAAGTACATGGATGCAAAGATAAGAGCTTGAACAAAGATTGTTGTCTGTTTGACAGGTTATGCGGCTCAATCTTTTAATGTTTGGTTCCTTCTGTTCCATACAGGACAGAAAATTTTACACACAAAAAGAAGTCCTTTGCATATATTCTGATAAATGGATGACTCTTGCAAGAATATGAAATAAGGAACTAGCTAAATACTCCTCAATAAGCTTAGTACGGTCGTTACGGATAATCTCATGACTGATAATCACTTTTGAATTTATAAGATCATGTTGTACTATTACTATGATGTTATGACACATCACACAAGTAAGCTATAACCTGTTATTGACCATTTGTTTAATTGAATGTTAGTATATAAGATTGTGGAACATAATGAGTCCTCTCATATCTGAAAAAACAGTTTCTAGTCTTGTCATAATCAAACTTCCGCTTTTTGTGATTACGCGTAGTCTTAGTTTTAAGGCCGACAGAGTTTTGAAATCAAATTCTTTTGCATAAGGTAGTTTTTATATTGAAGGAATGGTCTTTAGCAATGTGGTCAAGTAATACAATAACAGGAATGGTCTAATGGCTTCACCAAAAGTCTATCTTCTTTAGCATTAATTGTTAGAAAATACACCCCTTACAATTTTGGCATAATTTACAGAAGCACTATAGTATTTTCTTGCATATTAGTTATTTTTAAGACCAGAACATATAGATATATCTAATGGGGTATATAAGATGGAAGTTGAAATCATTGAATCACTTATGAATGAATATTTCTGTTGAATACTTCTATTTAGCAGGGGTTACCTGCTTAGTACTCTACGAGTCTACATTAAAGAGCCATTTTTTAAAGCCAAAATATTTGTGTACATAGTGATGATAAATTTAGAGAAAAAGTTAAGACTTTAAAATTAGTTATGTACTCTCAATGTCGGGATGGGCAAGAGCCAAGAGCAATATCTATTAACATCGAAATTGGATACTGGATTGGTGGCAATTCATGTAGATCAAACAATGTGGACGTAAGAATAAAAGCTAGAAGAGATTATCGTGGGCTTGATTATGGCTCAATGAATATGAGAAATGGACAATTTGAGTTTTTTTTTTTTTGAGAAGAAGATAATGGACAATTTGAGTTATTTCATTCTTAGAAAAGGAAGAAGGCACCATAATATATGTACAATAGTTTATAAAGGACAAAAGATAGAAATAATAAAATACTCTCAGGCACGGCTATCAAGGCAAGTCAACTTACAACCTAAAGTCGATTTTACTCTGTGGCCTACTCCGGCAACTTATGACCGAAACTTTTTCAATTGGGGAAAATTATATTGTACAATTCAAGATTCAAATTTTACGAAACCATTAGGTGTAAATACAGTGCGGAGAAACCTAGTATGAATGGATCAAGCGAAGTCGGAAATTAATGAGGGTGAAGGTAAGCATTGAAGTCTTGAAGTGGTTAGTTTTGGTATCTATTGAAGCATTAAAGTAGGAAAGCAGTTCGGAAATGGAAATTAAAGGACCACTTCTCAGAATTTGGTTGCACTCTTAACCACAACGAGAATGGTAGATATGTCAGCTTTATTTCCATTGAGATCTGAAATGGAAATTAAATACAATGCACCAGGAGAACAAAAAGCACAGAATAACAGTGAAAGACAACTTGGAACCTCTTTCAAAGAAGCCTCCAACAACAACAGATGAACAACGGAGAGGACAAAGAAGGCGCAGATACAAGTTGTAAGTGATTGATATAAATCCTGGGTGGAAGCTGGGCATTGGAGAAGGATCTGCTCAATAGATCTATTGTTGGAAAATTTAAGAACCCATTACAGGAGATTCCAATCTTGAATGATCTAAGGAGATGGGCAAGCAATACCTAGATGTCAGCCACAGGTATTGGTGTTTTCGCTATGAACGATGGACAGTTCCTGTTCAAACTTCCTTCAAGATTTTCGGCAGAACGCGTCATGTTGACGGTGTGGATCTAGAAGAAGATGAAGCTTAATATCGACTGGTGAAAGCCAACTAAAAAAGTGTTGGCCAGCAGAAGTAAGGAGAAGAGAGACTGGGTTTGGATAAGACTTCTAGGGCTACCTTTGAGCATGTGGTACCAATAATTTTTAAGCAGCTTGGAGATCAGTGTGGAGGATTTAATGAGACAGAAGAGCAGACATCTCTCAAAAATAACCTATACTAGGTTCATATAAAGGTGAAGGGCGACAGAAAGATGGTACCAAAGTCGATAGAGGTGACCAGTGAAGGTTTTTTGCATAATATTCCGACCTGGTGTGAAGCTCTGCTGCCGATGAAAATAGAGGGGAGAAGTGAAGATACAGGTCATAATTCAGAGGTTAATGAAGGGAGATCCCTTTTTATAGAAGGATCTAACAGTCCTCAAATCAAACCGCGTACATGTGGGCACAATGAGGAGTTTCCAAATTGGAAGGCACGTGAGCAGGATTCAAAATGGAAAGGGCGACTATGCGTTGTAGTGGGCCAAGTCCTAAAAGGGGGTTATTTGGGCCTTAGAACCTTAGAAGCAAAAGAGACGACAAAAAGTTACTCAAATTCTAAAGCCCAGGAGATGAACATAGTAAACATCGAGATAATTGCAAATTTATCAACCCAGTACACAGAATAAGCTTTGAGAAATTGGGAACTCAGGATAAGGAAGAACAACAATTTTTTCAGTTTGAACAAAGCAAGGAGGGCTTGGTGGTAGTAGAGTCAACAGTTGTCGAGAGGGGGGAACTGCAGATATACAATTGAAGCTGCAAGGAGAGAACACCAACGTTATAGCAGAAGATGCAACTCCATTGAAGATTCAATTACCAGAACAAAATGCTTAAACACTTAGCACGCCTGGTTGGGTTCAACTAGACATCATTATGTTGATACCGACTTTGGAGTTGATTTCAAAGGGTACGAAGAGAAGCCAAAAGGCAAAAGAACTTCTCATGAAGATAGAAAATAACAAGCAAAAAAATAAAAAACAAAAAGGAAGACCGCCATTAAAAAGGAAGAGTAAATGAACTGAAAGGTTTAGAGCTGGATACTAAATATATGAGTTATGGTACTAGAAGTGGGCAGGAATAAAAGAAGAATGAAGTTATACAGTCACAAGGCAGCTGAATTGTGCTAGGAGAAAGGGAATGATCACAGATATATTATATACCTATAAAGCTGATGAGGTTTTCTTCCAGGAGATGAAGGTGGAGGGGGAAATCACAGATATAGGAAGAAAAGTATGGAGGAATAAGTGAGTCAACTATGTTCAGTTGGAGGCAAGCGGGACTAGAGGAGGTATAGTCATTATGTGGGACAAAAGAATACGGGAAGAGTGCTCAGCAGTGTGGAAATGTATTCAGTGATTTGTAGTTTTCTGGGAAGTGTCATGATTTCAATTGGCACCTTACATAGGTTTATTCCCCAAATAGTAGAAAGGAGAGTAAAAAGGCTTTCCTGGAGATTGACGCAGCTAGAGGCTAGTTTCATGACCTTGTGATTGTGTACTCTGTAAAGGCTTCCAACACCGACAGACATGATCCAGAAAAGAAAAATTTCAACAGAATTTAGTAAAGGAATGATTAACTTGTCTGATTTTATTAAGGATATAGGGCCAGAGGATAAGCATTATAAGGGGGAGTAGTTCACTTTGAAGAAAGGTGACAGACACAACAGCTAGACTAGATAGATTCTTATTTTCAGAAGAAAGGGGTACGGACTTCAGGAACATCAAACAGAATATCCTACACAGTGAATTCTGACCAATCACCTATAATGTTACAATATGGAGAATTGGATAGTTTGAAGTCATACTTCAAGTTTGAAATTGGTGGTTGGACACAGAGGTTTCAATGAAGGAGTGGAAGTGTGGAGGGACTCTTTCAACTTTAGTGGAAAGGCAGACTACATTCTGGTGGTGAAACTAAGAGCTCTAAAAGGGAAATAGAAGGAGTGGAGTAAGACTTCTCAAAGTAACTTGGGTATTCAGAAGCACAATGTTTTGAGACAGCTAACTCAACTAGAGGAGATTCAGGAACACAGAGCACTAGAGGAAGAAGAGATAGCTTCTATACTAGCACTTAATATGGAACTTGGAGACATAGCTAAAAGGAAAGAGACTATATGGAGAAAGAAATCCATGACAGTATGGTTAAAGCAAGGGAATAGAAACACTAGGTTTTTCATAGAACTCCAAATATTCACAAAAGAATTAACACAACTGACAAGCTAAAAGTTAGAAGGAAAAACTTGACTAAACCAGAAGAGGTGCAAGAGGAGATTGTTGCCTACTATGAGAAGGATGTCTACTATGAGAAGTTTTACTCTATAAGGGAGAAGATAGTCCACAGGTAGATATGAGGAATTGCCCCATGATAGGAGAAGATGAAAACAATTTAATGATGGCACCATTTGAACAACAAGAGATCCTCGAGAATATAAAAGTATGTGCAGGTGACAAAACACCAGGGCCAGATGGGTTCTCCCTGGCATCCTTTAGTCATTGATAGGGACTTATCAGTCTAGAGTCGGTTGCAACGGTGCAAAACTTACACGACGCAGGAATTCTTTGAAGGAGCCTAAACACCACCTTTGTGGCTCTAATTCCTAAGAAGATGGGAACTATGGGGTTCAAGCCTTCAGACCTAGAATATGATAGGAGGGGGTTTACAAGCTCATTGTCAAGCTACTGGCAGAAAAATTGAAAAAAGTCATACACTGATTAGTGGACAAATAGCAGACGACATTTATCAAAGGCAGATAAATCATGGATGCACAGCTGATAGAAAATGAGTGTGTGGCTGGAGTCCAGGTAAAGAAGTTAGTAGCCTGGTATTTTACGTAAGCTAGATAAACAGAAGGCATATGATCACCTGAATTGGAATTATTCGATTCTCATGATGCAGACGATGGAATTTGGAGCTACATGGATCAATTGGGTAAAATATTGCATTAGTACAGTTAAATTCTCTTATAATTAATTAAGAGAACCCCTAGTGGTTTCTTTTCCTGCCAGAGGAGCTTGAGACAGGGTGACCCTCCATCCTGTTTATCTTTATCCTAGCAATGGAAGGAATGACCAACATTATTCAAACAAAACTAAGGAAAAAAGGTTGGGTCAGAGGATTTCAGGTGGGCAACAGGGCAGCAAACGATGTGGAGATAACTCATCTGTAAAATGTAGATGATACTTTAGTTTTTTGTGAAGTGAGAGAACACATGTTGATCATGAGGATAGTATTCATCCTATTTGAAGCAATTTCTGGGCTACACATCAATTAGGGAAGAGCTTGATATATCCCATCAATTATATGCAGTGGAGGTGGGGAACTCACAACAATTTTGGGCGGCAAAGTGGGTGAACTTCCAACAATATCTTTAGGCGTGCTTTTGGATGCCAAAAGTAAATCTAAAAGGAGTTCGAATGGAGTGGTAAAAAAGCATGAGAAAAAGTTAACTAACTGGAAAAGCCAACATCTTTCCTTGGGAAAAAATTACTTTGGTTAATAGTGTTTTACATGCATTACCTTCTAGCATGATGTCTGTTTTCCCAGCCTCAGATATTGTGATAAAAAAGGATAGATGCATTACGAAGGAATTCTTCTGGCAGAAAATGAAGATAAGAAGAAGTTTCATTTGGCTAAATGGGAGGAGCTAACAAGAAGCAAAAAAGGAGGTGTGGGTATTAGAGACATGTTAATGCAGAACAAAAGCTTAATGATGAAATAACTAAGGAAGTTTGTAACAATTGACAATATGCCATGGGAGGAGGTTATTAATGAAATAGATGAAATCGAGGGTAAATGGATAATGATGATGGTGGTTACCCCCTATGAATGTAGCATTTGGAGATCCATCAGGAACCTTTGGCACTAGTTTTAACTAGAACCAACTTCAAAGTGGGAAATGGCATGGAAGTGTCCTTCTAGGAGGACAAATGGACTAGACAGGAACCTCTAAAATAACTCTATCCAGACATCCATACCTTATGCCTTGAACACCAGGCCGTTGTGGCTAACATGTGCTCAAGACATGGGTGGAATCTGCCGAAGGCATCTGAATGATTGGAAAATGGAGAAGATAGCAGCTTCCAACAACACAGCTGCCCATTTGAGTAATTTAACAGGAGCAGATGGCACAATAGTTTGGAAGATAGACCAAGGGAATCTTTATTCTGTATCCAGAGATCTAATGCTTCAAACAGGGGAAGAGATGGCCATGAAAAATAATACGGAAGGTAAAGATACCATATAAAGTGAAATGTTTTTTCTGAGTTATTGTCTAAGGAAGCAGTGTTGACATAGGAAGAGATGAAAGGAAAAAAAAAGAGGTCTACAGCTTTGTTCTGGATGCTATTTATGTGGGGAACAAGCAGAGTCAACCATCTTTTTTACATTGCATGTGGACAGAGTACGGACCAGCTTTGGAGGACCTTCATCAGCTTAAGAATGACCAGATGGGTAAAGCCAATGAATGTAGAAGGTATCTAGGATACTGGAACAGTGTGGGAAATGCAATAGAAAAGAAAGAGATGGAAGATCGTCCGAGCATGTATATGGTGGACGCAGTGGAAAGAAAGAAAGCAGAGATGTTCAGAGGGCAGTAGAATAATTTACTGAAGTTCAAGATAACTTGTTTAGCTCTTTATTACTTTGGTGTGAGCAGGAAGTGTTAGAACAAACAGACGACATTCATCATGTTTTAGATTATTTGTAACAAAAGGTACAATGAAAAGTTACCGTTTTAAAAATAAAGTGGGGGGACCAAAAATTGCCCATCTCTCTATGGCAACAATAAAGCAATCTCATTCTCCGCCATATTCAAACTAATTAATGGGAACCCTCAAATCTTAGTTTCTTAAGTCATAAAAGGATAGAACTTTGAAATTTACAGAGATATATCACAACATCAATGTTGGCTGACTTCGAATTACAACACAATAAAAATATATGGCAGGCAAAAAAAAATTTGAATACATCAGTGGTAACTTAGTAAGAGGGTGGCTAAAGTAGAATGCTAATGTTGTAGGGATTATCACTTTCAGAGGCTTAAAATCTAAAAGTTACTTGAATCAACTTAATATCACTTAATTGGCAAAGTGATGATTATTTTTTGATTGATTCCTCCAAATCATATATGCCCATCATGTTTCTGAGATGATCTTTTATGGATAGAATGAATTCGAAAAGGAAGCCAACTAAAAATATTTTGAGTAATTTGACATACATTCCAGGTTTGCCTTTGTCAAAATAAATTAGTTCAAGAGAAAGATCATTTTTTTAAACTTGAATTAAGAGTTCGAAATACACATTACTCTCCAATATCAACCAATTAAAAAGATAAAACTTTTGACAAAAGCCAAGTAGCAGAAATATTACATATCTAATGATGGCTACTTCCAAAAGAACCGTGTGTACCATAAAAATATTTAGGATCCATTTAGATTTGGTTCAGTTTTTTGGATTGATTATACTTATTTTCTGCTTTTGTAAATATGGATTTTCAGTACTACCTAAGTACTATGTGAAATACAATGTTACAGTTTCAAAAAAATATATATTTATGATTTCGTACTGACGACAAAAAGAGATGGGTTGACGAATTTAATGATGACATAAATAAATGACAAATGAAGTTAGAAACATAGTCAAAGAATTATTATTATTTTTCAAAATTTAAATTTGAGAAATTAGCGGAAAACTAGTTAATGAAAATATATTTTCTCTACATAGAATCATTGTTTCTTTTTCAGGTTATTTTACCACACAATAAATGATAATGATATTTGATTTCTTTCAAAAGTTATTCAATGATTATGTGATTCTTTTCCTTATTTTGATGAAGTTTCTTTTGTCGTATATATTGCACCGAAAACCATAATAATAACTGTGGTGTCCAAGTCAGCTTTCACGCAACTCGACTAATTCCACTGGATATTTGCCACCTCCCACCAACAACAGACTCCCGGCAACAACAGAATGGGAAGAATCACCTAGTTTTTGAACACTAAACTTAGAAAGCAAACTACTTCCTAATGGAATTCTTCAGGTCCTAAAACAGAAGCCCCCAACCAATTCAAGGTTGAAACACAGTAGAGCGATTAACACTATCTTTGTTTGTTTAGTTAGCTTCTTCAACCACTTCTCAGATGGATCGTTTGTTCAATTCTTCAAGCGAATAAAACTTTGATCATAAAAAAGGTGCAAAAATACATTCTACCACACATAAAAGCAGAAATGTTTCATATCCAAAGAACATAACATATAAAGCAGACAAAAGTGCAATACCTCAACAGGTTCAGATTTTTTTTCAGATTCATTGGAACCCACAAAAGACTGAAGAGGAGCAGTGGTAGCATAGTAGTCATCATCATCTTCATCATCAACATCTGCCCAAGATTTCACCGTCAACGGCGCCGGAGCCCACAAAACTTCCGGCTCCTGCTCCTTCTTCGACGACCCTTTGCTCTTCTCCTTATCAGATTTCTTCTTCTTCCTCAAAGTATCAAGCGCCGCAAACACATTGGAATTCTTCACCATCACCGACCCTTCTTTACTCCCCATCATCTCAACCAAGTAAACCAAATATTTTTTCTTCAATTTAGGGTTTGGAGAAGTTGTTGGATCAGCAGATAACAGAGAGTGAGAAAGAAGAATGGAGGTTTTATATATATATAAATATATTTTATAATTTTATCAAAGAGACACCAATTTTATGTATAATTGTGCAATTATGCAACCTATTTTCTTAATTACAAAAAATAAAATAAAAATATGTAGTATACGGATTTAGAATTTGAATTGGTTCATTATCAAAAATTTATAACTATTTAGTAGATTCGTTAAATAATATATATATATAAAAATAAATGCAAAAAATGTGACTCTAAAGTGTTATATTTTTTTATGTCTATTTGGCTTTAGAAATAGAAGTAAAGCTCAACTCATGACATCCTTTAAGAATAAGATATATTTTCTTGAATTATACATGTGTAAAAAAAAAAACTTCATTCAATAAATATAGATAATTAAGTTCGAATAGAAAATATCATATAAATTATAATTAAATTTAAAATTCAAATTTATAAAGTCCACCTGTTTTTTTCTATGTTATCATACAAAAAGATCATTTGCACTTCCTAATTGACTAAGGGAAAAGGGTCTGATATACCCCTCAACTTTGTCATTTGCAGCTGATATACCCCTTGTTATGAAAGTGGCTCATATATGCCCTTACCGTTATACAAACGGCTCATATATACCCCTGCCGTTACAAAATGGCTCACATATACCCTTCATTTGACGGAAGTTAAAAAATTTGTTTTAAATTTATATTTATTACTTCTAATTTTTTTTAAAAAAATTATTTAGGGGTATATATGATTCTTCTATCAAAGTTCAAGGTATATTTTAATTTTTTTCGTACATAAATTATTTTTTGACTTCTTTTATTATAATTATTTGAGTTTCTTATTCTTGTTTTGTTTTTTTCTTTCATTCCTTAGTTCAAAGAGGAAAAAATTAAACTATTTTTTTTGTGTATATTGTAATTTAATTTCGTATTCGAAGAAAAAATTTGGTCATCTACAATAAGTTTTACAAGAATATTAGTGAAATATAAATAAATTTGATTATCAAAATAATAATTATAAATTAGTCATTGAAACAAAAAAAGTAAAAAAAAACTTTTTTTGACGAGGATTAAATTTACTCATATGAGATTATATTTTTTAGAAAAAAATAATAATAATTTAGTTCATTTCCGTTAAAGGAAAAGGGTATATGTGAGCCATTTGTTTATAAGTAGGGGTATATATGAGCCACTTTCCTAAATTAAAATTATGAGAACCTTTCTAAATAAAAAGACATTATAAGAATCAAAATAAGTGAACATTTTTTAAGACTATTTAGTGATTTGTTTTATAATTTACAAATTTTGTAGATTTGGGTTATCATATAAAAACTTGAGTTTAATACTATTCTGTCGGTTATTTTTTAAATATTCTTTTATGCAGTTATTTACAAATTTTATAGATTTGGGTTATCATATAAAGATTTTCCTAACTTTTCAAGTTTCTAAGCAGGCAGGTCTTTGTGTTACCACTCTACTACTATAGCCTACAAATTCAGTTAATTGAAGTAGACAAATTCTAATAATGGCAAGAAGGGTCGCTAACAATGAGATATCAGTTATGATTTTTAAGAAATAAAACTACAATATTGATTGATTTCTGAAATTAAGGCCCCAAATTAACAACGATTAGGTTAATATTTGCATAAGAACTACCTTACAACGAACGACCAGTTAAAAGTCAGTGTATATGATAATTCCAACATCTTATTAACCTTTAACATGAAGATTTCCATATAGAAGAGGATGATTGATATCGAAGATAATCGAATTTGGCTACAAAAAATATACTCTGAATTTCAAGTTAGGGGAGAAAATTCTAACTTTTTCAATATTGAACAAAGAAACAGTGTCAACTACCTCTATTTTGTCTACATTTATATATGACGACGATATTTCACATTACTTGAGAGAAACAATAGGCTTAAGATACAAGAAAGGAAGAGGTAAGTTTAGGTCGTCTCCAACTAATTTAAGGCTGTGTTTATGAATTATTTCGAGAAAATATTTTCATAAACATAGGACACTAAATCAGGTTTGGCAAAGCCTTTTTTAAAATTTAGAATGCAGTCAAGCTGACCCTCCAATGAATTGTATAAATATGGTATTTAACTACACAGAATCAATGTTAACCAAACAGAGCATAAAATAATACAAGCTTTTAATACCTGGTATTAACTATACAAAATTCAAATAATTACCAAGCAGAGTATAAAATAATACAGGTATTTATACCAGGATAATTTTTCCCTTGTTCTGGTAACCAAACGTTACAGCTTTCAAGTTTCAACTTACTAGTGGTCCCAGCAACCTTACAGGGTATAATAACTACAATAAGCCACATCTGATGGAAGACAAGGGTAAAAAGATGCCTCAAAATGGAGTTGGTACCAAATTCGAACTTTTGAAACATTACAGTAGCGTTACCAGGGGTCGGAGCAGCTTATCTAAAATACACGATTATTTGTCTTTCTACATCACACTTTGTCGAATGTCACCATTGTTCACTATGCCACAAAAAATAGGAAAATCATGAGGAAGAAAATCAACACAAAGAATATCTTAATCATTAGCCACCGATTTGACGAGATGCTATTGAGGTACTTGAGCAGAGCCCCTTGTGCCCCTTCCACATTTGTTAGTGTGTCGTCCATGTTCTCATCAATCCTGTGACAGAAACCAAGACATTACTTTCCTATTAAAGAATTTGTTACCATCCCCAACCCACTGTATCTTGATCAGAAGTCGCAACTAAGGACTACATTGTGAGTATCAGTTTAATATCAACAATCAGGTAGTACAAGGTTTTACACACTACAGAATGACAACAGGAGAAGCAACAATCTTTAAGTGGAAGGCACCATTTTACAAGATTCTAAATACAGATAACTCAAAGTATAAGAACCTTCCATCAACTTTCAGATTTTTCTCTAATCAATTTGGGGTAAAGCAGTAAATCTTACTTGCTGATTGCACAAACATCATATTTAAAGAACATTTATAACTTCCAACGCAAATTTGACTTCAAATATTATCAATAATGTACAAAAGATTTACTTATAAATGAAAAGAAGTGTGCCAAGGCCAAGAATTACACTACATGTCACAATAGAAGGAGGCGTTAAAATAAAATAAGATGGTGGGGTTCATTGAGAGTACACACAGCACATTTTATGTTAACCACAAGTACATATGCATGTCATGTTAATGACCCTCGAGGAACTTCAAAAGTTCAATGTAACATAGAAACTTACCAATTATTATTTTTAAGAACTCAGAAGAATTAGCCCGTTTCTTCCAACATAAATATAAAATAATATAAAAGACACTAGGTCTTCTAATCCCTATAACTAGGGGACGGTGGATGCATGATCTGATCCCATATTGGCAAGTTAATGTTTCTCAGTCCAGAAGTTCATGCTAAGGTTAAAAATCAAATTTTACCATGCAAAATAGGATATTAACAAGAGAAGACATCAAAGTATTGATCAGATTGACCATCCAAAACTAGTGATTAGTTGATAGAAATTAACAAACAAACTATTCATCACTTGGCATCCCATCTCATATACTTAACTTTACCACTTGGAGACTACAATGGTGTCAACTGGTTGTACAAAGATAACTACGAAAATACAATGCATTCAGATCTCCTAAATCCTTCTATTATCATCACCATTATTATTATTTATTATCATCATCATTTCCTACATCTGTTTATTTTCTGAGTGCAAAAACAATTGTTATACAAACCTGATTGCAACCTCCCCTTGCTGAGAAACCAAAGTAGCAAGCTGATTAAAAATGCTGCCCAGCTCATGGATAGTAGACTCGACATTTTGTAGAGCTTCGGCTCTACTCTGCATGTAGCTGTCTTGCAATGGAACTATCTGCTGCTGCTGCTGTTGTTGTTGATCCTGCAACAATGGCTGTGTGTCTCCATCCACTTGTTTCCTACAATAGGAAAAACTTATTCATACTTTTTAAAAAAAACGAAGCAAGCGCGAAAAACAGATTTAGAAAAGGGTCTGGTTTACCTTAGTTATTTTTCCAGATAATCATTACAGTTTCGACAGCGGAAAGTACGAAAGGATGTTATTTTTGGGACAAGTAGAAGTAGAAAAGGATGCTAATATATAAATTGTTTTGTACATCAGAAGAGAAGCTTCTCATGTCTGTTTTCTTTTTAGTGCACCCGTGAAATTCTTATTTGTATAGATGGTTGGTTTTTTTTTGTAGAAAATCATATTTTGCTGCAGATTTTTTACTTATACTGCTTGGTTGCTAGCATATGAGAGTTCTTCCAAACATTACTAACATTATTTAACTTATTAAAAAAGTGAATGACCATTATCCACCGAGTTTAGAAGGCTGTGATTGGTCCAAAGGGCGGATCACGGATGGATTTCTCGGTTATCAAAAAAAAAGTGCATGAACATGTGACTTACAGCACCTAAATCCAAAGCTAGTTGGGGTCAGACAAGACATATGAATCCGCATTGTCCATTTAGACTAAACTCATTCCAATATTCTATAAATTTAGGCTTCCTAACCCTAAAAATACACTACTAAAAGAAGTGGATACTTTTGGTGGGACAATAATGGAGCCTGATAGACTTAGATGGAGACACAGTTCAGAAGGAAGTTTCGCTATAGATAAGGTATACAAGAGGGAGAACAGCATTATGCAGGAGGAAGAGCTAAAGATATGGAGAAATGTATGAAAAAACATAGCCCCTATAAAAGTGAAATGTTTCACATGGCTAGTGGTAAGAAAGGCATGTCTTACTCATGAAGTGTTATGTTACAAAAGAGGAGAGAGTTGTGGTGACTAGATGTTTTTTGTGCAATGAGACTAGGGAGACAAACAATCACTTGTTCCTACACTGTAAATTCACTGCCCAATTGTGGAACATGTTTTTCAGTCTCACAAAGACAGTGTGGACAATGCTGGAACATACAGCCAATCTAATGAGTTATTGGATGAAAAGAGGGGGAAGTAAAAGTCAGAAAAAATGGTGGAGGATAATACCCTCTTGCATATGGTGGTCAGTCTGGAGGGAGAGAAATGGAAGGTGTTTTGAAGACAAAATCAGACCAGTTCATGATATGAAATGGAAATGCCTGGAGACTTTAATTTTTTGGTGTAAACATAATTGTATAGAGGAAATAGAGGAGTTAGTAGAATTTCTAGGAGCTTTGTAAAGCTAGAGTCTACTTGTTTCATAACTTGTTTCTGATGGTGGCCAGGGCATTCCCAATGCTGAAGAATACAACAGTACTAATTCTCAAAAAAATACACTACATTCTCAACTTGCCCACAAACCCCCAAACAAAATAAGAAAAACTCTTGGTAAACGTTGGACTAATATGACTGGACCAACAAGATTTAGCCTTAAGCTCAACTAGTTGAGGATCTTTTTCTTCTATTATACTCTAGTTTTTGCTAAGTCTGCATGGATAAGAGATTGTAGATCTCTCAAAAATAACTTCCTTACTATGATTTTAGGTCTAACTTGTTTTGTAACATCTTCAACACCACCAAAACTAGCCTTTGTAGGCTCCCTAGGCCTTTGACTAAGCAGTGACCAGAATAGAACAAGGCAATAAAAACCTCCACCAGTGACATGCATCTATTTCAATTGCCTACAATAAGATACCTCCAATGATGATAACTCATCTCTACTCTCCCATGTCCCTCAGCTACTTCGTTTGGACCTTATAGGGCACCATCTGTCGTGGTGGGGCCATCTTTATTGACCATAGCACAAACACCACCACCACTGCCTCTATTTTACTTAACTTTACACTACATTGCTATTTGTACTCTGTAGACCTAATAACCATCACTGAGTATTGTCATTCCAGTATTCATATATAATACTTTCTGATCAATTTGTGCCATTTGACAAAAATTGTGACTAGAACCATATAGTTATTAAAATAATACAAACTTGGCTAGAATTAAAAGAGGGAGAGATATATTAAGATAAGATCAAACAGATAACCAACAAATATAGCAAGTGAAAAGAATGCACAAAGTTCCAACACAGGCAGCTAGAGTAACTAGGTAATTAAGTCAAAAGAGTGTAAACAATACAATTTTTAGAAGATAAATAATGAAATGATAAATGGAGGCTCATGGGAGGAAAAAGACAAGGCAAGAATAGTGTGTGTTAAAGGGAAGAGGCATGGGGAAGTGTGGGTAAGGGGTAGGAGTGTGCCATTTAAATTTCTCATGATTCTTTTCTTCTTTTTTTTATTGGAATGCCTGCATATTTGAGTGTTGACATTGCTCCTTTTGTTAGCTGCTCTTCATCTATGACGATCTTTACGGTTGTTTTCTTTTTTTTGGCATCTTCTGCGTTCTGTTGGCGCTGAGGAGTCTTCATCTTGACATCCATCGCCACTCCCCATGCTGGTAAGAAAGGGGTCAACCCGGTGGCGCATCGACGTCTTGAGCGAGTGAGAGCCTTGATCCAAGGCCGGGTGTTTTTAAAGCAAAAGATCACGTGAAACCAAACATCCAGGAGATTAGCCCCCAAATCATTTTAACCAGATAGAGATCGAAACTTCCGACCACTAGAACCGTTACCAAACAACATTCATCCAAACAAGGTGTGTGTTTAATTCAATTTCACCAATTCAAGAACATAAGTTTCATGGACGAAATGGGCTGAGAAAAATTTGTATTTAGCTCAGATTAGACAAATAGGATAAAATAAAGGTACTTAGTATTATCGTAGACCATGTTTGGAGAAGCTATTATACGTACTGTCCAGTAGTTAACTCAGGAAGACAGGTTAGGCGATAGACTGAAAAGGTTATTCCCACAAGAGGAAGAGTTATAACAAATGAATCATTTGTAATTTCTTTTTTGGCATCAACATGCGTAGATCAGTAATCATGTCAAGATTACCAAAAGCAAAGGTTGGAAAGAAGAACAGACTCCTAAAGTTTCATCTATTCTTTTGAATTAGTTAAAATCATTGTAATAAAAATATACCAAGCAAGACATTCCCATAATTACAAAAGAAACTCATGGCTACTAATATATTCAGTGATAGCAGGCGCCTGTAAGGCATGAACTGCTAAGACTGTGTATTTCCTCACCTTGGAAATAACTGAGAAGAAGAAGGTGAATCATTAGCCCAAGGAGGAGGGCTGGCTGATGTACTAGCAGTATTCCTTGAAGCTAGTGGACGTTGGCGCATAAATGGATTTGAAGCTTCTTTGCTAGTCGATGAAGAAAACATCTGTCTTCTGTTCTCATGAACCTTCATATTCTGGAAACAGAAATCCAAGAAAATTTAAATAAACAAGATGAAGTGTACTTTTTCTACTGTTAACGACCAAAAAGTTGGCGGGATACAACATGGAGCCACGAAAATAGTAAATAGAAGCCTTCGCTAAATTGAGACTCACAAAGATCTATTTGAGTAAGAAAACAGGCTAACAAAGAAGATATAACCAGCATCTGGCTAGTCTCACCTCTGTCCGCATGGTGAGTACTTCTTTGAACTCCTTTGTGGCAGTCATCAGCCTGTTCTTCAAGTCATCTACAACAGTCGTCGAGTGACTAGTGGTATCACTATTACCACTTTCATTACGAGCATTAGAGTGAAGCTGGAGATCTACTACAGCAGAGTTAAGTGCTGTAATATCTTGCTTGATGACTGCAGTCAGCTCTTGGATTTCCGTAGTCGGATCATCAAAAACGGAAGTCCTTTTTGCCACTGGAATGAAACATAAACCACTATTAGATAAAGATCAGAAACCTTGACCCTGATTATAATCACAAAATAAATAAGTGTCGAAGAGCCAAGGTGCCTGGTATAAACCAATAATATGTTTAAAAATAAAAGAAGTGTGAACATCTAGCGTCTACAGTTTGCATCTTCTCTTTTACAGTTTGAGAAGAAACCAAAGCATAAAGATCAGGTTAGTAGGCACATGAAATCTAGGGAAGGACAGCAGTATTAAAGATAAACTTGAACAAGAAAATCCATCATGGTCCTTCTAGGACTTGAGAAGAAGGTTAGATTCATCCTAAGTTGCGCGGACTTTTCACTTACGATTCTGCACCTGTGTCAGATCCCAAAATACATTACTTTTGGAGAAGCCGACACACACCCATTGACCTTTTTGAAGGGTCCAAGCAACATAAGATTTAGCAACTCATTCCCCAAATCTCCTTAGCATCCAAAAAAAAGATCAGTTGCCCAAGTTTGCACCTATATTTCCTTTTACATGAATTTGTAACACCGTGGTTAAATCATTATACACAACAAACTGAGCTTCCCCACGAGCCCATGATGAGAAAACATAAAAGGAGGTCATAACTAGGGCATGTAAGGGAACTTCGAAATCTAGTAACCCAAAATTGATGACTTTTTCACTTCAATAGGCAAAAGGTATGTCTTAAAGCATAGAAATTCCGAATAAAACTAGGCGTGAATGTTGTTTCTGAATAAGAGGGATTTGACCAAATAGTGAAAACATATTGAAATGGCTGAAAAGAAAACCCAAGGAGCAAAAGAAAGAGAGTAAAGAGAGAACCATTAAGGTAAAAGTTAACCCCAGAAACAGAAGAAAAAAGATTAGCTTCAAAGCACCATAGAATAAAGCATTCCATTCTTCACAGAATACAATTTAATAGGGATTTGGATAAGAAAAATAAAAGGTCATAGTAGAAGAAACAACAAACTTCACAATCCGGAAAGTAACAGAACTGAAGTTGGAAGAGAACTTTTCCTCTGTGAAAGCTCTTAGCTGCTTTTTCCACAACTCTAATGCTTAGCAAATCAATAAAAATGGAAGATTCCAAGTGAAACACTGTCATTTAACAGCTTATCACTTTACACATGTTGTTTTCGATAATACTGGTGGCGTCGGGACAACTTAGAAAGCTTATGTGCACCTCGATTACTCCACGCCCCACGGTTCTGTTACCTTCCACCATCATACGGATCATTGTACCAGATAACCTATCTACCAAGACTTAACCAGACAAGAAGTAAATTACTAGACTGTGACTGATATTGGTCCTCTGAAATGGCAAAATAATTTACCAGGCATATACATGGGTTACTGCAATGTAAAAAGAACTTTGAACAGAGACCAGAAAAATTTGATCTGAACTCCAATATTTCAGCTAAAGTTCATTGTTGATCCAAATTTTGCAGAAAAATCAGAAGAAACCTCAATTTTAGCAGAAGAATTCTGATCAGAGAAATCAGACCCAAACTTCAATGAAGAAACTCCGAACTGAGAACTTCAAGAACCTTTAAACCCTGGGACTGAAGCTATAAGAATGAAACATTTTCAAGAAAATCACCCCACAAGAATATCTCACCAAGTGAGTGTTTCAGAATCTCTTCTCTAAAGAACATCAAGCACTCTGTAATGGAGAAGACTTATATGTGCTACAACTAAAATCCATCAAGTTCATTGGATGCACATTATGACACTAAACACTCAAAGGCTAAAGCCCAGCTCACATCAGCTAAATTAAGCTTATATTAGAATGAAACCTAATCAAAGAAAACCACCCCACTTAGAATATCCCGCCAAGTGAGTGTTTAAGAATCTCTTTTCTAAAGAACATCAAGCGCTCTGTAATGGAGAAGTATTTATATGTTCTACAACTAAAAGCCATCAACCTTATCAAAAAAAAAAAACTAAAAGCCATCAAGTTCATTGGATGCACATTATGACACTAACACTCAAAGGCTAAAAGCTCAGCTCACAACAGCTAAATTAAGCTTAGCAACAAAATTGTAAATTTCCTTCAAATCATAATTCCAAACGTGAGAACATTCAAGAGCGACAAATGCAACCACAAACTCCTTAATTATACATTTCTTAGCAGTGTGGTTTAGTGGCTTCATATTTCCTCCCAATAGTGGGATGACTCACATGATTGCTAGAATGAAAAAGTCACTAAGCATGGTATTCCTACTTGTATAGAGGATTGAGAGGCTGTTAGAGAGAATCGTGTTTTGACGTAGGTTCTCTACTTCTGATATACCTCTTTTAATCTGGAATTTTTCCTCCCACTGTTAATAATACTATTTAACTTGTCAAAAAAAAATCTCAATGTCCCAACTACGGTGTTGAAGTACCACATGTGAAATCTCTAATCTATGGATTGATCCCAAATACAAGTAATTTCAGGTTTTTTTAAGTACAATTTGACACATTCAGAATTTAAGCAGAATTACTATACTAACTACAATGAAAAATATAAAATGTTCAAGAAATTGTAAGGTTATCCAAAAAGAGTTGTATAATGGGACAAACGGAGTACAAAATACTCCCCCATTCCAAATTGTTTGTTACTATTTAAGATAGCCAAGAACTAAATGGGACATAGAACAATTAGAAACTCCAAAACTATGTCTCAACATGAAGCTAGTTGGAGTGGGCTAATGATATATTTGGCTAGTTTTAGCTTGGTTGCCGACATACAGCTACCCTTCCTCTTTTACCCGGGCTTGGTGCCCGCTATATGAACAATCTCACAAACAAATAGGATACAGAGTGGATTCTCAATACAATATAAAGAATCTGATAGACTAAGAAATGTCCTTATATTGGCTTACACTTTGCTAGCTTTGCAAGCTTCTGAGAGGTTTGATGTATTCCAAAACCAATTTTGGAGGCTCGCCGATTGAACTCCGATTGCATAGCAATAGTGGTCCTCTGTTCCTCCGATCTAGAACCACTGCTGGTGCTGCTGCTAATCGACCCATTCTGAACAGACGAAAATGACTTCTTTAACCTCTCCGCTATACTCTGAAACTCCAGAGTCCGATCCCGTAATGACGCACTTGCTACTTTCACAGGCATTTTCAATAATAATCTCCGAAAATTATAATTTTCAATACACTAACAAATCGATCCGATATCAAATCGATCTATGCTCCACGATTATCATAAACATAGAGAATTTCACATCCGCATTCAAAAACCGATTGGATCTGAAGAACCCTAGAACTGCAAGATCCAGAAATCTTCTCCGACGAAGGTGAGAATGATGAAAACCCTAGATCTTGCGTAGAGAGATTTAGTAATTGTTCGATCTGTAGGGGATTGAAGGATTTGCAGATCAGATGAGGAACGTTGAGGGGAGGAAGGAGCCCATTTGATCCGAAAAACGATTCAGAAGCTGACGGTGCTGGGAACCCAAATTGTTTAATACAATACCACGTGATGTAAAAAGACTCGAAATGACTACTTTGGAATTTTTTTTTCTCACTTATTCGAAATCTCTGATTAAGAAAAGATTGATCTCATTTACTGCACTATATTCTGATTATTTACGGTTAAAATGAAGAAAATGATTTTTTAAAAAATTATTTATGCATAAAAATAAAAAATAATTTTCACATTTAACAAACATAAAAATTATATTTGTATGTTATAACTATAATTTGCATAATTGAACTCTATAGCAAACTTTATTTTGATTTGTATAATTCGCCACAAACATCCAATTATATACAAATTGTTCATTTTTGCATAAATTCATTTATACGTTATAATTTATGTAATAAGATCTATATATGCATAATTATAAGTTATAGGACGAAAATATATATTTTGTATTTGTATATACATTTTTTTCTTGTTTTATACAAACACAATCGTATTTTATACATTTTATATCGAACTATATAAAACGACTAATTGTATACCAAAATGACTAATTGTATACCGAATCACATGGCAAAAAAAGAAATGTAATTTGCTGCGAATTACTATTAAAATAAATTATGGCTATACCATTTAATTTATTATTAATAATTTGATATTTCATACAATTTTCTCAAAAATGAATTTATAAAGAAATTAAATTTCTTAGATAATGATATTATTTGATTGTGGAAGTAAAAGACAGAGATATTCTATGGATTAGAATATACTATACAATTATTTTATTTTATCCTCTGTAATTTCGTATGGTATAATTTAGCCATAATGCATAAGCGGCCCCTTGAACTTGTAAGGATTTTTCGGATATAGACCTTAACAAAGACTCCTTCCTATTGCACACTTAAATCACTCAAAAAATGTATTTATCAGACACACCTGACTGACTTGTCACTTATCGTTTGAGACACTCCTTTTGAGCATGTGAAGTGAGAAAAAAAAGTTGATGTGTGTGACTGGCACACTTTAACATACTTAACATTCTAAGTCTTTCCTCTTTATTTATCCAACCCTAGGTTTTTTTCCTTTTTTTATTTCTCATCTCTTTCCTCTCCACATCTCACCATTGTTGCTGCTACAGTGGAGATCAAAAAAAATTCTTCATTCATCTTCTTCACAACAAAAGAAATGTCCAATTTGTTGATTGCAACTTCTTCAGATGCAAATGTGTTATGTCGTTGTGGGGTCACTGTTGAATTAAAAACCTCATGGACACAACTTAATACATGATGACTTATTTGCTGCAAAAACACAAAGACAAGCTTTTTATCATTTTTCTACTCTAGTTAAACAAATCGTTGTCAATCGTTAATTATAGTTTAATCATTTTGATAATTTTGTATAAAGAAGGGGTGGATGCGATTATTTTCAATGGTACGATGGTGAAATATCAGCTCAAGCAAAAAAATCATATAGGATCTATTGAAAAAATCAAATCCTATGAACAAGAGAAGCGAGCAAGAAAAATAGGATAATATGTGTTATTGCACTCGTGATTTTCTCTATATGAAAATATTTATGTTAGTTATCTTAGAGTGATTGTACTATTAGTCTTGTGTTTCTTTTAGATGAAGAAATGGAGATAAGTTGTTCATCAATCTATCATATTTTTCTTATTTGTGCACCTCAGTATTGTTTTATTTCTATTCCTCTTATTCACCTCCAAACAACAATAACCATACTAACTGAACACCACAACAACATTAAGCTCCAAACAAGCATGAATGATGGACAAAAATTCTTGACATTTCCTTAAAAGAAAATTCACATTTAAATCACTAGTTATAATGTACATCACAAAACATATTAAAGCACTCTCGGTATTGTTTCCTACTTGCATCACAGATTCAAAATAAAACAACTCTTAAGTTTACATTAAAAACACTCAAAAAATATTAAAGTAGTCGCACCCCTTTATTTTTGCTGTTGTTACACTACACATTTGCAGATCCACCCTCTTTGATCTTATTCATGCGTTTTAATTATGGAGTTGTGACAACATCTTTACCCTTTCATTTCAGTTCACGAGGTTTATAGCCAATATCAATGTTTGTTGGTGTTGCACAGTTGAAAACAGCTAGAGTAACAACTCTTTCACATGATGTTCCAGGTTGTATACAAGGTACTAAAAAAAATGTCTATTATCAAAGTAGATTATAAATAATTGAAGTTGGTTATACTCTTTCATTTAATATTTTTGTGCCACTAATATCATCAGTGTAGATGCCAAATCCCACAGTCTTAGGACTTTTGTTTACTCTTGTTGATGTTGATACTTCTTCTCTTCATCTAGTTCTTCCTGCTCGTTGCCCTCTTGTAACAGTTGAAGTATCATCACATCATCTCCCCCTATATTTTCCCTACCTCTTCTCTCGCCTTTTTCCCCTGCCTATTCCCTGTCTCTTCCAGTTTGTTGAACTCTTCTAACAATTGAAGTGTCATCACAGATAAAAATTGATTGTTGATCATTGTTGGCCTAAGCTGACATGTTGTTATGGTCTCCAGGTTGGTAGTTGGCTAGAACTTATAGGTTGACCTAAGCTTGGTGGTTGGCTAAAGCTTGTTGGTTGGCTTAAGTTTAATGGTTAGCTAGAACCAACAAGTTGACTTGAGCTTGGACAACTTTTCATACTTCTTTCTTGGCTCATCTTTTGACTTTCCGTTGCATGTTGGTGGTCTGCCAGGTATTTGTTTTGATTCAAGAGGTTCAATCACTATATCACTAGTATGAGTTCACATTTTCATGTTAGGAATTGGTTGGATAAAGTAATTATAAACTTTCATGAAAGTATCTTTTCTATTCCAATGTACAACATGATCTTCAGGGTTTTTGCCTGCATGTTGATATGCCAAAACAACATGCTGTGACATGGTATGTCTCTCAACTGCCAGGTTCTATAAGTACATGTCTTCTTTCTGTTATTAATAATATACTTATAATTACCATCTAAAATTTTATATCCAAATTGACTATTGAACCTAACTTGAGAATCTCTAGCATAATCTTTGTTTTCTTCAAGTACTAAACTTGTCATGGGAGAAAGATTTGATATTCAAATGCCAACAAATTTTCTCATCTCAACATTTCTATCCATTATCTTATGTCTAATCCTCTCTAACATGGTGCTAATTGATTTATGTCTAGCAGCTAATATCCAAGAATTAAATGTCTCACACATATTATTCTCAATAATATCACACTTAGCATGCTCATTAAAATATGTTTTACACCATATTTTTTTTCATAATGTAACAAGTCCCCTCAAATCTTCTTACTACTAAATTTATCAAACTTGTCCATTTTAACTTAAAATTTTACCTCAAAACTTGATTTTGCACATCTCCAAAATTGTTTCTTTTTGCTTCTCTTCTCAAGGTCTTCTGCCAATTGGACCAAATGTGTCGAACACACATTCTCTGCTCATAATCTGGCAGCAACTCTATTATGGCTGCTACAAGACCCTACAGATCATAATAATTGAAATTTCTGACTAGTAATAATTAAATAAGTAGGCAATAAGATCAAAATTAAATAAAATTAACATTAAATTTACCTTTTGCATATCATACATCAAAGTTAATTCATGTTCAATGTATACGTTTAGATCTTGTATCGAGAAGTTGATGAAGAAACTCCAAATGTGCTTTGTTTCTTGATCAGCAACTGCCCAATTAATTGAAAATATTTGTTGATTTCCTCTCCTATCAATTGTAACTAATAATTGCCCTTGCAAGCACCCTTCAGAAAGCATCCATCAAAACCAATGATTTTTCTATATCCTTCCAATCAACCTCTCTTTAATGCATCAAAACAAACATAAAAGTAAACAAAAATATTTTTCTATGAAGTAAATTCCTTGTTTGTACTCACCCAACATGAATTAGTTTGTTTTCTCATGTCTGCATAATCACACAACCTTCTTGCAAACTCCATTTTCTAATCACTCATAAACTACTTGAGAATCATCAATTTAAGTAGATCATTAATTTTGCCCTATAACAAAGAGTTCTTCCAACATACAATCATGATACTTCCTCGCCAACTCTTGAATTTCCCGCAAGTTTATAAGGTGGAGAAACTATTTTGTTCCTAAACATATTTGTAATAATGTTAGATGCACACAACTTGTTCTAGATTGTGGTAGGACAGAATTCTTAACAATAAAGTCACCAGAGTCTTTTTCTAGACTAGCATACAACAATCATTTGCATTTCTTATGCTGACATTTAACTTTGACTCTATGTTTTTCATTAGGCTTCAATTTTAAGTTGACTCTATATTTAGCAGCACACTATGCAACCGCCTTTCTAAATTCTGTGGCATTTTAAAATACAATACCAAGCTCAAATATAATAACTATATAATCAGGATCAAATCTGACCTTTTTAATTTATTCTTCTAGTTGTAAATCAACACCTTTCATGTTTATTGCTCTATCAATCTAAATTTTTTTTAAAATTCTTAATAAAATGATTTATAGCACCATAACTATTTATGATTTCTTTTTGGATAAAATGGTCAACTATACACTTATGTTCTTATATTTTATGAGTGTCCTATTATCCCCTCAGACTTTTAAAGCATAATAAATGTACCTTTAAGTGCTGACAAGAGAGTGTACTCACACTCTCAAAGGCATGTGAGAGACTGAACTAATTACAAAGTATTTAAAAGTATTTTAAACGGCTTGTTAAATACTCCTTCCATTTAAAAAAAACGACCTCCTTTCCTTTTTGGTCCATTTAAAAAAGAATGTCCTTTTTCTTTTTTTGGTAACAACATTCAACGTAGCATGTTTAAAGCCACAAGATTAAAGGACAATTTTGTACATTTGACATAACTTTAATTTAGGACCACATGATCAAAAGTCTTTTTTATTTTCTTAAACTCCATGTCAAGTCAAATTAGACAATTCTTTGTGAAAACGAAGGGACTATCAATTTTCAACTTTTGCCTTTAATACTATTTTCTTTACTTTTTTTCTTTTCTTTTTCCTTTATCATTTTCCTTTGCCTCTCATCAACACCCACCCCACCTATATATCTCCATTACCGTTGTTGAACCACTATTACCATAGTCGCCCCATCTTCTAATATTTTTTCATTATTTATCTCACTAAATAACTCAAATCCATTAACATCAAAATCACCAAATAATCATAAAAACTATTATTTATGTAGTAAAGAAATAAATTAAAGTCATTAATATTTTCTTGCCTAGGCAAAAATTATCAACCTCCAGGTCTTAATTTAGTTATATTAACGTCTGATTAAGGAATCTAACCTACACATAATAAAAATTTCACGAAGCTAGTTGAGCAGCAACAGTCAATTGATTCTACTCAATCTCAATAATTTAATGATTTCTTTAAATGTATAAGGTGTAAGTTCTCCACTATTTAAAAAATAAACAAAATGTCGTATTTATCCTTACTTCTAAGACGATTAGCGAGAACGTCAAGCTTGAAATTGGATTTAGTGGGAGAGGCGAAAATGGAAGTTTAAATAGTTAATAAAGTAGTTGGTATGGTGTTGTTGATGAATATTGATACTTAATTTGTGGGTAATAGAAGATGGGAGTGATTAGAGAGGAATGAGGTGGAGAGAGAGAAAGGTTTTGGTGAGTTATAGTGAAAAAAATTTGAAACATGACTTAGGACAAAGTGGAGAGGAAGAAGACGGTGAAGAAAATAAATATAATTACGTTTTTTTATATATGTGATATTTTGATAGCTGGCAGTGGTGCATACTGCATGGAAAACTAGTTTTAAGGTTGCTCATATTTCATCTTAAAATAGTTTATGAGGTGATAGAACCTCCGCAAAGTATAAGTGTATAATTAAGAATTCGACAATAAATTAGGGGTCATTCGATCATTTTCTCTTTCTTTTTAGACACAAGTATAGAAATAATTTTATTTTAAGCAACTAAAAATAATTTGTTACTTATAACTTAATTTACGTTTATTATTAAGTATAATTATTTTCATTTATAAGTTAGACTAGATTAGGTAGTGCTTTGCGGTAATCATTTAGTCACAGGATGTTACTCGAATTGATACATATATTATAAGAAAAATGAGGGTCTTCCATTAATTAGGAGTTTGAGAATATTTCTCTCATAATTCTCGTGATTTGTTGTAAAGTCTTTCCAATACATGCATTATTTTATAGTCTTGAATGTTATGATAAAAAACATTGGGAAAATGCACGAGTACTTCTTCAACATATGATCGAAATTTTAGAGACATACTTATATCCTATTACTTCTCTTTATTTTATAAGTAAGTTTCTACCCCTTTTCAGTCTACGTGGAACTAACTTGAAAAAAAGTCAACCAGCGTTGAGTCCACAAGATAGTGCCACGTAGGCCGAAAAGGGATAGAAAATTTTTAATAAAATAAGTTCAGGGGGTAATAGGATAGTATAATATAAGTGTGTCTCTGAGATTTTGGGCATAGGTTCAAGCGGTATTTGTGCATTATCCCAAAAACATTCAATATTTTATAGCCTTTAGAATTTATCATATTTCAATTGTTAGTTCAATTATTTTCATCGAATAATGCCAACAATAATTCAAGATAGCGCAATAGATTTAGAGATATATTCTTTATAAATATAATGAGTTACTATATGATATTTTTTAAAAAAGAAAACGTTTTAAAATTCTAGGGTTCTAGTAAAATGATGAGAGAAATAATATAAATTTTTGATACAAAAAAATGAGAAACTCAAGGAGAAAGAAAATAAATGGATATCTTCTAATACTCGTTTTAGAGAAACAATCAATAAGCATCATCAAGGTAAGAAAAGAGAGAAAGACTAATTAAGGATTCACATGCAAGCAAAATAATCATGTTTATTGAAGATTATTAAGATGTTAGAACAACAATTAAGAAGAGTCGAAATAAGCACCAAAAACTCAAGCTTTTCAAAATACTAAAAGACAACAAATACTACAGTAAAAATCATCCCAATTGCTTCATAGGTAAATATTATTGTAGACATTGAAATTTTGTGGGACTCTACAAGATGCGTTCAATTCGAGTTGGGACTCTACAAATTGTGTTCAACTCAGATAAGGATTCTTGGAGGCTACTCAACCTTAAATCCTAGTTTATGCCTATATAAAGGGTACTAAATTCCCTTAAAAGGCATCTCGAAAAATCCACAAAGAGATCAAGATCTCGAATTCTCCACAAATTGATGGATTATTCATATAAAGAGGTCGAATCTAAACCATCCTAATTCGAGAAATACGCCACTAACGGCCCTCGAATCATGGATAAATTATCTTAGAGAGTAGAATCAAGGGAGGAACAGATTTGTATTCACAATCTTGATGAATATTATCATGTTTCTTCATATTTTATTTGTATGGTTTATTTATTATCCATATGTTTAAAATTTGTTGCAAACAAACTGGCACGCCAAGTGAGACCAAATCTGCCCTTCATCTCTTCTCTCTTAAATCAAATTTGAAAATCTGAAGTATACTTCAAGCCTCGTCTTTGAGTTTCACAAGTCTACCCTCCGTCAAGCCTTGAAGCATGGGGGCATTTGTAGACATTGAAATTTTGTGGGACTCTACAAGATGCGTTCAATTCGAGTTGAGACTCTACAAATTGTGTTCAACTCAGATAAGGATTCTTGGAGGCTACTCAACCTTAAATCCTAGTTTATGCCTATATAAAGGGTACTAAATTCCCTTAAAAGGCATCTCGAAAAATCCACAAAGAGATCAAGATCTCGAATTCTCCACAAATTGATGGATTATTCATATAAAGAGGTCGAATCTAAACCATCCTAATTCGAGAAATACGCCACTAACGGCCCTCGAATCATGGATAAATTATCTTAGAGAGTAGAATCAAGGGAGGAACAGATTTGTATTCACAATCTTGATGAATATTATCATGTTTCTTCATATTTTATTTGTATGGTTTATTTATTATCCATATGTTTAAAATTTGTTGCAAACAAACTGGCACGCCAAGTGAGACCAAATCTGCCCTTCATCTCTTCTCTCTTAAATCAAATTTGAAAATCTGAAGTATACTTCAAGCCTCGTCTTTGAGTTTCACAAGTCTACCCTCCGTCAAGCCTTGAAGCATGGGGGCATTTGTAGACATTGAAATTTTGTGGGACTCTACAAGATGCGTTCAATTCGAGTTGAGACTCTACAAATTGTGTTCAACTCAGATAAGGATTCTTGGAGGCTACTCAACCTTAAATCCTAGTTTATGCCTATATAAAGGGTACTAAATTCCCCTAAAAGGCATCTCGAAAAACCCACTTCGAATACTCCACAAATAAATGGATTATTCATATAGAGGTCAAATCTAAATCATCTTAGTTCGAGAAATACGCCACTAACGGCCCTCGAATCATGGATAAATCATCTTAAAAGTAGAATCAAGGGAGGAACAGATTTGTACTCACAATCTTGATGAATAAAATCATGTTTCTTCATATTTTATTTGTATGGTACTATCCATTTTTGACAGACAGTTACTTGCGTTTGATCAGGAAGGGTTAGCGTTGAAGCTGCGAACGAAGATTGGAGACAACCCATCATTGACTACCTATGTTATCGGATACTTCCAGAAAATCCAAGAAGAAGAACTGACATACGTCGTCGTGCACCTCGTTTCCTTTACTACAAGGATACATTATATAGAAGATCATTTGAGGGTATGTTATTACGATGCTTGGGAGAGGAAGAAGTGATTCAAGCTCTGCAAGAAGCACATTCAGGAGTATGTGGATCACATCAATCTGGACCAAAACTTCATTTTCACATAAAGAGGATGGGGTATTACTGGCCAACCATGGTGAAAGATTGTTTATATTATGCTAGAAAATGCGATGCTTGTCAATTTCATGCGAATTTCATTCATCAGCCACCCGAAGTATTTGTGGAGTATTCGAGATCTTGATCTCTTTGTGGATTTTTCGAGATGCCTTTTAAGGGAATTTAGTACCCTTTATATAGGCATAAACTAGGGTTTAAGGTTGAGTAGCCTCCAAGAATCCTTATCTGAGTTGAACACAATTTGTAGAGTCCCAACTCGAATTGAACGCATCTTGTAGAGTCCCACAAAATTTCAATGTCTACAAATGCCCCCATGCTTCAAGGCTTGACGGAGGGTAGACTTGTGAAACTCAAAGACGAGGCTTGAAGTATACTTCAGATTTTCAAATTTGATTTAAGAGAAAAGAGATGAAGGGCAGATTTGGTCCCACTGGGCGTGCCAATTTGTTTGCAACAAATTTTAAACATATGGAAAATAAATAAACCATACAAATAAAATATGAAGAAACGTAATTTTATTCGTCAAGATTGTGAGTACAAATCTGTTCCTCCCTTGATTCAACTCTCTAAGATGATTTATCCATGATTCGAGGGCCGGTAGTGGCGTATTTCTCGAACTAAGATGATTTAGATTTGACCTCTATATGAATAATCCATTTATTTGTGGAGTATTCGAGATCTTGATCTCTTTGTGGATTTTTCGAGATGCCTTTTAGGGGAATGTAGTACCCTTTATATAGGCATAAACTAGAGTTTAGGGTTGAGTAGCCTCCAAGAATCCTTATTTGAGTTGAACACAATTTGTAGAGTCCCAACTCGAATTGAACGCATCTTGTAGAGTCCCACAAAATTTCAATGTCTACAAGCACCTTTTTGCAATTAGGGGCGTACAAAAATTGAATTAATCGATAAATTGAATCGAAAAAAATGTTACTCCTTAGTTTATTGTTATTGAGTTAATGATTATTCAATGGTTTTATAAAAAACATTATTGAGTTATCGGTTTGATTGGATTATTGGGTTAGCCGATAACCCATTAAGAATATAACAATTTACTATATTAATTTTTAGTCATGCATAAATGTCAAACAAAAAATATTAATATAATCACTATATTAGACTATCACTATAAGAACCCTACAAAATTAACATTACTTATTTAACTTGCTCTCTGTATTTACCCTTTAGGTTTTAGTATTACTTTAGTCTTTAGGTTCACAACGTCAAAACCTAAAGAAGTAAGAATGATGAAGTCTAAAGTTTGCAACGACGATGGCAAAGGTTAGGTTAGACAATGACTAGGGTTGTGAATTGTGAGTATTAACTATACTTTTACTATAGTAAGAAGAATTTTGCGTATTCAGTTAGTAATTAAATTTCTCTTTTTTTGTTTCGCGTTAAATTGTTGGACAAGTCATATATTTATTTTAAAAGTATTTTTTATTGGTTAAACCGAAAATCGATAATAAATATCTTATTAATTTGATTATCAATTAACATATTTAAAAATCAAAAACCAATATAAATCAAATCAATAATACATGAAATCGAACCAAATCAGCCGATACACACCCCTATTTCCAAACTTAAAGGAGAGTGAACTAAAATTCAGATTAGATCTCAATCTATATAAAAATATCTGATGTCATTTTACTTTTTGAAAATAACGTAATTTTTGCATTAATTGAGTTTGTTTTTTTTACCTAGCTACATACTTTAATGAAAAATGAAAAAAAAGTTTTCCCCCCCCCCCCCAAACACCACACACTTTTTCTTCTATACAAATTTCGCCGAATATGTTATAAGTAATATTTTTATTTTAAATTCGATTTGAAATGAACCGATGTATATTTCATTTTTAGAACACGTCTAAGATTTTATTTTATCTAGAGTTTCTTTATCTTATTTTATGTTCACAATTATTTTGTTTCCATCCTTACTATATCTTGGAATAAACTTTGATACATATATGCCCTTATTTAATTTTAAATTATTAGGTATTGAATGATTATTTATACGATTAATCAGGCGGATATTTCACATTGAATATAGAATTAGACAGTTTAACTAATATGTGATAATTTTATTTATAATTCATTAAAAAATTGCTGTGGACAAAAGACAGTTACTTTACACCTTGTTTTGATAGTTATTACTAATTATTTCATAATATATCATATTATATTATGTTGTATTGTGTTATATTTATTTTATGCGGAGACCGTTGAAGATATATTAGGGAAATGATTTTTCTTTTTTTACATATAATGTTCATTGATTTTCAGAAGGTATATGACAAAGTTCATAGGAATATGCTTTGGAGGTGTTTAAAGGCTAAAAGTCTCATGTTGGTTTATATTAGGCCAATAAAGAACATGTATAATGAAGCCAAGATTCAGAGCACCTTCCTATTGAGATATGGGCCACATTAGAGACCAGAGTTGAGCCCTTTTCTATTTGCCTTGGTGACGAAGGAGTCAACACGGTCTATTCAGAAAGATGTTTCATGGTGTATGTTTTTTGCGGAATGATGATACTGATTGGTGAGCTCTGAGGCATAGTTAATAATAGATTTGAGGTTTGAAGATCTAGGGTTCAAATTGAGTAGGACAAAAATGAAATATTTGGAGTGCAAATTTATTATTGCATTGGATGAATGAAAATGAGGTTTGTCACACAAACTATTCCCAAAAGAGAAAGTATTACATTCTTGATTTGACATCCAAAATAATGGGGACATTTGATGACGTCACACGTCACATTGGAACATGGATGAAATGGTGGAGGCTTGTCTTTAGAGTATTTGTGATAAAAAAAATATCACATAAACTAAAAGTTTTGTTTTATAGAGTGGTGATTGAACCCTCCTTCTTGTATGAGGCACGTGTTGGTCAGTCAGTAGATATATGTTAAGGAGTTAAGAATGTTAAGATGAATATGTGAGCATACTAAAAGTGACAAAATTGAGAATGGGATTATTTGAGAGAAAGCGATTGTGCCCTCTATGGCTGACAAGATAAGGGAAGCAAGAAAGAGATGATTTCCACATATGTAGATGAGGTGAGTTTATGCCCTAGTAAGGAGGTGAGTCGATGCCCAGTGGAGGTAAGGGGTACGCAGAGGGATAGGGGTAGGTCAAAAAAGTATTGATGAGAGATGATTAGACAGTACATGATACAACTTTCATATTATTGAGGACATGACGCAACTTCATATTATCAAGTGCATGACTTTAAATGGAAAGTAGTGGAGATCACGTAGTAGAGTAGAAGGCTAGTAGGGGTAAATTGTTGACTTGTTTTGTGAATGTTTATGGCATGTCATAGGACTAGCAGTGCCCTTATAATTGTGTTATTATTGTATTTTTTTATTGTCACGTTATTTTGTTATTTTTTTTTTTTTTTTAGTAGATAATAAATAAAGTTGAAATCAAATGAATTAATAATAACAATGTAACGATATAAGCACACCAAACCAATTGTTACATAAAAAATGATATTTTTTTGTCAGTACATAACATGGGATAGAAGTAAATTCATCTCAGCCCCTTTCATACCGTAACATCATTCGCCGTCCGCCAATGATAATGATATTTGACAATATAATATAAATTTAAATAACAATTATAAACATTATATTCAAATTAACAACACAATATATCGAGTAACAATCATGCAAGATGTTAAAGTGTTAAGCTTAAATACTTATACTAGTATGGTAAATCAAAAGAGTGCCAATTCTAGAAACGTAAGTGTCTAACCTCCAACACTATCTCCCCTACCCCACCCCACCCTAATAGTTTTGTAAGGGATCGTGCGTTTTGAAGACAAGTTATATTGGGATAATTAATATAATAATAATTTATATCGGGATAAGTTATGATGAAATTAACTATGTTGAGATTTTTTTATTGGTTGTTTTGTCTGTATTTCAGTCAAATATGTATGGCATAATTTCTAAGAATAAGTTGTTTGTATACAAAAATACTCTCTAAGAATAAGTTGTTCGTTTACAAAAAGGGTTTAACAAGATACTTTTGTTATTTTACATTTTTATACCGGGATAAGTTTTCCATCCACAAGTAGAAATAATTTATCCCTAACATAATTATTAATCTCAAAATAAGTAATCGCATCATACTTTATATTTAAACAAAGAATTGAGGAATATTAAAATCTTATCTGAGTTATTTTTCTTTATCTATTTAAGATATTTTTTCGACCTATCTCAGATTATAAGGAATCAATTTAACGCTATCATCCTATTGATTTACATAAATTAATTATGATTCTTCTCCAAGGAACTCAACAATTGATTATAATCTATGGCTATTTAATATAAGTTAGAATAATGCTGCTCCACCATCTTTTGTTATGCAACAACTAGTCAATGATACTATAACTAGTAGTTTCTTAATTAAAAATCTCTAATGTGTTAGATATCATGAGAAATATATTAAATTGTATAGCAGGACACAATTGAAAAAATAATGCACGAATATAATTACCTTTTATTGGACATATACACTTACGTACGTATAACTAATACAAATATTAATTACGCACATAATATGCTATGTACAATTAATATGGCATACTAGCAATGCAAAGAGTTTTAGTACTTGCATTAATATCACTTTTTCATATCCTTTCCATTGTATAGGTTAAAAAGGATATGTTTGTAAATAAATATTATTATTTTTAAATAAATAAATAAATAAAGTAATGCAAATGTTATTTTTGATACATTAAATCAAACACTTCAAAAGAAATAATTATGGCTAGTATAACTAATGCAAACATTTACCAGTTTTACTAATACCACCTACCCATCAGCATCAATAAGACTATCACCAAATGGTGTTGTATATTTTAACGTCATGACCTAAAAAAAAAAATGCTCGAACAAAAATTTTCTTTTATTGAAATTTCTATTTGAAATTTTTTCGAACGAGTGAAGAATAAGTGATTATAAGCTCTGTTTAAAGTACTTGACATACAGTTAGCTTAAAAAATATGAGCTTTAAAATAAAAATTCGAGACTTAATTATGGAAAAATCATAATAATTTAATTGATTGATTAAATTTTAATTTTTATTCTCTTAAGTGTCGGATTTATTTCTTATTTTGTGAATTTCTATTCCATTTCTTCTCTCTCCGCTCTTTATACTCCATATTTATGTATTAATATTAATACTATTATAGAAGAGTGAGTTCACTTTGTTCTTCATTTTTAGGTGATATTTTTTGTCATTATTGGTTGTTAGTATTTTTATGCTTGGTATTATTTTTTATTTTTAGGTGATATTTTCTCATTTCATGATTAGTATTTAGTATTGTTTTTTGTTTATTCCACATGCATAATATTAAGATATCTACAAAATTATTTATGGTCCATACATTCTACATGGTTCTATTCCTTCATATTATTTGTTATATTTTTTTTCACTCTTTAAAAGTACATAAATAAATTATACTTTTACTAATTTACTTTAAATATTTTTTTATTTTTACTTATCATACTTTAATTTGACACATATATTAAAAAAAATAATAAACATGACTATTTAATTACCACACTATTTTTAATAGTTGGTGTTAACTATTAAGTCTTAAAAATTTGAGAAATAAATAATTAATATTAAGTATGAAACATGAAAAAATTATCTTTCTTTATATTAATTATCGAAATTTGGACCCTTTCTAAAAGATCGAGCACTCATCAAGTCGTTGGCCTAAACTCAAAATTATAAAAGTAACTCAAAATTATAAAACTATAACGAATCCTATTTGAATCAATTAAATTATAATTTAACGAATATTATTTAAATTAATTAAATTATAACTTAACAAATTTTATTTAAATTAACTAATTATAATTATTTTTATTACTAATTTCCATAGGCCTGTGCTTGCACGGGCTTGCCATCCTCTAGTAATATATATATAGTTTGTATTAAGAAAAAATCATTAATTTTTATTTTTATTTTTTTTTTTAAAAAAAAAGAAAAATAGCAAAGTGAAATAGTATCCCAGGATTCTAACGTAGGCCATGCAAACAACATTATTTTTTTACCACGTCACCTTCTATGGTTAGCATGACCTTCATCTATCGACATGAAGAAAGAATTAATAAACTTGAGAATATTTTTCGTTTTAATTTGGTTCAGTGAACATATAATAGATTTTGATAAAGGAATAAGATAATCAGTGACGGAGTCAAAACATTTAATAAGGAATTTAAAATATGAAAAGTAAACATACGAACTCGTGGAAGAGGGTTAGACATACCTAAAAAATAATTTTAATCATGTACAAATAGTAATATTTTCCGTCGAAGGGGTTCGGATGAATCCCCCAATTAAGTATATGTTGTCTCCGCCTCTGAAGATAATATACTTTCGTAAGACCCTTATACGAATATATGCATGTCCCATTAATATTGTAAATTAATAATTCTTTAAATTAAAATTACAAAAATATTTAAGACAATTTAGTAAAACATGATTCTATTGTTTCAATCTTTTTTCTAAAAAATTTAAATCCAGTCAAAATTGATCTCTAACTCTTTCTATTGCATCTAAAAGATCTAGTGTTGTCTTTTTGAATTTCACAAAAAAAAAAAAAAAACTTGAAAAGTTCTTGACGTGATATGTTTCTTTATGCGTAATTGATTTCAAAGATATTGTATTGTCTTCTACTTCATCTTTAGCATTGATTTCTTTGATGATATTTATAATTTCTTCTAAGCTCTTGACTTCTGAATATGTATCGTTTATTTTACATATCTAAATCTTATTAAAGCTAACCTTTCGTGTTTCTACACATAAAACTAAAATTTTAAAACCTAACTAAATAATGTAGTTTTTTCAGCAAATGAATGATATTGGACGTGTCTCAGCATAAGTGGCGAAGCATAAGGTGGTTCCGCCACTATCCACCTTCTAACACATTTCATTTTCATCATTATCGCTGTATCTTTCATTCCACCATTACTTCATCTCTATTTTTCGTACTATTTATTTAGATTGTAGAATATATAAATATTTTTAAGCTAACGAACACAAAAAAAGCTCATTTACCTTTTTTTTAAAAATTCATTGTAAATATTTTCCTTCATTTTAGAGGACTGAAATTTAAAATAAATATTCTAACAAAAATCAAGGGAATTATTGAATAATATATACTACATATATAGGAAAATTGATTTATCTACGCATACCATAATTTTTCAACAAAGAGTGTCCTATCTTTGTAGTTATATCAAGAAATAATTTCTGAGATATATAATCTACTATCATTATCTGCTACTCGATTGTTAATTTATTCTTTTTAAAAATGTGTTAGATTTATTTTCCTTAGATAAAAATAGTTTTGACACTTTAAAATAAAATAACAACAATAAATTAATGCGATACAGTAAATAAAATTTGATAACGTATAAAATATATATGATTCTATTTCAATCTTTATAAAATTGAGAGATTGTTTCAGATAAATTCTAAGCTAATATCAACAAAAGCTAAAGTGGATCAATAAAGACATGTTCATATGTTTGATAGTTAATAGAGTATATAAATATTAGTAATTTATGAAAAATTATGAGAAAATTGATGTATTATTTTGTGGGAAATCGATATGCATGTTTTAGTTATTCATCTATGTATTACTTATTTTGTGTTCTTTCATGCATAAAATTATACATAAATTTACTGATAACTTATATATGTATTATTTCCATAGATTTTCAACTTGTAGCTCAAACATCATAGCAATAGTTCTAACTAACTATCAAGTATGATATTACTTATACGGTACCTAATATATAAAAAATGAATCTCATAACCAACTACCAAATAATTTGAGCACTATTCACACACGTTATTTATATCATATCAATAAATGAATGATGAGTAAATAATGAATATATTTTCTTTAAAACTTTTCACATTTACTCATGATATTATATATTTTTTAACAAATTTCTCAACTTCTGTTTATATGACAGTATTATTTTTAATTAATCATAATTTTTTATAATCATACAAAAATTACAACGTATAATATATTTAAGATCATTAAATATAAATATCGTTTAATTACAATTTTCATTATTTTTGATCATACGAAAATATTATTTTTAGCCAAACACAATCTTTTATAGTTATATACACATTATATAACTTACAATTTATATAAGATCATAAAAATTAAAAATCTTATAGTCACATAAATATTATAAAAACATTTTAAAACACAAATCTTAAAGTTCCCTTTTTCTTCCTATGATTTTTCATCAAATACATAGGTCTATCAAAACAAAGAGTATATAGTTCTATTCCATTTATTATTAATCAAAACCTATACCCCATATAGTTTGGAGTAAATTTTGAAGGGGTGACACCTTGTTTGGATGGTTAATTTTTCAATTATATATATTGTATTGTTAATTTAAATAGTGTATTTATTTTAATATAGATATAATAATTTGATATTTTGATTGTTATATAAATTTTACTATATCATATCATTAAAATTCATCGTTAACTAGTAACAAAAAATTCATTATATATAACGATTGACTTAGTGTAATTGTGTCATTACTTAATATTTTCTTCTCATTTTGTAATTACATAGTATTCAATAGTCATATTAACGATAGTAGTTCTATCACATGATTCTTGTAGGTATATCATCCAAATTGTAGATATGATACGTTATGTAACGATGTAAAATGGTACAGTTTATTCAAACATTATATATGTAACTCATTATAATACAATACGATACATTATGAAACAACATGTAATCGCGGTAAAACTTAGGTCACATTAGCATTTCCACGTGGCAGACTATGACAGCCTGTACTTTCCTAAATCTTTATGGTACGTCAGTAAATATAACCATGGTCTTTCTGTAATTTCCCATCAATTATATGCCCATTTTCGTTATTCATAAAAGCAAAAACCATTATTAATTACTGAACTTTTCCCAAATAATATTTAATCCAAACCGTCCATTCCAGCCAGCATTTAATCTCAACCGTCCATATGTTTCAGTTAAAGCCAATCTGCACCGTCAATAAAAATATAAACGGGTATGATCTTGCCACGTTTTGTTATTATGTCATTATATTTTCTCTACCAAAAAAGCAAATCATCCACCGTCAAAAAAGTCATCGACGGTGATAAATAGGGCCACGTGGCAACATTTATTAAAAATATAATTAAAAAGGGCTCAGATTTTCTGTCTAAAAATTGTAAAAGCCAAAAGGAACCCTAGAGGCTTTTTTATTTCTAAAACATTTGGTATTTTTTTGTTAGGGTTAAAAAAAAAAATTGGTACTTATTATTTTAGAAAATTTTATTATTTTAAAAAGATAAAAATCAGTTAGGGTTTCAAATCGGACCAAATCAACAATCCCTCAATTTCTCTGATCGGAGCCCTAGAATTCATCCTCTTGCATGTGATGGATCTTCGTCATTTTCGATAATTCCGAGGTAAAGGTACGTGAATTTATTGATTTTGATGTAATCAACTGAGTTGAGAGGAAATGATGCATACAGTTTTTGTGTTTTTTGTTTAATTTGAAGGGGTTTTTGTGTTTGATTTAGTATTTTGTTGTGGAATTGTGGTTAACAGATCTGGAAGCATGTGTGTGTGTGTGAAAATGATGTGTGATGGGATATGAAATTTGGGGAAGTGGTTATTTTATTGGGATTAAGTGATTACTGTAGATGGAAAGTGGTGTAGAAGAGAAATCTGGTGGTAGTTCTGTAGAGAATTCGAAGAAACAAAGGTCTTTGGATTTACAGACACTATATAAGTCTGGGGATTTGAAGAAGGGGAAGGTTTCTGTTGGAGAGAGTGATGTTGATGCTAGGCAGAAGAAGAAAAAAAAGAAGAGAAAGAGTATAAAAGAGGTGTCATTGGACAAGCTTGAGCCATCTGGTAAAAAGAGTAGGAGTAGTAAGGATGAGGATCATGTGAATGGGGATAGTGTGGGACCAGCTGAATCGCTGTTATCATCATCAAAGTTGGAGAAAGGATTGGATTACAGCAATCGGCTGAGTGGATTTTCTCTTAAGTTACATATTAATGGTAATGCTATTCCAAGGCGACCACGTGGTTTTGTGGGGAGAAGTAAGTTTAAAAATGGTCGAGCTTCGCAGTTATCGAGGGTTCAGACTTCTGTCATTGGAAATGTGAAGATAGAAGGTGAACTTGACAAAACTGAGGGTGATCAGCTTCCAAAAAAGTGTGCTTTGTCTGGCGGAGAAGCTAAAAGTGATGAACGGACTTCTAAATTACCTAGTCATTCAGCTGGCAATGGTGTTACTGTCAAGGAAAAGAGAAAGAGAAGTGTTGACGATTCCCGAGAAAAGAAAAAAGATAAGGTAAGTTCAAGTCGGCATGCTAAAGAAGATGGTCATGTAGCTTTAAATAATGGTGAAACATCTTCTGGAAAGCACCTGAGTACTCGTAACAAGAGAAAGGATTCGTCATCTAGGAGTAGAAAATCTGTAAAGAATGATATACCATCTGGAGATAATTTAGGAAGCTTTCGTCAAGGTTCTCTGATTGATGATGATGAGGTGAACCTTGAGCAGAATGCGTGCATGATGCTGTCGTCGAGATTTGACCCTAGTTGTACAGGGTTTTCTTCAAAAAACAGATCTTCAGCATCGCAATCTGCTGAACGTTTAACTTCTTTACTCACTTCTGGTCAGGATTTTGTTAGTCGGGAGGGGAATCCCTTGACTGGATCAGAATCTGTATCAGTTGATACTGCTAGCAGAGTTCTACGACCTAGACAGAAGCTCAAAGAAAGGGGTATTTCTAGGAAAAGGCGTCATTTCTATGAAGTTCTTCCTAGGGACTTGGATGCTTACTGGCTATTGAACCGAAGGATTAAAGTCTTCTGGCCATTGGATGAGAGTTGGTATTATGGTCTTTTGAATGATTACGATCCAGAGAGGAAACTCCATCATGTTAAATATGATGATCGAGATGAGGAATGGATAAACCTAGAAAGTGAGAGGTTTAAACTTTTGCTTTTCCCTGGGGAGGTACCGGGAAAAAGGAGAGTCAGAAAATCTGCAAATGCTACAGAAAGCATTGACGAAAGAAAACTTGACTTGGTGGTAGATGGTGACAGCCACCAAGGTAACTGTCCGGACTCTGAGCCCATTATATCTTGGTTGGCTCGATCATCTCGTCGAGTAAAGTCTTCTCCTTCCAGGCCATTGAAGAAACAGAAAACATTACAGTTATCTACACCTGTTGTGTCATCACCGCTGCATGTCAAAACTAACGGCACAGGCTGGAATTTAGGTTCCTCGAACAGCTGTATAGGCAGGACAGATAATGATGTTCTATTGCCAGAGAAACTGATTGATCATAGCATGGCTGAGAATTCTTTTGTCGAAAGTCATAGCAGCCCCAATGATGGAAAACCTGTTGTTTATGTTCGAAAACGTTTCCGAAAGATGGATGGGCTTCCTGTGTATGAAGCTGACAAAGCTTATGTAGCTAATATACCTACTGTTTCTGTTGCACCAGTTGTGGATGAATTACGGAACTACAAATCCAGTGTTATGTGCATCCCTGGCTCTCAGAGCGAGAAGTTCCCATCTGCAATTGATGATGAAGGGGTGCTAAGGTTACACAGGCCATTGCTAGAAGCTAAGCAATTCAGGGTGGAAATATGCCTACCCGTTTTGCCTTTGTTGCTGCTTGAAGCAGAACAGAATTGGTTATCTCGCTCTGTTTTGCTACTGCAGCATGGTGCCATTATGATAAGGTGGCCAACATTTTTTTTAGAGATGCTTTTTGTTGATAATGTAGTTGGACTCAGGTTTCTTTTATTTGAGTGTTGCCTCAACCATGCCGTGGCCTTTATTTTCTTTGTCCTAACATTATTCAATCAAGCTGATGAAGAGTGGAGGTATGAAAGTCTTCAGTTACCTGTAACTTCAGTAAGGTTTAGGCTGTCTTCTATTCAGGATTCTAGGAAGCAGCAATCTTTTGCATTTTCCTGTTTCTCCAAACTCAAAAATTCAAAATGGTTATACCTGGACTCCAAGCTTCAGAAACGTAGTTTGCATGCTAGGCAGCTGCCTCTGTCTGAGTGCTCATATGAGAATATCAAGTCCCTCAATTGCAGAAGTGACCAATTGCAGTTCAACGCTCATGCAGACCCTTCCTCATTTAAGGTATTTCTCGTTCTTAATGTGATGTGTACGGTAGCTATATCTCTTTTTTCTTCTCTGATCTTTGTCTTATTAAGGTACTTAGTGTTCTTAATTCTATAGAATATTGGTAGGATTGTATGATATTTCTCCTTGTTCTTCTTTCTGCTGTTCTTTATTTTTTCCCTTCCATCTTTCTAGATTTTACTATTTTGTTCTTTACATCCATATGTTATTTACTTGCAGAAGAAGTTTGTGCCAGGTTATCTCCCCAAAGGCACCTCGACGGAGTGTTGCAGTGCATGTTTTACTAGTTCTACTCTTAGTTCTGCAACGAAGCTCGGAAGAGTTCCTCCTTTTGCTCTTTCATTTTCTGCTGCACCCACTTTCTTCATATGTCTACATCTTAGGTTACTCATGGAACAACACAACTTTGCTTGTGTTAGCCTTCAGGATAGTTCTATAAATGCTTGCCAGCCAGTTAAAAGTGATGGCAGCCGGGTGAAGTGCTCTGAGATCGCTGGCTCTGAGGATATTTCAGAAACTTCATTTACTGGAGGTAGTTCTGCTGGAGGGTCATCATTTGCTGAACGGCAGCTGGGAAGTTTGGCATGTAAACAACAGCTGGGGAGTATGCGCGTTCCATTGAAGTCATCTCAAAATTGTCAATTAGATGTTTCCGGGAGCTCTTTCACCGCCAAACTTTCTGAATTGGACACGTCTGATGTGACTGTTGTGTCAAACAATTTGGAATCTGATGATCAAGTATTGGACCAGTTTGTTGGATCTCCAGGGAGAAGACATTCTAAGAATTTATCTCACCGCTTGTCTAATGCTCGGTGCCATTCTGGTTTGGTGGGGATGAGTGTTGTAATTCCATCATCTGACCAAGTTGAGGGACTATCTGATGGAAAAGAAATTATCGTGGGAGAGGAGTCTCATTTGAGTCTGAATACAGGTAATGACCTGATTTCCAGCCCAAACCATACCGTTACAAGTGATGTGGTACGGAGCTCTAATATTACTGGAACGGGTGATCGCATGGTCCAGAGTCCCAACCCTTCAGGCCCAGGAGGTTTGCCACATCGTAACAGAAACAACTCTAGTTCTTCTCCTTTTGGAGAAATTTCACCTGTATGGGTTGATGGCAAGGCCAACTTTACAGGGGGTGGATTTGGCAATGGCCCAAAGAGACCTCGAACGCAGGTGCAGTACACACTGTCTTATGGAGGTTATGACTTCAGTTCAATGCACAAAAATCACAGCCCACGAACTCTTCCTTATAAAAGAATTAGAAGAGCTAGTGAGAAGAAGAATGCAGATAGTTGTGGTGGTTCGCAGAGAAATATTGAGTTACTAGCTTGCAATGCAAATGTGTTGGTTACTCTTGGGGGGGTCAAAGGGTGGAGAGAATTTGGTGCACGTATAGTCCTGGAAATTGCTGGTCACAATGAATGGAAAATTGCTGTCAAATTTTCTGGGGCTACCAAGTATTCATATAAAGTTCATAATGTTTTGCAGCCTGGCTCTACCAATCGCTTTACGCATGCCATGATGTGGAAAGGGGGGAAGGATTGGGTCCTGGAGTTTCCTGACAGAAGCCAGTGGATGTTGTTCAAGGAGTTGCATGAAGAGTGTTATAACAGGAATATACGTGCTGCCTCAGTTAAAAACATCCCTATTCCCGGTGTTCGTTTGATAGAAGAAATCGAAGATTATGCATCCGAAGTCTCCTTCATTCGCTCTTCACCGAAGTACTATCGACAGGCAGAAAGTGATGTTGAAATGGCCATGGATCCGTCACGTATATTGTATGACATGGATAGTGAGGATGAGCAGTGGTTATCCAAGAATAACTTTTCTTGCTTTGGTGAGAGTAAACATGAAGAGATATCTGACGAATTCTTTGAGAAGGCCATGGACATGTTTGAGAAAGTTGCATATGCGCGACATTGTGATCACTTTGCGCCTGATGAGCTGGAAGAGCTGATGGTTGGTGTAGGGCCAATGGAAGTAGTTAAATCCATTCATGAGCATTGGCAGAATAAGCGGCAGAAGAATGGCATGGCTTTAGTACGCCATCTCCAGGTATGATTACATTGAAATTGACTACTTTAAATTACTTAACAGACTAGTGTCAGCATGCTCCTGTGTCAGTACAACTGTAGGCTGTTATTAGCTGCTGAAAAAATGTATTTGACAAGTGCCAAATTGTTTGACTGGAAGTCTTGTCATAAACTTAAAATATTTCTTTTCTCAACAAGCTTACATTTAAACAAACTTTTAAGGGGTTAGAATCCATTATCTTTGGCCTTGGAATCTATTACTTGTGGGATTTGACCAAGTTTGGTAGTTTTTCCTCCTGCAAACGGAGAAGGGACAAAATTGTTTATGTGATAACTTACTTAACAAAAGAATTGTTCATACAATATTTCTTTGACTTTTGCTTCTTTCTTCCTTCTCAGTAATCTGGCACCCCTATGGTGTCTGGACCAAAACTATTAAAATTGTAATGCTTTTTGTTTGTTCCACAAGATGGTCCGCTTCAGTTCATAGTACTCGAGTATCTATTTGTAGAGCAATATATTTTGCTTTAAGTGGGCATCACGTTATGCCCAACAGTTTGACTTGGTTAATATGGACAATGTTTTCCTTTCCATTTTCTTTGCATGCCACCTTAACGGAGTCTGCATTGCATCACTTTGTATCATCCATTGACCTCCATATAATTTTTTTTTTGAGAAGGTAACGATTTGTATTTCTATTTCCAAAAAATCAAAACCTGCCACAACATATAATTAAGAAACATTGTCCATATTAATAATTGGTCTTCAGTGTAGAAGACGATGCATAACTGATTCTGTAGTTTTTTCACGGACGTAGCACCTGCTGTCTATATCTCATTCTTTGTAAAATTAGGACGTGCCTTGGTTTTCCATGTCTATTTTCCATGACAAGTTCTTCTATGTCCTAGCTTGACTAGGATCTTATAACATGATTTACCTGTAAAGACTCCACTGTTACTGCCTGTCCAGTGTCTAGAATTACTTAAATTTGCCCTTTCAATTACCCAAGAGTGTGTCCTAGTGGTCAATGGAGTGGGTTGAACACCATGAGGTCACAGGTTCAATTCCCAGAGACAAAACAGTAGGTGAATTCTTTTTTGATGACAAGGGAAACCCGCAGCGGCTACCCTTTAGGTACGCACATGGTAAAACCCCTGCACCGACGGAATAGCCCGCAAACCACACAGAAGAGGTAACCCGTGGAATTAGTTGGTATGCCTTCATGAGATTCCCCATTAAAAGAACTTCTGAAGATTCCATTCTGTATTGTTAAGACAGTCTTCCACAGTGCAGTGTTATCAGCTATCAGACTCAAAAAGTTATGAAAACATATATCTTGAACCCATCTTGTGAAGGCAAGAGCCAGCCTAAGTTTGTGTGCAATTAAGATGTGCCTTCATGAAATTTAATCTTTAAAGATGTTCCATTTTGAGACATGGGCCATTTGATGGTTGAGAGATGAGATACCGTGGTCTGTCTGTTTGTCACTTTAGAACTTCATGTGTGTCCCAATTTTATAAAGGAGAACTGTAAAAGAATTGTGCTGTTGTCTTTACTGTGCTTTTAATTGTCCTGGCTAGCTTTTGCTGTCTTAAAGTGATAAAAAGGCACCCCTTTGATTGCTTTCTTAAGTGAATGTTGTGTTTACTTGTAAGCTATTGATCTTGCTTTATCATATTCCGATATAATTTGCCTTCAGTTATCTACGGTGATGATGTTGCTTGTTTAAGCATCAACTTTTTGCATGTCACAGTCAATGAGCTATTGAGACAATATAAATTAGTTTGTCTCATCCATCTAGGAGGAATTGTCTTGGATTAGTGGAATGCAAAATATACTTGCAAAAGATAGAATGCAAAATATTCTCACCAAAAAATGGAATGCAAAGGATACTGACCATTGGATCCTTGATACTTTATGATCTAACTGGTTTTGGTTGACTCACTTTGCTTTTTGGTAAACTGGGCATCCTGGGTGTGTATTAACTTTTTTCCGAGAGAGTACACTTTTGTGCCACCATGACTCCTCATTTTCGTTGATGCACCCATAAAGGAGTATAACAATGCATGGTCCTTAAAGTAAGCTATTAGCTTGCTAAAACCCGAGCCATACCCTTTTTTATGGCTTGTTGATTACCTGAACTTTATTTTCCTTGACATACTCATGATGAAAGGTATAGCATGATATAGGGGACCTTATGTGGTTTTATAGATTCCATGGTATGATGAATATTTTGCTGGAGACTGCAACTGTATTTCTGATTGATACCCTTTCATTATATGTCTCGTCTTCATGTGAACTGTCAATTTCAGATTAATATCCTTCATGTGTCTTGTCTCTCTACTGATCATATTTTTATTTTTTTGATGATTGTTAATTCTCCTCATATTTCTTAAAAGCCTTCATGATTATGTTTTCTGTTGTATTCCATGTAAGAAAAATTTTCTGTTTTCTGTTGGATTTTTTTGATTGTTAATCCTCTTTTCTTCAGCCACCCCTTTGGGAGAGGTATCAGCAGCAACTGAAGGAATGGGAACAAGCAATGTCAAATGCGAGTTTTGGCTTTGCTGGCGGATGCCAGGATAAAGCAGCTTCCATGGAGAAACCACCTATGTCTGCATTTTGTTTGAAGCCTCGAGGTCTGGAGGTTCCAAACAAGGGCTCAAAACAACGATCACAGAGAAAAATCTCAGTTTCAGGACACAATCATGTTGTCTCAAGAGATCAAGACGGTCTTCATCCCTTTGGTACTTCTCTAGCCAACTTGCTATCATTCTTGCCCTTTAGTTTGAAAGAGTTCATTATTTTTTTTACTGTTGCTTAACTACTTGATACTTTATATTGTTTTTTTAAAAATTTGTCATTTTTCTTTGTAGGGAGAAGATCAAATGGATATTCACATGGAGATGAGATGTTCATGTATCCAAACCATGAATATTCAGATGGTTCTCCTATGCTTCATGCATCACCCCGAATTTTTTCACCACGAGAAGCTTCTGGGTTTGGATATTTTTCCTTGAACTCAGATGTGTCTGATTGGAATCAACCCAAATTTTATAGGAACAAACCAAAGAAGATTGGGTCGTTTCACTCTCACAGCAATCAGCATATGGTGGCTTCCAATGATCAGAGAACTATTGTGAAGCGAAATGGGGTTCATAGGTGGAATATGAGCTTACCTGGGAGGTCTAATAAGAAGCATTACCGTCGTGAAGGATCTCGTGGGTCAGCCATTGAGCAATTTGACAGTTCAGATCTTCATGAGTTCAGGTTGCGTGACGCCTCCGGAGCAGCACAGCATGCTCTTAACGTAGCAAAGCTGAAGAGGGAGAAGGCCCAAAGGTTACTCTATAGAGCTGATCTAGCCATCCATAAAGCTGTTGTCGCTCTCATGACTGCTGAGGCAATCAAAGCTGCTGCTCTGAGCGCAAATGGTGATGGTTAGGTTGTGACTTGTGTCTGAGTATGGTGATCACCACCAAATCAAGTTCACCGATCCCTACGAATCAAAGCTTTGGGAGGTACTGATTGTGCTGGTGTAGGATCCATTATTGTTGATAGCATTTAGTAGGGTTTTCAAAATAGGTTGCTGGAAAATTCTTGTAGCAGAGTCTTTACTTTTTGCCTAGGTCATGATTTTATGTACTTCAATTATACATAGTGTCATAGTCTTCAGGCAATTTCAGTACATAGCTTTTAGCCTTTCGTTGCTCGCTAGTGTTCCGGGGGGAGCAGGTTTTTCCAGTTCATTGTAACTGAAGGGCTCTTGCCTGTGAAGGGGGTGCATGAAATTTTGCTATGCTCATCGATCATTGTACAGATTTTTATCAATGTTTACCCTCCCCCTTCTTTTAGCTCTCTATTGACCTACCTACTTACCCTTAGCATAGTGCTTCATGCTGAAGGTGCAATTGCCCAGAAATAATGTAATACATCTCTTGAAAAGTAAATTACATATTTTTGTTTGGGCTATATTTGCATTGAAGTAGAACACCTTATTTGTTGGAAAAATAGATCAAGTATAGTGACTGCCCATTAAACGATTTCGAATGTTGTTGTGGGTGTTTGCTTTTGCTTCATTAATTCATTGCCACTAAAAATCATTTTTGGTATCGTAAGATGATCTGATAGAATATATTAAGAGCAGATGATGTGTCCTTAAAAGGCATTATGAGCCCATAACGATTTTAACTTAAAAATTACTAGTTATAAACATTTTTTTTAAGTTACCTCGAACACTCAAAAAGCGCACGAAACCAAATAGGTTTTATATTTTCTAAGAGATACCTCATGAATTCTATATGCTCTTAAATTAACTTATTTTAAGTCAAAACAATTTTTAAGCACTTTTGAAGAGTTGGAATAACTTAAAAAGTATTTACCAAAATGCATTTATTTATCAAAAGTCGGGTTTTTCAAATATCAAACTAAACCATTTTGCCAGCAGAAAGAAAGGAAGAAGCAGAAGCTTTCGCATGTAAAGAGATTCTAAGCGAGAAGCAGTACTGAACCGGAGCCACATAGAGTTAGTTCCCCTCAAAGTCTTCTTCTGAACTTGCCAACAAGTGTGTGTCAGATTTTTGAATTTATAAACCAAATCAAACCAATAAAACTCAGGTTTTTCAACTTCGGATTTTTTTTGATAAAGTATTCGTACAAAAATATATTTTACTTATACTTCAAATATTTCTTTACTTACCAAAATGCAACTATCTAAGTTATTTCTCAAGAAAATAACAAAAAATATAATATGATTAATGACACTAAAATATCCAACAAAAAAATAATAATAAAATCGCGTAAAACAAATATTGCAAATTAATAAGTCCTAATGAAATTGGTCATAATTTAAAGTACTAAATCATGCTAAAATAAGTTTAGTAAGTATTAGTTACATGACTAAATATTAAAAGAAAGTAAAATTAGATCATGTATTTTACTTGTCTAAATCTATGTAAAACTAAAAAATAAAAATTCAATATTATTGCCATTCTTAGTGTTGAATTTATTTTCTTTTTATTAAATCTTTATTATAATTACTCACATGTATGAACTATAATCTTTATCAGATCATTAAGAATTCTAACTTTCAAACATTAAATAAATATATTAAAAGACAAATACTATGTAAAAGTATAAGAGATATTTAAAAATTATATCAAAGTAAGTATTTTTACGTATAAAATAAAATTTTAAAATTATATATATAATGTCGGGTTTGTTTGATCTCGGGTTGTTTTATTTTAGTTGAAATCAAACCAACCCAAATATAGTCGATTTTTTTTTTCCAACACCGAATTAAGTCAAACCAAACCACTAGTCGAAATTTTTTTCGATTTGACTCATTTTGCGATTTGATTCGATTTTCAATTCGATATTGTAGCCCCTACTTACAAGTCACAAACACTTTGTTTTGAGCTAAATGAGTAAAAATAAACCAGCTGATAATCCCCTCACAATATTCTCAGACACATCACATCATCTACTCTTAATATATTTTTATCAAAATCATATTCGAGGGAGGCAACTTCCACTAGTGTGTGTGTGTGTGTTTGCAACTAAAAAATCCAAATGCCACACACAAACTTTGAACTCAAATGAGACAAAACTTGATGCATTTTGTAAAAATATCAAGCAAAAGCAACCACCCCATAAGAACATTTGAAATCACTTAGAACTTCATTAACAAATAAAGGTGCTAACGCTTCATATTGCTCAAACTAAAATTTGTGATTTGCTTTTTCAAGATATGTATTATATTATTTCGAGCAAATGCTCCATCAACATTAATAAACACCATGCTAAGGGTACGTATATAAGTCAATCAATAAAGATAAATAAGGTGCTATCACTTCTTAGACCAAATACGTTTTTCAAATAAGGTGCTATCACTTCTTAGAGAAATCAAGAATTGTATTGATGAAAAATGATGTTGAGTTACAAGGTACGAGAAAATTGTAGAGTCCTAATTTAACTATATTTAAAGTCCAACTACATACCTATTAATTACTTATATAATAATAATAATAATAATAATAATAATAATAATAATAATAATGTAATTATAAATAATACAATTTGTCACCCCCTAACTTACCTAATAAGCTATTCTTATTACCAACATTTGTCTCATCATATTTTATTTTATATTTGGCCCTTTTTCACTAGAATGAACCTATTCAACGATTGTAACTCTAGTTTTTTTTATTTGACCTATTGAATTGCCTTTCGGAAGTATTGAAATATCTATACCCTACATGAACATTATTATCAATATTCTTTTCACTATTATCCCCTTCAAATTCATTCTCCAATTTCTCTCTATTTAGATTTTAATCGACTTTTCTATCATAAATGCCTTCAATTGTGTTCGTATTGTAATGATTTTGATTGAATGAATGAAGACAAACTGTGTGTTAGTCTCATTTATTTTCTAATGTGTTCGAATGACTTGAAGTAAAACACAATCATTCTCTAAATTTTCACCATCAATTGGACTAATGTGTTCTGGAACAACATATGTATTCTCTATTAATATCTCTCACAAAATCTGGTTTTACATCATCCAGCGGTGTTTAAAAGGAACAAATTATGAGTGGTTTAATGATTCAATAGGAAAATGATGTAGTTGAGGAACCTAAGGGGTAAAAACCAACAAGTTTAGAGATCTATTTATGAGTTCGGCCTTGTATAAAATTGATAGTGAATACATAAAAATAATATCGAATAGAGTAGATGAAATTGATAATGAATACCGATACAATGGTTAACATAGATATATAAAATCATAAAGAGCAACTTTCACATATAGCAATGTATGCTATAGCAAAGTTTACATAATTGCGCTACATAGCAAACATAAATATGTATAATTCGCTATACATATACAAAGAAACCAATTGTATAATTTGTTATACATATACAAAAGAAAGCAGTTGTACACAAATCAATTGTATAATTTGCGTATGTATAAAACGAGAAAGAGAGAAAGACAAAAGAAAATTGGGCAGGGAAATATTTGTATTGTATAGTTATAAGTGTATCGGATGAAGATATATGTATTTGCAAGTGTATATACAATTTTATCTCGCTTTATACAAACAGAATCGAAATGTAATTTATACATTTCGTTTTTGTTTGTATAAGCGAGCGAGATCTGGAGAGGGGAACGAAAATATATGTATACATATATAATTTTTTCTCGCTTTATACAAACACAAATGCATTTTGTACATTTGTATTTGTATAAAAGTGAGAGGAGGCGAACGAGAGATGAAGCAAGAAAGGGAGAGTGACGAGCAAGAGTTTGAGGGAGAGAGGTAACTAGCAAACAGTTTGCAACAGCGGACAATTAAATCAAAGTATGATTGTAGCATTTAATTTGATTTATTAATTTGTCATTATACACAATTTTTCTGATCGTAAAATAAGTGCATACATATATATTATAAAAAATTATAGATACAAAGAGTCATTGTGAATCATAAATACAATGATTTGACTTTTTTAAAGACATAGAAGTCATAATATATTGAATTTATTATTTACAAGTGGAATCAATTTTTTTAAAAATAACATAAAATACAAATTTTCTAACTATGAAACAACCAATCAGATTGATATTACTGAAAAAAACTATATAACTAAAATAAGCAAACTCTTGAAAAAAATCATTATAAGCGTGATTTTTCCTTCTGTTTAATGCCCTCTCTCGTGTAATTGGAGTGAAGCATTTTTCAATGGAGATTTGGAAAAGAAGGAATAAAGTAGGTTAACTAAATTGTTCAATGTTATTTTTCAGAAAGCAAAGATACTAAATTTTTAATGTGGAGATGGGGTTACTACAAGGGTCAACTCTTAGTCCATTTTTATTTACTTTGGTGATGGATGTATTGATGCGAGACATTCGATATGAGGTGCCACAGTGTATGTTATTTGTGGATTATATAGTTTTGATTGATAAGACGCGAAATGGAGTGAATGCTAAGTTATAGCTGTGGAGACAAACTTTAGAGACTAAAGATTTCAGGTTTAGTAGACTAAATGCAGAATATGTGGAGTACAAATTCAATGATGCGATGCATCTAACAGACGTACGTGAAAGTGAGACTTGCAAGAGAGATAAGTTCAAGTATCTTGAGTCTACGTTCTAATGGAGTGAAACTATTGACAATGATACAACACACCATAGTGATGGGACATGGATGATATGGAGGCTGGCCTCTTGAGTCTTGTATGATAAAAAGTTACTATCAAAACTCAAAGGTAAGTTTTATAGAGTGACGGTTAGACCAAATTTGTTGTATGAGACTAATTAAGCGTTGAAAAGTCAAGAAATTTCATGTACAAAAAATGCATGTTGTGGAGACGAGAAAGTTGAGGTGGATGTGTGGTCATACTAAGAGTTATAGAATTAGAAATGAGGATATCCAGAATAAGGATGGTGTGACCTCTGTGGTTGACAAGATGAGAAAAGTGAGATTGAGATGACTTGAACATGTGAAGAGGAGACACACAAACACACTAGTAAGAAGGTATACGAGTTGGTTATAGAGGGTAGGAAAAGAGAAAGAGATGGGACAAAGAAGTTTAGGGAGAGGTGATACGACATGATATGACACAACTTCAGATTACCGAGTACATGAGTGTGGAGGTCTCATATAAGGGTAGAACGACAGTAGGTATTGTAGTGTTGTCTTACTTATCGAGTATATGACCCTTGTTTATTATTATTTCTTAATAATACTCTACCTTAATACGTTGTTTTATGACATTTGATTATAGCATTATTTTGTTATTATTTGACTACTTTTACACTGTTTCTTATTTTAATTTCTCTTTAGTGTGTTTGGTTGGAAAGAGAATATCTTTAATATTTTATTTTCCATTTTTTTTAATTTTCAATTGATTAAATATATCGATAAACATTTGATCTTAAAAATGAAGTTTGTCAAAAATTAAAAAAAAATGACATGCCTAATAAAAGTAGGAAAAGTGTCCACATCTCATCTTTATTCTCATACCATAATCTTTGGCGAATTAAAAATTAAAATTCGAAGAATACAACCTTTAAAAATTCTTAATATTGAATCCATTATTTTTAATTTTTTTAAAAAAAATTTATATCTATTATTTATTATAGTTTTAATAAATTTTTGCACATAAATTTCTACTCCGCGTCAAAGTGACGGTGCTTATATGTTAAAAAAACATTCACCCAACAGAAAAAACTGCCAAAAATCCCTCTACACCTCTCCCTCCC
>NC_028644.1:61191039-61239460 GCF_001406875.1 Solanum pennellii
CCACTCTCAATCCAAAAAAAAAATTAAATTTTTTTTACTAGCAACTTTAACATTTTTTTTTTGCCTGTTTTCCTAGATCTCCAACAATTTCCCTTTCAATCATTAATTAAATAGTTAACATTTTATCAGGTAATATTTTCTTAAATCTGCTGATTTTAATTAATAACATGTTTCATTTTTTTGTACATAACATGTTTTTTTGATCATTAGATTGATAATTTTGTTTTTAGTATTATTTTTTCTTCTTAAAGTAAAACAGGTAATTGGGAAAAAAGGTTGGAGATGAATAAAATATTCAAAAAAATGAAAGGAGAGGAAAAGATAGAAAAGATAATTCGTGGTCTTTTAAAGCTTCAACACAACAGGAGATGTATCAATTGCAATTGTTTGGTATGTAACCCTACCCTTTCAAATTGTTCCTTTCTTTGATTTTATTTATTTGGTGCCTGCGTAGAGACGAATCTAGAATCTAGAGTCAGTTAGATTCAATATATATTTTTTTAAAATTGTTTTTCAATATGTGTATGTAGTTCGAGATGAAAGTAATGAGTTCAGTTGGACTTGGTGAAATTGAAATTTGCATATGTATACGTAGTTCGAGAGAAAGTAATGAGTTCAGTTGAACTTGATAAATCAACAAGTGAAATTGAAATTTGCATATGTATACGTAGTTCGAGATGAAAGTAATGAGTTCAGTTGAACCCGAGAACAGGACAAGTGAAATTGAAATTCGCACTTATTGGAGAGTACTAGAAGTTTCGCGTGATTTTCCATTGCATTCAACGTTGGAATAGGGCATAATGTAAGAAAATGATAGTATATACGGAAAAGGCTCAAAAATACCCCTAAACTATTCGAAATAGCTCATATATACCCTTAAACTTTATTTTGGCTCAAAACTACCTTTCCATCATACTATTGGGTCAAAAATACCCTTCTTATTAATGGAAGTTGTTAAATGCCATGTGGATGTCATATGGATGCCACATTGCATGCCAATAGGATTCCACTGCCACGTAGACTAAATAGAAATGGACAAAAATACCCTTAAACTATCCGAAATAGCTCATGTTTACCCGTAAACTATATTTCGGCTCAAAACTACACTTGCCATCAAACTATTGAATCAAAAGTACCATTCTTGTCAACAGAATTTGTTAAATGCCATGTGGATGTCACATTGCATGCCAATAAGGTTCCACTGACACATAGACTAAATCCCTAAATCCTAATTACTTACCCCCTCATTTCATTATTTCAGAAATAGTATATTCACCCATTCTCCCTCATTTCGCGGCTAGGGTTTCATACTTTTCTTCGTGTCTGGATTTCAAATTGGATATTCATGCTTGTAGGCTAGTAAATATTTTTTCTTATTTTATTATGTTTACGATTTCAAAGCATGATAGTTAGGATTTCACAACATTTCCCGAATTTCGCAGCTAAGGTTTCGTAGCTTTCTTCGGGGCTGAGTTTCAAAGTGGATATTCATGGTTGTAGGTTAGTAAATGTTTTTTCTTATTTTATTACGTTTACGATTTCAAAGTATGATAGTTAGAATTTCACAACTTTCCCGTCATTTTGCGGCCAAGGTTTCATAACTTTCTTCGGAGCTGAGTTTCAAAGTGGATTTTCGTGGTTGTAAACACAATAAAATAAGAAAAAAGTTTACTAACCTATAACCATGAATATCTACTTTGAAACCCAGCGACGAAGAAACTGTGAAACCTTAGCCGCGCAATGAGGGAGAAGGGGTGAAATTGTTTCTGAAAAATAATGAAATGAGGGGAAAAATGAGTAACTAAGATTTAGGGATTTAGTCAATGTGGCACATGTGGAATTTAACAACTTCTGCCAATGAGGTCACTTTTGACCTAATAGTTTGACGGAAAGGGTAGTTTTGAGCCGAAATATAGTTTAAGGGTAATATGAGCTATTTCGGATAGTTTAAGGGTACTTTTGACCCTTTTCCTTTTAGTCTATGTGGCAGTTGAAATCTATTGAGGTGCCATGTGGCATTCATGTGGCATCCACATGGCATTTAACAATTTTCGTTAATTAGAAGCGCATTTTTGACCCAATAGTTTGACGGAAGGGTAGTTTTGAGTCAAAATATAGTTTAAGGGTATATTTGAGCTATTTCAGATAGTTTAAGGTTATTTTTGACCCTTTTCCGTAGTATATATAGCGGGATAAGGTACAAATACCCCAGACTAGGATTTGACCAAATCCCAGAGACACCTTTACTAAACTAATGTCTTATTCCTCCCCCCGAACCCAATTTTTTTTTTTTTGTAATTCTGTGCACCTTTTGGGTTACGTGACATCCAAATATCTCTCACGCGCTTCAACAGCGTGTAGTCATGAAGTATGCAACGTAAGCCAAAAGGTGTACATATTTTTAAAAAAATGAATTCAGGGGTAACAAGACCTTAATTTAGTTAAGGTGCGTTTCTGAGATTTCGGTCATAGTCTAGGGCTACTTGTGTCTTATCCCTATATATAGCTGATACTATGGTTGTGATTAAGTTATAGTGACGTTAGTAAGTCGAGTTTTGGTCTTTTTTCTCTAGAAGTCCTTTAGTCATGGCAAAATTTTATGTTCTTATTGCTATTTTGTTGTATATTTGTATAGTATTGGACACAAATGAGCTTAATTAGCACAATATGGATAGTTAGGATTCATATAGCTAATTGAGAAAAATACTTTTTTTTCGCGCAAAGTTCCATCTACATGCAATGGAAGGCTTGTTATTTGTATATTAGTTGGAGAAAATGGCAGTAAGGCTCAACTCAGATCCCCTTATCAACCGATATTTGTATTTAACTTTGTTTCGAGTGATCAGAAAGGACAGTTTCTATTACATATGCTTCAATGTGTCTATCATTGTTTATTTCCGAGTGATCTGAGGAATCTTTTTGTTGCATCTTTTGTTCTACGCAGGGGCCACAATACATTTGCATAACTTTTTGGACATTTGTCTGCACACGTTGCAGCGGAGTGCAGTGAGTATCATCTAATCTTCCCTTCATGAGTACTCTGGAGTTATATAAACCGCGTTTTATTGTTATGTAAACAGTTAACAGGATAAATTTTATTTTCTGTTTGATTCTCTGGATTTGATGATTCATTTTTTCGTTGAAATGATATTTCAGCCGTGAGTTCACACATAGGGTGAAATCTGTGTCAATGGCTAGATTTAGTGAAGAAGAAGTTAGTGCTCTGGAAGCCGGAGGTAATGAGGTATGCGTGCACATTTTGGCGCAAAGTTTACTTTTAAATGATTCTTGGATCATAGGCTAATTTATTTCTCATTTTTTAGCGAGCAAAGGAAATCTACTTCAATACATGGGATACGTATCGTAATTCATATCCAGATCCCAGGTAATTTTTCTTTCTAGAAAGTTATTCCCAGTAATGTGGCACAATACTAATGTTGTTTTTGCATTACAGTGATCTTTACAGACTTCGCGAGTTTATAAAGAATGTTTATGTGGACCGGAAATACACAGGTGAGAGGGGCCGCGAGAAGCTTCCTGTAGTGAAAACAGTAAGTGTCCATTAAAAACATCTCGTGCTAGATTGATCTGTCTTATTTTGATATAGGAAGTACTATAGATTATGGTGTTTATACATCTGCCCAACCAATGGCTATTCATGATTCCATAATTGAATCAATTCCATACCGATTCATAGAGGAATGTTATAGTAAAACTTTGTTTGAAACGATCTGGTACATAGCAGCGTGTGACTTGAAGGACACAATCCGTTGTGGATTTGTACATATATCTTTCCTACTCCTCTTCAGACACTTATGTTTTGTATTCTGCAGAGTTTTAAAGATGACTACAAGGAAATGTACAGTCCCGGAGCTAGAGATGCTGACAGATGTTCATCTGAAACATACAGTCCAAGAAGGAATGATGATATGAACTTAAGATCATATTCCAATATCGAGGATAGAAGAAGTCCCCGTAACTACAACCAAGGTGCGAGGTCTAACAGGGAGAGGAGCCTATCATCGCGCTTTGAAATAGTTGATGACAGGTTCCGAGATGATGGAACTAGTGATGTTAAGCGATATCAATATCATATATTCTCAAAATCAGAGCGTAGAAGTGACTCACCTGCTAGTTCCCCCAAAATACATTCGATCAAAGACATCTTGGGTGATAAAGTTATACCACTAGAGGTTGGTGCGTCTCCTAAACAAAGTGCAGGCGGGGTTACTCGTGAAACCTCTGCTAATGATGAGGTGAGATTTGTGATCATTTCAAGTTACTTATGACACTTCCCTTTGTAGTCAAAGTAGTATCTTTCTATATTTGAAAGCTCCTTAACGTTAGACATCTCAGTTTACCCTTAATGACATGCTATTGTAGTTATAGACGTGTTATGGTACGTTTAAGACCACGAGTTTCAAGAAATACTTTAGTAGACGCTAAAAGTCTGTCTTTCTTAAATTTTGTGTCTGATGAAACATTAGCCTATGAAATTTGACAGAGAGTATAAAAACAGCAACTAGAGTACCTAGTCCTGTAAACTTCTCGACAACTAGAGTACTTAGTATAACTATGCAGTCTTGTTATAACAATGTATCTTAAATGTCTTGTTCTCTCCTTGTGTCGCCGCACACAATTCAATAGTTATTTTCATATACATATACCTTATTTATCATTATCGATGAAGCTCTTTTCTCAAGTAAAATGATGAATTTGAGTCTTATTCATCTGTTATTGAATAAGATCACTATTCTCTAAGCTTGATTTGCTCCGGTTTCCAATAAATCGGAGGTGGTTTCCATATCAATGTTACATGATCTATAAAATTCTTAATTTCAGAAAAAGGAAAAGGAAAAGGATAAGGCAGCGATCGCCAATATTGATAGCTTAATTGATTGGGAAACTGAACCTCAGCCTCAGCAAGAGACGCAACAAACAGAAACAGATCCACCTAAAGAGACTACAACTCCACCTTCTTCAGCAGCTAAGGTTTCCAACATGGATTTACTGGAATCTTTGTTTATTGACATGTCAACTCCACCAGTTGCGTCGACAGAAATTCCAGCTGCTACTGAAGCTACACCAGTTGGAACTGTAGCTTCAACGAATGCCACTCAATCAGCTGGAGCTTCCCCTATCGTTTCAAGTAGTTTTGGACCTTCTGTGGCTTCGTTCGAGAGTACCTTATCGTTTCCCAGACCAAATGATTCCACAGCGATACCGATACATAATCAGCATTCTGCAGTGCCCGTGGGGATCAATAGCCCCAATGTTCAACAAAGTACTGCATCATTTGGAGTTGCATATGGTCAGGTGAGAAAAGTTTGTCAAGTTACCCTAGTTATACTCCTTACAAATGAAGCAAAATTTTCCGTAACTAGACGTCCAACAATCTTTGGCTGAAGTTGAAAAACAATATTTGGAAGATGACGTTGTGTTTGGATATGAATTTCAGTTGAAAAAAGGTTGAAATTTTGTCTTGGGGAATCATTATTTCACCTGAAAGTTTTTCAGTATTTCACCAGTATTTCAAATGCTGAAAAACAGTATTCGTAAATGCGGAACTTCAGCATTTGAAACGAGGCTTGATGCAACTGATTCTGTTTCTCGTGCTTATTGGCAGAAAAATACTTCGCAGCCTACTGGAAATGCTGAAGCACCGCCCACGAGTCCATCATCTCTTCAACCATCTCAAGCTGCCTCTACGACAGCTCTAAATACTAGTCCATCAAATGATCCAAATACTAATGGAAGAAAAGAACTCCCAATGGTAGCTTTCAAACTGAATTCTTGAGCATCTTAAGTAGGTCGATATCGCCAAAAAAGAGTGTTAAATGGGGACAATTTTGATACAGGACCTTTTCACATCGAGCTATCCTCCACTTGCTGCAGCTGTTCCAGGTTGGCAGTTTCCCCCTCATGGAATGGCGTATGGCATGCAATACCATCCGTCTGTAATGGTAAATCACATTTTAAAACTCAACCAAAGTTTGAACGATTGAATAAGTTAATGTTCTAACATAAAATGAACTGATGATTACAGGCAATTTCAGCTCCTCCAAACTCAGCAAAAACAAGAAATCCATTCGATATTGGCCAGGATGGCCCTCAAGTTCAAGCCCCGGAGGTACGTTTAATTTTGGTTTTAGTGAACAAATCCAGTTTAGGGGAGATAAATCTCTTAGAATGGAAGTAATGAGATGATTCCCTTGTGTCTTCCAATCATTTACATGCTCACCAAAGTTATTAACCTCTGGACGTATGTAGTTAGTACTACTGACGATTTAGCTAACAAGCTTTTCGTAACCCTGTGGGATATGTACCTACTATATACCAATAGATCGAACGTTCTAATTTCATTTCACTCTCTAACTTGAAGAAGTTCCTTGTTTTTTTAGTTTCCTTCGATGTTACCTATGCAAGCTGTACTACCAACAAATGTACAGCCTCAGCCTTATGCTTTGGCAATGCATATGCCTCCACAGACAACTAACTATGGGATGACCATTTCTGGAGGTAAGATCGACTTCTTATGACATTAGAAATCAAGTAAACGAATGTGCTCTCCCCGACTGCTAAAGTTTTTAGACGAGATGATCATATAGTTCAATATGTACCAATTTGAACTTTTCAACTCTCCGTTCGTGATGACATTTGATCTTATCTTTTGCTAATGTTGCAGGGGCATATGCAGGGCAACAAGTTCCCAACAACATGGCCCTTGCCAAGTAATGTTTCTGTTCTATATTTTTGGCTTCGCAATCTTAGACCACATGTAAATTAACCATGACTGAGTTGTTTCCTAAGTTCTTATCATGTAAATTAACTAGCATTTCAATCTTTCATCACAGTCCACAAGGGAATACTAGCTTTGGCAAAGATGATTCCGCCTTCGCTTCCTTAAATCCTCTTCAACAGTCCAATGATGCATTTTACGCACCAGCTAGATCAAACAGTTTTTCATCTGTTGGAGGAAATCCATTTGGATAGTCGAAAAACCAACATCAATCATATATATATATATACACACACACACAAGACTTCACTTGTGTTCCAGTTTCTTGTAATCCCACACACATGTATATCTTCTTAGGAGAAGTTAGTTTCAGTCATTCTGGTTAAAAGTGTATTGCTAGTAACTGTATATATTCAGAGGCGGATTCAAGATTTTAACTTTATGGTCGTCCTGAACTCACAATTCTTTTTTGCTTACTGGGTTCAGGATCAGATTGTTTATACGTATTAAGTGGATATTGTAGATCCGCCTCTATATATATCAACTAGAGGCGAATCCAAGATTAAAACTGCATTTGAATTTGGGAAAATGTGTATAACTGGATGTATATACATTGGTCTTTTTTGCACTTGTCCTGTATTTTTTTTCAATTTTGAGAAATATAAAAGGATGTGAACTTGTTACAAGCCAATTATTTTGCATTTTTTTTGTTTCCACCAGTTGTTCAAGGAGGAAAGCTCTTCACGAGGATTTATTTCCATTTAGGAAAATTACATAAATATATATTATGATAAAAAAAATTATTTCTTATTTATAGTAATAATATTTTTTTTTACTTGACCACTTTTAATTCATTTATAATACAAGTTTAATACATATTATAAAGAACAATTTATTATTCACATATAATACAAGTTTTAATGATGGATAATATATTTATCACAGATTTACACTTATAATACAATGTGACAATATTTTACCAAACAAACATAATATATTTCAAAAACAATTATGATTCAAATACATTGGATACATAATTCACTTTTAATACATATTACAGATTTATCACAATATTACTATAAATGATAATAAACAAAAGGTATCGCTAAAATTAGTAATTATTTTTTAAAATTTATTAATTTATGTAATTTTTCCTTTCCATTTTCAGAGATTGAAACTTAATAATTTTGATTAAACAGATCATGTTCATCCTATCACAATTCTGATAAAAGTACTTTGCCAAATTAAAGTCACCATGCTAAACCTATAATTTGAACAGGAAAATAGTTTTGATTTTTTGTGCTATTAGGTTATCGGTTCTTAATGATTTGATAATTTTTCTTAAAGGATTAATCGATAAGCGAATCGTAAATTAATAAATTAAATTTCTCTCATTCGATATATGAAGTTCGTCTTATAGTTTAGTTTCATATTCTTAACGATTCTGGTTGGATCTCAAACTTTCGGTTATTCTATAATATGTTTGTATTTGTATTTGAGCAAGATGCAATCTGTCAACTGATGTGCATGGTTGATTTGGTTTATCGCCTTGTTTCTAAGTGATTTTTTTAATGTTAAATTTTAACGGTTAAACCGATAACGACCACTAATCAATAATCAATAAATCAATATCTTAATAGTTCTATTACGATTTAACATATCTATAAAATTAATAATTGATGATAAACTTCAAAATCGAACAAAACCGATCGATACACGCTCTTTTCTTTCTCACTCTTTCAAAATTCAATTACTTAAGAGCAAAATTGACCAACTTTTTTAGTCCAAGAAATATGTTAACTTCATCCTAGACTCCAAATATTAGCTGTTTTGACACATTGTGTTTATTCCAAAATATTTGATAATATAAGTAGTAGTTTTAGAAGAACAAGAAATTATTTATAGTAAACCCCCAACTCCAACCCAAATTAATCTACATTTATTGTTCTGGTTAGTAATGTTCATCAATTGAAATGTTTAAAAAACAAATACTCTTATGATTAGGATATTAACTATTCTTAAAAAGACATAAATATATTAAAAGACAGATAATATAAATCGAATATAAAATTTCTTTTAATTCATTGGTCTCATTTATTTATTTCTTAATGTCAAATTTAACCTTGAACAATTAAAAAGAGAATATTGATCTTTTATAATACAAAAGAAACAAACAAGTAATTCGTGAAATACATGAAGGGTAAGCTGGTAATTTCACTTAGTAAGTTTGAAGGAAGTTCTTAAGAGTACACATAAAGCAAATTGACTACTTAATCTTTTAGCTTCATATTTGTGAATGTGTTGAAAAATTTGCAGAGGTTTCCACAATTTGCCAAGCAATTTCCAATATTTGCACCACCTGCCCAAGTCAAAATTTCATAATTCCAATAGTTTGTTAGAAACTATGATAAAGCAAAAAAAACAATGCAAGTCTAAGTTGGTCCAGCTTTTTCAAAATGGCATCAGATTCGTATCAAATTCTTTAAAAATAGTGCATTTTTAGGATTCAATACAACTGCAATAACATTTTTAAAGAGTCCGATCAATTTAGATTTAACGAGAGAAATTTGAAAACGAAGTAATACTTATTCCTTCATCAAAAATGATTCCGTACCTAAGACTCGACTTTGAAAATCTCTAGTTAAGGATGGAGGACACCTTATTCTTCGCCACAATTGTTGGTGGTGGAACTATATTACTCTCTCTGTCCCACATTAAGTGTCTTGATTTAATTGCCCTTAGGGGGTTTGCTGCACAAGACCCCTGCCCCTGCCGTCGAGCAACTTATTCATTGCTTTGTGTAAAAGCGCTTATAAAGGGCATGGTAAAAAGTGAACTTTTTTTAAACTTCTTAAAACAGAGATTTAGACAATAACTAAATTCGTAAGACACTTAAATTGAAACAGTATCGTATATATTACTTTAATTAACTCACTAGAACTATCCTTAGCATCATAAATAAGAAAAAAAAGGTGAGATTACTTACCAAAGCTAAGTGGGATGCAAATCATCAAGAAACAACCACCTTGGCATAAACTCCCATAATTTGAAGGGGATGATGTTGTAGAAGAAGTAGGAGTACTAATAGGAGTGCAATTGTTCAAACAATTGTAATAGCATTGATAAGTTTTATCATCATCACTATTTTTTTGAAGAAGAAAACAATTATTGTAACATCCTCCCCAACAACCATAAACATCTGTTGTTGGTGCAACTTCATCCTCCATTTTCACTATTTTTGACATCAAAAGCCATAAAATTATAATCATAACCATCCAATTAATTCTACCACATCCCAACATCTTCTTCATATATAGTAGATGATTTCTTGATTTTTTTTTTATTTGATTTGATCTATTCTACTATTTGCACTTATTAGGATGTTATCTCTATGTGTTTTTTTTCCCATTAGTAAAAACAAATATATAATGTACCTAGGAAGTCGCAAAATGTAACTAAAAATTCTCAACATGTGTCTTGGTCTTTAGTTACTTTTCTTGTTCACATAAAATCACTTTGTCATGTTTCATTTCCCAATGAAGTGTAAAACTCCCCTAGTTTCATTTTGAATATAGTAATAGATATGTTTGACAGGATATATTTTTCTTAAACGTATCATGCGAAAAGTAAAGGAGATTTATTTTTTATTTTTTATCCTCAATATTAATTAATTAAGATTAAATATCAATTAATTATGAATATTATAATTAAATATTCTTATAAATTGTTCTTTCTAAGAGAATTGCAAAGTCTAAACTAGACAAATAAAGGTAAATGAAGAGAGTATATATTAAAAGAAAACATTGCTCTTCGTTTCAATTTTGAATATAGTAATAGATATGTTTGACCGGATATATCTTTCTTAAACATATCATGCGAAAAGTGAAGGAGATATATTTTTTATTTTTTATTTTATATCCTCAATATTAATTAATTAAGACTAAATATCAATTAATTATGAATATTATAATTAAATATCCTTATAAATCGTTCTTTCTAAGAGGATTGCGAAGTCTAAACTAGACAAGTAAAGATAAATGAAGAGAGCCTATATTAAAAGAAAATATTGATCTCCAGTTTCAATTTATTTGTCGTGGACTTAACTTCAATTTAAAAAAATAAAGAAGAATTTAAATTTTATAATCTTAAATTAAAAATATATAGAATGTATCAAAATATCATTTAATCTTATGGACTTGATTGAAATATAGAAAGTCTCACATAAACTACTTAACTGAAATGATTTTAAAATTAAAAATATATAAGATGTATTAAAAATAAGAAAATTTTAAAATATTAAATAAGTAAAAGTAAACGAAGAAAGTAAATACTGAATTATATTTTCCACATTTGGACATTGGAAATGAAACGTCTATAGTCACAGCTTTGCGTATTTGTTCATTCTACGCAATTTTTTTGTCTCTCATTTACTTTCTTTGGCTTCAAGCAGTAATTTTTTTTTTCTCTTTGTTTGTGTTAGTTGGCTGGTGGCTTGCAAATTTGGTTATGGTTTAATATGAAAAGTATTTTGACAAATCATAAATATAATTTGTTTCGAATGGATGATATATGAAACTGTTTAGAGAAAATTTGAGTTGGTTGAGATTGAAAAAATTGATCTGTAATGTGTATATTTTATTGTATAAACAATGTATATAGAAGAATATGTATCTCTGATACATAGTTATACATTATCTGTACACAATTATACACTATTTATACAATATTAATATATTAGCATCAAAAGAAGTCACAGGTAATAATAACATCTTTCTTTTCGAAATGTTCATTGTTGCTGTAATTTCTAAAAGAAAAAAAAAAGATTCACATGGTTGGAACACGAGTAACTACTTGCAATTGGACGGGTCGGATCAAATTTAAGTAAATTATGAGTTAAGATAATAATTAAATTAAGACTTGATTTGAAATATAACGGAATATGTTTGACTGGACAAAAATATGATAATATAATAAAAGTATTCTTTAAATATATGGTTTTTAATATGTTATTATATTTTAATATATGAATAGAAAAATTATATATTCCTTTAGTTTAATTTTTTTTAATTTTATTTTAACTTGAAAAGAAGTTTAAGAAAATAACAAAAAAATTGAGTCGTCAAGGGTGTATATATTTTCATCTTTCACCCTCAACGTTAATTACTTTAGACTAAACATCAACTAATATTGATATTGTGGTAAAATATCAATGTAAATCATTGTTTCTCAAGAAGTTGGCAAAGTCCAAATATAATAAGTAAAAGTGAACAAAGAAAGTGTGTGTATATATATATATACAAAAAAATTTAATTTGTTTATCTGATTTTGAACTAACTCAAAATTTAAGAAAATAAAGAAGATTGAAATTTTGTGGACTTACATTGATTTATTCACTTTGGATTTTGTACTACTCTTGAGAATAATAATTAATGTAAGTATTTTATTATAATACCTTAAATCTTGAAAAACAATTTAGAGAATAAGTAATTGACATTATGACTAATCTTTTTTTAATATGTTAAAAATGATCAGTACTCCTCCCTTTTATATTACTTATCTCATGTTTACATGTCACATCCCTAAGAAAACTTTTATATGAAATGTATTTTTCTTATAGTATTATTAATATATTTTGAAACTCTAAATTTGACAACTATTAAGGATAAAAAATAAATAATACAATGATAAAATTTTCTTAATTTTCTAAATCGAATAAATAGAAGAAATATATATTTTTGATACAAAAATAAAAAAATATGAAAACAAAAAAGAATAGGTGAAAATTTATTTTAAAATATTGAATAAGTAAAAGTGAACGGATGCATATTTTCCTGAACATGGGGATTTGAAACGCTTAAAATCACCATATCCTCGCAATTTTGTCTCCCATTTACTTTCTTTGGCTTCAAGTAATAACTTTTCTTTTTTTTCTGTTTGTTTATGTTAGTTGGCTGGTGACTCATAGATTTGGTTTTGATCTAAATATGAAAAATATTTAAATTCATTTATTAAAGGGCAACTTTCACATATAGCAAATAAAAAATTTATATTTGTATGCTATAGCAAAGTTTGTATAATTACGCGTCATAGCGAACATAGAAACTGTATAATTCGCTATACATATACAGTTGAAGTAAATTGTATATAACGAAGTGTATAAAACAAGAAAGAGAAAGACATTTGGGCAGAGAACTGTATAAAAACGAAGTATATAAAACGAGTTGTATTATTATAAGTGTATAGAACGATTATATACAATTTGCATTTGTATAAAATGAGAAAGAGAGAAAGACAAAAGAGACTTGACAAGGAATATACAATTGAATCAAATTGTATAAAACGAGAAAAAGAGAAATTAGATACAATTTGAAAATTGTATAAAACGAGAAAGAGAGAAAGGCAAAAGAAACTGGGCAGGGGAGTATTTTATTGTATAATTATAAGTGTATAGGACGCAAATATATGTACTTGCATGTGTATATACAATTTTCTCACGCTTTATACAAACAGAAACGTAATTTATACATTTTGCTTCTGTTTGTATAAGTGAGAAAGGCGAAGGTGGCGAGCGAGATTTGAGAGAGTGGCGAGCGAGATCAGGAAGAGGGGAGAGAGGGGAACAAAAATATATGTATTTATACAATTTTCTCTGCTTTATACAATTAGAAACAATTTTTATACACTTGTGTTTGTATAAAAAGTGAGGAAGCGAGCGAGAGATTGGAGGAGAGTGGCGAGCGAGATATTTGGGAGAGAGGCGCCTGACAATTTTTTGCAAACGTTTGCTATGGAGCACAATTAAATCAAACCCTAGCTACTCCATTTATTTTAGGTTATTAGTTTGCTATTATATACAATTTTCCCTTTATTAAATCAATTGAAAACAATTGTAAATATCTTTTCGGATTAATTGTAGATATTAAAACTGGTTAAGTTTCTCCTAGAACTAGCTAGATGGGTCATGACCCGTGTTAAGCACAAACTCAATCATAAAGAAATGCAAGATAAAAGATGTATACAATTTATTTCACATTTGATTTGATATTTTATTTGCTATAATTTTAAAAGTATTAAAAACATCGTCAATTATCCCACATAATAAGACTTGCCCACATTATAAGCCAATTCACGTCACAATTTAAATTCTTGATTGGTTTAACAATGAAGTAATGAAAACACTATTATAAGCATCACATCATTAACTATTGGAACTTTCAAAAAAGCCAAATCACTATACATTTGAAATTACTATATAAATTTTATTTTTATAAAATTTGGTTGGGCATATGTTATGCTGCACAAATATATATTTCTTTCAATTGTTACATGCAAGTAAGAGAAGTGCATCATTTGAAATGTTAATCTTTTTGATCGAATAATATATTACTTTAACATTGAAAGAGTTCATATAAGAATTGCTAGACTGTTCCCAAAAAGATTTGAGTTGGTTAAAACTGAACAAAATCAATACAATAAACAATATATATATCTTTGATACATACTTATACATCTTCTATATATACTCATACAATATTTATACAATATTAATACATTATGTATCCACACATTACGAATACATACATATAGAGATTTTGTTAAAAATAATTTCTAAGTAAGTAAGTACCCTTTTTTTTTTTTTACTTTTATGATATCACATACAAATCTTTTTTGTTAAAAATAATTTCTAAGTAAGTAAGTAGCCTCTTTTTTTTTTCTTTTTTTACTTTTATGATATCACATAAGTACAACTTTTTTTTTCATAAATGATTGTAATAAAAAGAATTCACGGCATCTTGAACATGAGGAGCAACTTTGATGATCATCAACGAAATATTAAGGAAAAATTATATGGAATGGCAAACATTCATAAGTAATTATATAATAGGGGTATACTTTAATTTATTTACTTTATATAATTATAGCTTTTTTTTTTTTGCTATAATTAATGGGGTCCACCACCTATTATATAACTAATAGTATAAAAACCTTTTTTTTTTAATTTTGTATATAATTTTACACAAAACAATATTCTCTCTCCTATTCAATTCCAACTTTTTCTCCTACATTTAATACTTCTATCCGATTTGAATTTCAAATTTGTCCAAAATTAAATTACTCCCTCCCGAAGTTGAATTCAATTTCGTAAGTACTCCTTAATTCTAGTTATTTACCTCTTTTTTTTCCTTATTCAACATTTGTATATGTATTGTGTTTCATATGTTTTTTCATATTTTTTTTATGAAATAATCGATTGTTTGTTCTTGTTAGATCTCAAATTGGTCACACAATGAATGAATCATCTTCATCTATGAGGATTACAAGAGGTATTCCTTTGCATGTCAATTTTGTTGACAATTTACCATCGTTTTCAATGGGGTTAACTCAAGATTTTGGGGTTGATGTAGGGTCTTTGGAAAAATCAAAACAAGTTCAACATGAACAAACAATGGAAGAGTTGAGATCAAAGAAAAAAACGACCCTACGACAGTTCAAGAAGTTATTAACAATGCCAAAGCTAGAGGCATTAAAATTGTACAAGGAGGAAGAAAGAGGAAAGCTGTAAACATTGATTCAGAGGAAAATGCATATGAAGTTGACGAATCTGAAGAAAATCATAATCATGAGGTAGTGGCTTAAAACACAAATTTAGATACAATTTTTTGGTTACTTAGATGTCAATATACAAAAAATTATTATTTAAGTATTGTATATAGTATATTGCATGTTTAGTACACACATGTTTAGTTATATATTTATATATTTGTTTAATTATTATATGTGTTTGTGGATTTGATTACTTTATACATACTTTAAGTTATGTATAATGAATAATATACTAAGTCTTAATAGTGGTTGTAGCAGATTGTATATTAAAGGCTCATTGTTATTTTTATTTTTTTGTATATATATACAAAAAGTAATTGGACTTAGTTATACATATGGAAAAACTTCATATATGATTATAATTTGTATATTTTATTAGTTATATACAAATTATTGAAGTTAGTATATATTAAGTTTATATACATATACAAAAATTGATCTGTCCATGACTGTTTTAATAGTGGTAGTAGCGGATTGTATATTAAAGGCTCATTATTATTTTTTTATATACATATATACACAAAGTAATTGGATTTAGTTATATAGATGAGAAAATTTCATATGTGATTGTAATTTGTATATTTTAGTAGTTATATACAAATTATTGAAGTTAGTATATATTAAGTTTATATATTATTGGAGTATATAAAAAGTCATTTAGACACTTGTATATAATGCCATGTTTAACTAATATATTCATGTACACATATCAATATGCAAAAAAGGTAAGTTCGTATATATATACAGAAATTAATCTGTACATGACTTCTTTTAAAATTGACTTTTTTTTTGTATATATACTGCTTCAACAAAAAGTATCTAATTGTATATTACGAAATTTCAGCTTAAAAAAATCATATTTTGAAATCAGTTTTCAAAAAAAAAAAACGCCACCACAATAACGAACGCACATAAATCAAAATTTGTAAATCCAATTGAACATTGTATAGTTATTGCAATAATAAACATGATCATCCAAGAAAAACTTACCTGTATTCGATTGCAAAAAAATAATAAAAGAAATTGCTGAACTTCAGTTTTATAAACAACAAAAAAAAAATTATATTTTATTTCAAATTCTGTATAATTCTTATTTTTTTTGATTTTTTTTTTTGAATTTGAACGTTTAGCTTAAAAAAGGGACGTTTCCCTAAAATTGTGGCATTATCTAAATTTATTGTTAGCATATTTAACGCTTCAGTTACAAACCACTTTTTAAAATAAAATTGTATAAATAAAAAACAAAAAAAACATTATATACAAAATTAAAGATACCTAAAATAACTAAACTATACCCATAAAATGTAATTAGGTAAACTATACCCATATAATGTTATTTAATCAATTAAATTTGCCATATATGAAATTTTCCCTATTATTAATACCTAATAAGATTAGGTCCATATCACTTAAAGATACATAAATGTATCATGTGCAATTTTTGGGAATAATTACTTGTATAATGTATATCTTTTTTAAACTACAGTATTTTTTAATTAGAATAAATTACATAAATAGCAATATATCATACATAATTTTATAGACATTATATGTAAATACAAATTTATACTACATATATTTGATACATTAAATCTATCACGCTATTTATACATAAATTTTGCAAAAAACCAATACATATAAATTCAACTAGTTGCTTTATTAATATTGTGTCCTGTTTTTCTAATTTCTTTTATGGTGCGGAATCAATAAAAGTTCAAATTTAGCTTTTAGTATATAAGTATATAGTCAATTTTAATGGGATCAGGAAATCATCATAGAGATGGCGGTGGCGGCGCGAAGGAAGAGACTAAGAGTCCTCAAAGAAGCTCAAAAACTTCTTCAAACTCCTGACGATGATATTCATGACGTATCTTATAATAAATTCAATAGAATCTTCGATGACTGGGAGAAAAATTTTAAATTTTGAATTTTTTGTTATTGTTATGCGTTGTGAGGGTGAAAATTCCAATGATAAGGATATGACTGCCTAATTTATGGGATGTTAATTTGATTTTATGTTTCTTTCCCCTTTCTAGCATAACATAAACGATTTCTAATGTATCAACTTCTATGTATTGGGATTGTTATTGAAGAGATTTTTGAAAATTAGAAGAGTAGGGATAGAGAAAGTAAATAGCTTCTAACATTATGAGATTTCTAAAAAAATTTATATTTAATTTTAAAATTTATATTTTATTTCTTAATAAAATAATATACTTTTATACAAATATTTAAGAATTATATTAGATAACAATTATTTTTTTAAAAAAAATCTTAAACACCATATATCCAGTCAAACGGTTCGATTAATGTATATAACAAGTTCATAATTCGAGTTGAATTAACTCTAGGTGATGAGTCACAATTAATATAAGCCAACAAAAACATTCATCTATAACTCTGAAAAGTATTGTAGCAAAGTCTTTTTCTTTTCCTTTTCTTCTATTATTGCTCTCGACAATCGTTTACTACACTACAAAACATTAATGAAGAAAATATATAGCAGAAGAATATTTAAAAAATTAGAAAGAGCAAATCATTTTGCTAATTACGATTCGTAGTTATATGTTATAAGAGGAGAGAGGCAATCGAGAGAGGACAAAGAGTGGAGAGAGGCAAATCTTATATGTATATATGTCGAATTGTATATGTATATCTGTCAAATAATTGTATGTATGTAATGATATACATATGTATATGTAATAGATATGTATTTGTATATCCGGCGAGAGAGATTGGAAGAGGGAGGAGAGAGGGAAGAGAGTGGAGAAAGGCTAATTGTATTTGTATATCTGTCATATTATCCGCGCAATTTTCCCATAAATTTACTATTTATAACAACTCTAAACATGACATCAGAATATCACTAATATTCGATCGATTAGCTAGATTTGTTGAAATTTAGCTCGTTAGTATACATTTTACGATTTTTTAAAATCAAAATTTCTTATCGACGAACCAAATTTCCGATCGGACGCCAGCAGGGGAATTAGAAATTTTTATGAGGTAGGGATCGAAGTGGGGATAGGTATAAGTTGCATGAAATTTTAGGTGAAGCATGTTGTGTAAAAACAAGTAGGGGCTGGTCCTATAACACAAGATTATAATAGTGCAACTACTATTGTACTTGAAATAATAAATTTCTCATGGAATTGCATGCATGAGCTTGAGGTTTTCACGGTATATAACGCATCATTCTCCGTCTATTTTTATTTGTTTATTATATTAACTTTGCCATACTTTTATAATAAGTCTGTTGATGTTTTAAGAAATGACTATAATTAATAAAAATAAACGTAATGAACGAGGGTTGTTAGGTAACTGATTAGAATTATGCAAATGTTAATAATGAATTAATTAGTTATGAGGATATATGTGTACAGTGTATTATCTTATGTAAATATTAGTTATACAGAGTTAAGGTATTCATGTATTATGTATTCCACTTTATATATCCTATATAAAAAAGTACATACATTTCCTCATTATACATATATTAGTTATGCATATTTCTAGATTACAAACCAAACACCGTATTATTTTTACGCATGAATAACTTACCTCTAATAATATCAAATATGATATCACTAATGCGGAATTTAATACCTACATAACTCAGCTCTAAACCAGCCAACTATATACCGAACAATTAAATTATCTCTTGATTTCTAAATAACTAAATAAAAATGAAAAAGTATTTCTAATATAATAAATAAGTAAAAGTGAACAGAGGACTATCATTATGAACCTTCAGTGCCAAAAAATAAAACAATAAAAATAGTGATCTTTAAACTTGTTGAGAAGACGGTGATTCTGCAGGTGTTCAATTTTATATAAATTTAAGTATTTATTTGTGTAGATTCAAAGTTGGAGAATGTCAGCTCAGGCCGAGTGTTCATATGTTTATACATTATGCCTAAATAGAATAACAATTTTACTATATATTACTCTTTAGATATAATAAATTCGTCAAATTTTTAAGAAATGACTATAATAAACAATAAGGATAAATTAGAAACTAAGCGGACGAAATGAGTATCATGATGAACCTTCGTGTGACCAAAAGTTGGTTCCCATTGAAAATGGAAATTAAATGCAAAAGGCCATGCAACAATTAAATACACCATGAATAAATGGTCACCAAATTAGTTGGGACTTTCCATCTATAGTAGTGTACATATATACTACACCTCTCCCAATCATACCCTCACAATTAAAATAGAGAAAACTAAAAAATATTCCAAGTGTCAATGGAGAGAATTACTAGCATTTTTGTTAGTTTTTTGATAGTGTTGTTTGTAGCAGGAAATGAAATGTATATTGTTAATGGAGATAGTCCATATGCTTGTTGGGGTGGATGTTACAATAAATGTATATTATTAACTACGAAATCAAGAGTACCTTCAGGAAATGATCCTTGTTATGTTAAGTGTCTAAGCAAGTGTATTCCTACTTCTTCTTCTGAATACAAGGATTATTGCACCATTGGATGCTCCTTGGAGCTATGTGTTCCTTTTCGCTTCGGTATACATATTTATCTTTTTTTTCTTTTTTATGATTTCTATCTCGCGTTTGATACATTTCATTTTAAAGCCCAAAATTATGTTTGAAAAGTGTCACATCGAAGGTGAACCATTCTCTTTCCTAGGCTCAGATGGAGGGTTCGGTACATACCAACCCCAACCCCAACTCCAACATGATCATTATAATTTCACCTATTTTTGCATGTTGTATTGGACTTTACACGTTCGTTAATAGGGGCGAAATTAAGAAGGGTGGAGGGGTTCATTCGACAAAAAGTTACACTATTCACATTTGGTTTAAGTTTATTTTTATGAATATATAGTAATGTTGAAGTCCCTTTAGTTTTTTTCTGTTTTTTATTTCTTCATATTTTGAACTCCACGATATGAACAGTTGTCTACTTATATGATTTTGGATCATTTTTATACATTATGTCATTGTCTATTTTATTGTCTATTTTTTAGGATGAGTTAAGCTAGCTCAAGTTTTATTTTCTTATACTATGATTTTGGATCATTTTTATACATTATGTCATTGTCTATTTTTTAGGATGAGTTAAGCTAGCTCAAGTTTTATTTTCTTATACGTGTATAATTAATCGATCTATCTCTATTTTTTATTTGTTCTAATATTGGACCCCTTATTTAATATTATTTACATCCAAGAATGCATGCATGCAAGGATGTTGAAGAGTCTCACATTGATTAAGGGTCGATTGTCTAATGGACACTTTTGAAGTTGTATTTAGTCTATTTTTCATATAGTAATGTTGTTATAGTCCAAATGGACCATTTCTTAATGTGAAGAAAGAATAATGTTTAATTAGTGAAAAAGAAAGAATATGTGGGAAATTTATAACATTGATTGTGAAATTTAATTAACATTATGCTTATAATTTGATTATGACCATTTGAAAGCAACATATACAAATTAAATGAGGGTGAAATTGAAGACATAGAACCCCCTTTTTAATATCCTTGTATTTCCTTTAATTTGTATTGCATTTTTTTAATTAAAAAATCAAATATAGTACAATCATTGATAATTCAATTTTTATTTTATTTTTGATTTGGCAGGTGCTGGTGAAGATCTGGATGCATGCTATGGCAATTGTGGAAGAATTTGTAGGGTTTAAACTTTAGAAATATTTATTTCCACAACTCTCTTTAATTTTATATTTAAACTTTAAGTACTTTTTTACTTAACAAATAAATAAATTGTTCTTTGTTGTTTTGTTTTTCATTCGGTGTGTAATGTAACTGAAATATTTAATAGCTGTATTTTGTTTCTTCCCTTTTGTACTTTGTTATAAAAAAATTAGTGAAATAAATACAATAACAAACTTGGTTGATCCAATGGCATTTAAAGATTTAAATGTGCATGGTAGGTTTAGGGTTGACAGAGTTAATTATGGTTATTCATTAATTAGAATTAGAACTAGGTCTTCATTAACTCAATTTGATCAATAGGCCAAATAGTGGAGTTAATACCTCAGATGGTCACTCAACTATGCACTCTTCTCTCAGAAAGTCACTCAACTTTCAATTTTCAATCAAAAGTCACTCAACTATGCACTTTTTTCATAGAAAGTCACTCAACTTTGAATTTTAACTCAAAAGTCACTCAAGTATCCACTCTTTCCTCAGAAAGTCACTCAATCTATTAAATTGTTTTTTTAACTAAAATTTGTTGATATTAATTATTTATATAACAAATCAAAAAAATTTAAAAATAAAAATACCATTTAAACCATTTAGTGATCCACCCACGTAACTCGAACCATTAAAAAACATGATATGACCCATTTTATTTTGTCTTTAATACTAATTCAAGGTTTAAAGAGAGGGATTAATTTAGGACTAAAGATAAAATAAAATGGGTCATATCATATTTTTTAATGGGTTGGGTTAGGTGGGTGGATCACTAAATTATTTAATTTATTTTTTAAAATTTTTGGTTTGTTATATAAATAATTAATATCAATAAATTTTAATTAAAAAATAATTTAATAGATTGAGTGACTTTCTGAGGAAAGAGTGGATAGTTGAGTGACTTTTGAGTTAAAATTCAAAGTTGAGTGACTTTCTGAGAAAGAAGTGCATAGTTGAGTGACTTTTGAGTGAAAATTGAAAGTTGAGTGACTTTCTGAGAGAAGAGTGCATAGTTGAGTGACCATGTGAGATATTAACTCCCAAATAGTGTTCTCATTGAATAATCTAACACCAAAGGTGTATTTTAATAGTTTATGCAGGTAAATAGAACAATGAATAGTTATGATATAAAACTTACAAAAGATATAGTTTAAACGTATTTTCTATCATTAAGTAAAAACATAGATGTACTTCAAAAGTGTACTATATACTCCTCGTTTCACTTGACCTTAGTAGTCACGCCTTCAATTGTCTTTAAATTATTTTTTTAAAAAAATTAAAATGATTTAGGTTCACATTTATTATAGTAGGATAACAAAACTATTGAGTTTTAGTCTGAAATTGCGAAATTTCGTATATAAATCTCATAATTTTAATATGAAATTACAATAAATTTCTAATAAGTTTCAAATTATATTAATCCCTTAAAAATTAAACAAATCGGATACAATAATTGAAGCTTGAATACACTAATATGTAGCTCCTTGTCTCGGATACAATAAAAATTAGTTCGGATACATAATATGTAACTCAGATACATGAAATACTGCCTCGGAGACATTAATATGTAGCTCAGATACATTAAAAACTAGTTCAAATACATAATATGTAGCTCGGATACATTAATATGCAATTCGGATACATTAAAGAAATAAGAATTTTTGGAAATTTTTAAAAGTAATAGGAAATAACGGAAATAAGTGAAAAAAAATGTATATTTCTATAATGTGTACTAATTTAAATAGTAACAAATTATAGTGAAGTTGTTCAAAACAAGAATATAAATTAAAGATTAAATTGACTATACCATCAGCTACCAAATTAGTCTCCTTGTATTAAAAAAAAGTTGTGTTTTGTGTGTTAGATTTTGATGCTAAAAGAGAAAGTTAAAAACAAATTAAAGTTGTGTTTTGTAGGTTAGATTTTGTTGTTTAAAAGGTGAACAACAGTTTATTGTCTCTCTTCTTCTTTTTTTTCCTAATTAATTTGTCTCTCTTCTTCTTCTTTTTCCTAATTAATTTGTCTCTCTTCTTCTTCTTTTTCCTAATTAATTTGTTTTTTTTTTCTTCTAATTATTTTGTCCCACAAAGTTAAGTTTAGATGTTAAACTTTTCCCCAAAAAAAACGAAAATATAGTCAACATCCTATTCCACAATACTACAATATAGTCAATAGACATTCCACCTACTTTAGCCTATTTTCTGTATATTAAAAATAGCTCACAAATTTATATTCTCTTCGTTCCATTTTAACTAATGTTTCAGCTAAAAAAATTTTTATCAAAATAATTATTACTTTATAAATTCAAAATTAAAGTTGATAATTATTTTTAACAGTATTCTTAACATTAAATAAATATGTAGAATATTTAAGAGAAGGAAATCGGGGAAAAGGGTCTGATATACTTCTCAACTTTATCATTTAGAGCTGATATACCCCTTGTTATGAAAGTGGCTCATATATATCCCTACTTGTAAACAAATGGCTCACATATACCCTTTTCCTCTAACGGAAATGAAAAAAAAAATTAATCTAAATTTTTATTATATTTTTCTAAAAAATATAATTCCATATGAGTAAATTTAATCCTCGTCAAACATATTTTTTTTGACTTTTTTTTATTTCAATGACTAATTTATAATTATTATTTTGATAATCAAATTTATTTATGTTTCACTAATATTCTTGTAAAACTTATTGTAGATGACCAAATTTTTTCTTCGAATACGAAATTAAATTACAATACACACAAAAAAAATAATTTGATTTTTTTCTCTTTAAACTAAGGAATGAAAGAAAAAAACAAAATAAGAATAAGAAATTCAAATAATTATAATAAAAGAAGTCAAAAAAAATTAAATATACCATGAACTTTGATAGAAGAATCATATATTACCCCTAAATAAATTTTCTTAAAAAAATTAGAAGTAATAAATATAAATTTAAAACTAATTTTTTAACTTCCGTTAAATGAAGGGTATATGTGAGCCATTTTGTAACGGCAGGGGTATATGTGAGCCGTTTGTATAACGGTAAGGGCATATATGAGTCACTTTTATAACGAGGGGTATATCAGCTCTAAATGACAAAATTGAGGGGTATATCAAACCTTTTTTCCCTTAAATTAAAGTAACTTAATAACTATGTTTATATTTATTATTTTCTTAATGAGTGTGAAAAAATGAAGGCACAGTTAAAGCTAAGATATATATATATATATATATTTTATATATTGGTAAGGGAGGGAATTAAATCAATGCATACATTAGCATGTTTGAAAGCCTAATTGTCACTTACTTTTTTTATATATAAAAGATGTCTTTTCTGTTATACTTGTGAAAGATATTTTTGTAAAAATAATTTTTTTTTAAAAAATATACATATTATTTTTAATACATCGAACTTAACAATGCATAAAAATAATCTCTTAATATAAATATAACTAATACAAATATTAATAATGATGCATTACTATACACTCTATTTTACGATATTCTTATAAATCCTATCAAACAATTTTCATTTTTATCTAGATCAGTAGTCACACCTAAAGAAATTACATGATAATAACATTAGATATGATATGGGTTGGCACAAATCTATTGTAGCTTTGCAAATTGGATTCATATGATATAAATACTGTTAATAATTAAATATAAGGTATAAAATTTCACATTTTCGAATATCCAAAAAATTGTAGTAATAAATACTCTATCCAATATAATTTTTTAAAAAAATTAAAATAAAATCCAAAAATTCAATTTTTTTTGGAAAAGGGAAACTTACATAGATGCATTGTAATAAGAAAACATTTACCATATACAGTAATAATAATTCTTTTCCTTGGACAGTTATAATATATCTATAATATAATTTTAATACATACTTACGTAAAATATTTTATTAAACACACATAATATAAATTTTTATATTGATTGATAATACATTTATCACACTTTAAATACACTGTTGAGCATAATGTATTTTAAAACACTTATAATACATCTATATTACATGCATAATTCACTTTTAATACATAGTGCATATGAATCATAATATTACATATATTACGATAAATAATAATAAATAAACGTATCATTAAAATCAATAATTATTTACTAAAAAGTACTCACCCAAAGAATTTTCCCTATTAAAAAAGTTCGTATTTCTATTTGGATTTTGGGTTGACCCAAATCCTCAAAATGTGCCCAAACCTGCAAATAATGAATAGAACTTAAATAAGGGTCCTAAAAGTGGCTATCTTGTGACATTTCTACTCCAGTAATGGACCATAATTAACTGGGCTTTCACTAACCGATCCGAAATTAAAACGGGTTATGGATCCTCCGCTAAAACCTCTAAAATCAGGGTTTTACACTCTTTAGTATTCTTCTCCATTTTCTCTTTCTCTCCTCTTTCCCGTTTCTCCGGTAATCCCAAAATGACCAAATTCAGGAAATTGAATCGTCCGACGGGACATCGGATGTCCATGCTCAGGTTCCTCTTTTCTTCATAATTACTCGCCTCTATGTACTCTTTGTGTTTCTTCGATAAGTTTATATGATTTCGAATGTGTTTGTTGTAGGACAATGGTGTCACAATTAGTGAAGCACGAGCGGATTGAAACCACCGTTGCTAAGGTAATTGCGGCTTTGATTACTTACATTTGCAGTTTCTTAATTACGGATTTGTATTGTGTTGTTTTTTTCTGCAAAGATCTGTGTTTGCTATTGTTTGATTAGCTAGTTAAGTCATAAGGAATGTATTGTATGCATATTGGAAGGAATTTGTAAAGATGTCACAGGTCGCAGGGATTTATTTTTTGTTAGATTTCATTGATAATACACCAATATAGTGTAGCTAGTATAAAAGAACTAAATTGTGTACTACGTACATTAGGCCACACAAATGGGCATTTCCGTAACTGTTCCTTTCTCCGTATTTCCAGGGAGCACAGTTTGTAAGTTTCCGCCACGGTGTTAGTGAGTACCAATTGGATGTCGAAAAACTCATATATCAACAACTATGATTATGATGGATAATGTCGGTTGTTAGGGGCGGAGATTGTTGTTTGATTGCTAGCTTTGGACTAGGTATTCATGATCTAATGTTTAATCATTTGATGTAGCTAATTCCTTTCTTCTGTTCGAAAAAGTTACACTTTGTTAGTCTTTTAAACCTTCTAAGTGTATTAGCCACTGGCTCTCTGTGGAAATAAATATGGATGGGAATTTTAGCTACGGTTCATATTGATAGTTATAGAATCAAAAACATCCACTTTTAAGGCTGGGTTCTCAATCTTCTTTTTAATGTTTAAGAAATCTGTTTGGGGACAATCCTTGAGTCTACTGCAGTATTCGGAACTTGGGGATGACTGGCCTGATCTTCTACTCCTATCCACTGTTATATACACAATTGAGCTAAGAAGTTAGTTAGTTAGTTGCAAATGATTAGGCTAATCAAGGGCAGTTTACTGAATTCTTAGTCACTTCCGAAATTCTGTTAGTTTGTTAGAAAGTTAGAATCCTTCTGGGAAAAGGATAAAAGGATTCCTCTGTATAAATGTTGAAGGCGTGATTGCAATAATATTCTCTCTTCTCTGAATTCCCTCTTCAATTATATCTGGAGTTTTATCTCCTGCAGTTGTTGTTCATTGATCATAGAGACCTGCAGAGCTGTGCTTCTGAATTTAGCACGCACCATCCACTTAAACCAATCTTAGTTCACATGGCTTGAACCTGTGACCTAAGTCACAAGTCCCTCAACCTTTGCCACTTGAACTAAGCCCAGGGGCATGTATGGGTTCTCTATCTTGCATTCCCCTTTCTGTATATTGGAATGCCTTTGTGGAGTATTCCGGTAGCCCTTCCTGTATCACCTTTTGGGATCTCGTGCTTTCTTTACTTGTGTATTTTCTTCAGTTTCCCAGAATTGGTGGTGGAGAAAATTGAGGGTCTGTTGCATTATTTTCTTTGTAAAGGGATTCATAACATATGGAAAGACCATTTGTAAGTTGTGATTTGGTTCTGCGGTTCGGATCTTGGTGTCTATTAGTCTTTTTCTTATTAGCAAAAAGGTTGTTATGTTAATTGTTATGATCAAAATCAAGGATATTTGCTCTTCATTAGATGTTTAGGATGCAAGATATGTGAATAGACTACTTCACTTCAATCCTTGATTTGGTGTTTATGAATGTGTTTGGTTTTCGGAGGGTCTCATAGGAGATATTCCTTTTTCTGGTATTTGCTGTGTTATCCATAGCATCACAGGTTTTTGTTACTCCGGTCTTTTTGTTGGGAAAGTGAATGTTCCTAAAATGAATGATTTGCTATGATTGTCCTCCATGGTACACTTCACGCTTGGCATAAGCTATATACATTGAATGAGGTATCAGTCTTAAATGGTCTATATGTGCGTACATAGCAGGAGTCCGATACATACATGTCGTGGATTGCCCTTCTGCTAGGGCATTGTTGTGGCTATTTATAACGATGAGACAAGTTTGTGTCATAGTTTGAGTGAGTTCTGTACTTCTTTTTACTTTTGTGGTATCATAAAACTATAGAAGGTAATGTTTGTGGATATGTTTTATGCTTGAAACTCTAATTTATTTGGCTTGATTGGATTGATAGTGTGTTTTAGGACAAAGATATGGTGTCAGCATTAGCATGTTTAGGAGATAGTGGAATCAACTATAGTTAAAGGTGGTCACTGACTACTTACTCCTTTATGGTTTTCATCTACATTTTAAGACTGTATATCCACTTCTGATTTTTCAAATATTTCCTTATAGAAAAACAAAATTATTCTCTTATATGAGATTCTCAAACATCTTCAGCATGATAATTTTGATTGCTTCTTAATACAGCATTAAATGATCTCGAGAGGATTGATTTTTGTTATTGCATGTGACTCCTTGTTTGAGTTTTCCTATGTTCCTTGTTTACTTGCGAGAATCTTGTCCCAATGTTATCAAAACTGAAAAGCATAAAGAAAAAAGGTCTCTTGGGATCTTTAAGCTCAAACCATAAATAACATGCAAGGTCAACTGAAGAAAGGCACAAATAATAACTATAGACACAAATCATAGTATGCAATCAAAAGAATTAAAAAATCTACAGTAGAAGTGAATATTTATCGTTTATGCTACCATTTTAAGAGGAAGTCAGTAGGCCATGAAACACACAGCTTACCTATAATGAGCGAACTTAAGGAATTAAATCCTTCTGAAGTTTAATGCTTCCTTGAAGTATATCTTGGTTTATTCATACATTAGGGGTGTGTTTGTTATGAAGGAAAACATACTGTATAAAAGTTTTTCAAATTTTCCTTGTTCGGTTGGTAAAATTTAAGGAAAATATTTTCTCTAGGAAAGTAAACGAGAAAAATGATTTCCTTAATAGAAGTAGGGAAAACAAGTATACAAATGGCATTCCACATTGTTTGTCCTTCCTAACCACCTCGTCTTCACCCCCATCCCCACCATCCTTTTCCATGGAAACATTTTCTTTCGTACCGAACACACCTTAATTTTTTTCTCGGAAGTAACAAAAACATATTAAAAGCATTTGGAATTTCATTTTGGCAAGCTGCTTCACTGTGTGTTTGGGATGATTTATTTATCTTTTTTTCTTATAATGAATGCAGGCAAAGGAAGTCAGAAGGTTGGCCGACAATATGGTTCAGTTTGGAAAGGAGGTACAAACATAGATAGAAGATTGAAACTTTTTAAGTATATTTATTTATAAATGATATCTGAAGTTTTTTGGTATGTAAAGAATGCTAATATGTCGTTTAAGTCTCTAGAATGTCAATATGTTGTTTTGGTTTGATTCATCCTTGAAATGCATATCATGACTTCGTTGGAAAGTGAAATAGAAAAATATACTGCAAGAAAATGTCAATCAATCAGTAATGTCTGTGTACATAGTTTTTTATTTGATAGATTCTTTATCTAAAATTCTATCACGACCTTCTACTGGAAGTTGTTTAACGATGTCATTTGTTCTATGAAATTAATAGTCGAGCTTTCACAGCTAGTTTTAGAGAGAAAATTTGCCTTCTCTATGATTTTGAGTCTGCAGTATCTTCTGGCAGAAGCTGTAGACATTTTTTCTTCGTCAGAAACCGTTTAGTGTGAGGGATCTAGAGTAGAGCTGATTTACTGAGTAATTTAAGCTACTTGTGGAAAAATGGAAGGTAAATTGGTTGTATTTTTTCACGTTGATGATGAGGTAGCAAGGTAGCCATCTCTGTCCCTCACTGGTGGGTGCCATGGTTTATGGTGGGAGTTGCAAGCTTGATTATAATGTCAAGAGATGATGCAGATAGAAAGCTGGCAATTTTGGAGTATTGCTTGGTCCTTTAATTTCATTAGTAGGCTGGGTCAGTAGATTTGATCTCAGATTGGTGGTGAGATCTTGAAGAGAGTGACCCGAATTAAGGTGTCCAAGTAAGGCTATGCCTTGCTGTCCCAAGTTTAGTAACTAGTACTTGTAACCGAAGTGAGTGCAATAACGTGGTGGGATTTTATGCATTTCAAAGGAGATGCCTTGCTGATTCTCAGGTTTCCCTCAAGGTAGAAACTGAGCAAGCTTTGTAGAAAGGAAGTGGGCATGTTGTCTTTTTTGCTGCTTGGTTGATACCCTTCAGCACAGGGTGCACGGGATTGAGAATAAGAAAACAGGGGATCATAAATTAACCTAATGTGGGCCCCCCTCGATCTTTTGGGCATTGGACTTTGTTAACAGGATGGGATATATGTGCAGAGGCTTTTTGAATGTGGACCTATTCCTACTGATATATTAAATTCTTAGCGGAAGATGGTGGCAGTGTTTCGAGTCATGTAGGGCAAGAGATGGAGAGTTCTGCTGTAAGGTTGATTTCCATTGAAGAAAATTCTGTTTTGTCCCAAATACTTCAGTATTTTTCCAGAAGATTTAGTTCGAATCAGGACAAATGGAAACTTAAGTTTTGGGGTTTGCAGTTTGCTCAATGGTTTTATGAAATTGTCTTAACCAGTTTATGTAAGATGCAGATTACCAAGTGTTTTCACGAAGCTTCTATGAGAGGAAGTGGTGTTCATTGCCACCGACTTTTCCATGGCAATGAACACCACTTCCTCTGGTTAAAGCTTCATGTGCTTACTGGTAATTTACACCTTACGTAAACTGGTTAAGTAAGATAAGTAGATTTTTGTCCAAGTGTAGAAAATGGGAGTACAATAGAATTAATGAGGAAGATAGGGAAGTTATCCCAAAATATGAGGAAGACAAGGGAGAAAAGGACAGTACCAGGGAATTCTTGTCCAAAATGCCAATCTTAAAAAGTAGTCAACCAAAGGAGATGTTACTAATGAGAACAATTAGTGTACACAAAAGCATAATGGTGTTCACCATGGTCCAGTAGTAACATGTAATGGGTAGGAAGTTTCTTTATTTGGTTTTGATTTGAGAGCGTATATCACAAGGCTGGAATTTAAGAAATGGGTGAAACATTGTATCCCTTTAGGCAGTGTTATCAAAGGGGCGCTTAAGCCGTGAAGCGAGGCTCAAAACGTGTTGAGCGCTTCGCCTCGCTTTATGTGCGCTTCAATGTCGTCATCAAGGTTCTAAGGCAAGGTTTCCTTGTCAATGAGCCTCTTATGAAGAAGTGACACTAAATAATTCATGTTTCGCTTTATCATAATTTTTTTTCAATTTCTTTGGTCATATATAATTATCATTCTTGGACCAAGCATATATTTAGTTTACTTTTCTCCCTTTGCGCCTTTTTCATTAAAGCCCACGCTTTATTTGCACTTTAAGCCCCTACGAACCTTAGAGCTTTTTTGCGCTTTTCGCCTTTGATAACACTGCAGTCTTAGGTTTGTTCAACTTGGATATATTACTTTTACTCTAACAAGGATTGTCTTAACGTTGAATACTATATAACTGAAAGGATTATTAGGATCACTTTCTTGGTTGTAGACTTGTATTAGTGTTGTTGGTTGGAGCTTAAGCTGATTGACCTTGGTGTTGTTGGTTTCTTTTGTGACTCGAGTTAGAAAATACTCTTGAGGTTAATCTAACTTTTTTCTCATGTTTCTTGTTTCAAAATCTCGCTTCAATGACAACTAAAAACAGAATATCTTTGTGCATTTCTCATCTGAAAAAACAGTAAGATGGAATCTAAAGTGCACGTCACTAGTTCTAATATTTCCGCAAACAAAAGCTTGATATTTAAATGGAGAAGGGTAGCAGGTTCATTATCCACTAAGTTTTGAACTGTGTAGCTTCAGGGATTTTTCGGTTATCAAAACATAGTTATTATATACGTACGTACATAATAATAATAAGAGTAGCATAAATTATAACTTTTCTGATAAATACTGGCAGTTATTTGCTCTGTTTTCTCTCATTTGTTCTCTGAGCATTGTCCTCTTTCAGGAGTTTGTTTATATTTTGGCACTTTTTGAACTATTTCAGGGAACTCTATGTGCTGCAAGACAGGCAGCTGCCTTTGTGCGTGGGGATGATGTCATTCATAAGCTCTTTACTGAATTGGCTTACAGATACAAGTGAACCCCAGACCATCAACTTTCTACTCTACTTCTTTTAAATATTGATTTGTAGTTGTAAATATCTTTAAATTCATATGTTACAGAGATAGAGCTGGTGGATACACGAGAATGCTCCGAACTCGCATTCGAGTAGGTGATGCTGCACCAATGGCCTATATAGAGTAAGATTTTCACTTTAACAGATGCATAATCTTTGCTAGAAGATACTTAGAAATGGCTTCCAGATGATTTCGGTACTATTAACACAAAAAAGAATATGCTTGTTCAAAAGACCGTGAAGGGATGGCTATAATAGGCCGATCTCTGACCAGTTTTATGTTGTTTTGACAGGTTTATTGATAGAGAAAATGAACTTAGACAATCCAAACCACCAAATCCTCAACCCCCACAGAGACCAGCCATGGATCCCTGGACAAGATCTCGGCTTAGCCGGCAGTTTGCACCTCCTAAGGAGGAGAAAATCTCTGACTCTGATAGTTAGTATGAGTTTTTTCTTGGAAGTGCATTCTAGATGAATTTTGTCTTTTCAAATCATAATGATATGTCTGTGTTCTACATGATTGGAGGCCTACATGTAGCAGTGTAGTGAAAATAATGTTTCATTCAATAGTACTAGGCATGGTGGGTGGTAAATTGAACTGGTTTTAAGCTTGTGTGTTTTCCACCCTGCCTTTTTCTCTAGTTGATCAATACATATGAATCGTCCAGAAGCTTCTTGACTCGTGTTTTAAGAACCCCACGCGCCACCCTGCGGTGCATAAATATGCTATTGTTGCAGTCGAGTCGGTATTCTCTCTTTGAGGCTTGTACCATGCTCCTTGATAACCTTTCTACATGGTTGATAGAGGAGAGCTTTGTGTGGGAAATCTGTGTATGAAGTATATGTGGGATGATTATTTATTTTTATTCATCTCAATGTAATCCTTCTCTAGTAAAATACTTTCTAATTCATATATTTTCATGAAAAATAACTGCCTTAACATTGAATTGTCTAGGCAACAGAAGATTTTTTAATTCATCTTGATTAATTTCCTTACATTAAAGTTGTAGAAGTATAAACTCTTGCTCTTATTCATGTTTTGTTCATCATCTTTGTTGCCCAAGGAAAATCAAGATTTACTAATTCTCTGTCCTTGCTGAAATGCTACGTTAGAATGGTTTATAAGTCTTAATTTAGTTCTAGGATACAAGTGGGTGTCATTTTTCAGTTAAATCATAGTATTAAGTTAATTAGTTACTAATTGTTGAAAGTATTTGATGCAGAGAAACGATTAAGATATTGTTCAGCACACACTTTTTTAATATATTGTTTTTTTTTTTATATTGTAACGCCCTCATATTTATATGAGAAAAGGGTTAAAAATATTCCTCGACTTTGTTTTATTTGTTAAATATGTTCTCGTCGTTAAAATAAAGTTATTTTTACCCGTCGTCTACAAATTTATCACATATACCCCTCAATTGGATGAAAAATTTTAAATCAACAAAAATAACTTAAATTGATCAATTTAAACTCGACCTGACCCGCCATATTCATCATTGGCGGAGCTTAGTTTGTCATTAAACAGAAAAAGGATGACCTTTTTAAGAGTTCTTACTTAGGTTTAAATATCAATACAAAAGCTATAACACTGTTAACCAACCTTATCTTGCAATTTTTTAAAAAGACTTTAACACCCCCAAACTTTGATCTAATCATGTTGAAAATTGTCCTTTCAAATATATAGAATACAAAAATATAAATGTCCACACCTTCACTAACTCTTCATTGATCTTCCACACTCACTCGAATAATCTTTTTCAAAATCAAGAATTAATATCATGTTTTATGACACTTTCGAAAATTTTTCTTTAAACAACCCTATAAATATAAATATTTATGAAAATCATGTTATACGGAGTAATACATATTTGATGACTTGAAAAGCACTTGGATAATACTTGGGAGAAAAAATAATAATTAAAGCTTCTTGTTCTCTATATACTTTATCTTGCCTTAATTATATTACTATAATTTTTTTATAACAAAACCAAATATATTATGACACTTGGACGGTAAATTTATCAAGTTATAGGCAATTATGAGCGTTGGATATAAATATGAAAACGTGAATATAATTGATATATATAACATAAATTAATTATATATATAACTCAGATATATTAACATATTAAAATTATACTGATATACCAACGTACTAAAACTCTATATGTTAATTGTTATCAACGATGAGATCAAATTATCTATTAGCAAAGCTAAGGTAAACAAGATTACTGTTTTGATAACATCTTACTTTTGAGGGATTTTGAATTAAAATATTGAGAGTCCAATAATAGAGATCAAACTCAATCATTTCATTCTCAAAAAGATAAAGCCTAAATTAAACTAACGTAAAAGATTATATCCTCTTCATTATTATTTTTTTATTATTTAAAGAAAAGATCATAAGATTGATGGAGACATGTTTCCTAATATTGACACGTGTCAGCTAATATTTGCTAGCTGACTTATCTCCCTAAATAAAGAATGGAACATAAGAAAGAGCTCATCCTCATCCAAAGTTTTGGATTTGAATAAATTTTGTTAGGAATATTTTTTAGTATAATATTTATAATACGTGATTTAAATTTAATTAAAATTTTAATATAGATATTTGACATAGGATTGAAAATAAAAATAATAATTGATATTCAATTTATTTGTATTTTTAATCTTTCGTATAAAAGTTCACTTTTATATAATTAGAAACATTCAATTTTTCAAAAAGAAATTGCGCATTCTTAATGAATTAATTTCTAATTACAAATATCTAAGATATATTTTAGATCGAAGGAAAATATATTTTATCTATAGATTTGGAAGTTCTTGAAATTGACTTCAAGTTCTATCTATAATGTATATTTTCTGTATGTTAGAGATAACAGTAACATTTATAAAAGTAAACACCAAATTATACTTTTTCTTTTTTCTTCTTGTTATTGTTGTTGCATAGAAGTTTCTTCAATCTTAAATGATTGGATTTTCTTTTTTCATTTATTTTCACGTAAAGGAAAGGGTAAGGTAACTTGTAGCATGACACCTATATTGTTTACGCGTAAGTAGAAAAGTAAATTTGTTCAACCTTTTTCTTATTTTAATAGTTATATAAGTAATAAAATAAAGAACAACTTTCACGTATTAGTAAAAACATAATTTATATTTATATTCTATAGAAAAATTTGCATAATTGTGCTTCATAACAAATATAAACATATATATTTTATTTTATATACAAAAATAATATAGTTGTATAATTTGTTATACATATACAAAGAAATCAATTGTATAATTGCTATACATATTCAAAAAAAGTAGTTATATACAAATCAATTGTATAATTTGTATATGTATAAAACAAGAAAGAGAGAAAGACAAAAGAAAATTGACAGAGAATATTTATACTGTACAATTATAAGTGTATAGAATGAAAAAATATATATTTGCATGTGTATATATAATTTTCTCTTGCTTTATACAAACAGAAACACAATTTTATATATTTACGTTTGTATAAAAGTGAGAGAGAGCGAGGGAGAGTGGCGTGCGAGAGTTTAAGAGAAAGAGGTGACTGACAAACAATTTGCTACAAAACACAATTAAATCAAAGTGTAATTATAATATTTGATTTGAATTATTAATTTGTCATTATATACAATTTTCCCTAAAATAAATACATGCAAAACCTTATAAATAATTTCACTTAAATATTTCATAAAATAATTATAAAATCTATGTTTCTTTTCAGATTTCACCATCGAATATTTTGATTTTATGAACAGTTTTGGATAGGCGAATGGATAATGTGTTTGTATCTTAAGCACCGACCTCGCAAACCATTCAAAATATTTTCACAATTCTTCCTTTTTTTAATTTAAAGGGCCTAATAAGGTTGCGTCGATGTCTTCTCATGCCTAATTAAACAATACTAGATTTTTGTTGACTTAATTTTCAACTTTCATTTCATCTTATTTAAAATTATATTTTCAGTGTGTTTTAGGTGGATCATGTCGTGTCTAAACACGTGTCTCTTGCTCTTTACATGTTCGAGTTATCTCAACCTCTCGCCTTGTCCCCGAGTTGAGTCACTCCTACCTTGTCTCATATCTCTTTATTCCTGATCATATCTCTCTTAGTGTGCCCATACATTCATCTCTACGTTCTTTAAAAAATATAAATTTTAAATATATCATCCACTTAAACTTGTCAAAATATAGACAATCAAACAAGTCTTGATTCAATCGAACACCTCAACTCATAATAAAGTATTCAATTAACATTTTCGATACAAATTTGAAGTAGAAAAAGGGTGGTGTGTGGAAAGATATTTTGATAAGTCTATAGGGTTAAAATAGTAATAGCATATGAAAAAGATACATGAATGCCCAGCTTTCACAAATTTCATTCAGCACGTCATCTGCCTACACCTTTCAATTTTTTCGAACTCTCTCGATAACCTCCCCGCCCACCTATAAAACCACTCACATTCGAACCCTATTCACAAAAATCCACCATTTTCTCTGTGCGTGCATTTATCTGTATACATTATTCGGCATTTGCAGGTCGGAGAATCTGATCGGAGCAAGTTGTGATCGACGATCGGAGTTGAAAGTTCGTTATTCAAAGTGTTCTGCGTTAGCTTCCTTTTATATTCACTTTTGTTTTTGCTCCGTAATTCCGTTTTTCGCTCTTCTCATTTCTATTGAATTTACTTATATAGGTAGGTGGATTATATGAATTTTGCGCTATTATATAGCTTCCTCCAAGTATTATCAGACCTATAACGACGCCTATCTACTGATCTCTATTTTTCGTCTTATTCTTCTTTTTTCGCGTACTGCTTGATTTATCGTTCGTTGCATTTCATCCTATACGGCGGAATCTATGAAATGTTTGTGCTGGTGAATTTATAGGTTTTGTTTGCTTAGAGCGATTATAATGGATTTGCCTTTGTTTGTATGTGGAGAGATACTTTTGATGGAGTTTGTAGAATTTGTGTTGTGTTGATTGTGCTCTCGTCTAGGTTCCATTTTTTGTGGAATCTATAAGAATTGTGATTGTTGTGTTATGGAAAAAAGAAAGAGAAAGCGACTCTGTTGAGATTATGTTTCAGTGCCATGAGATCATGAATAATTGGTTTGCGTGCTGTTGTGTTATGAATGGTTGCCTTGCAAATGCCTGTGTTGAATTAGATGGTTATGTAGCGTATGTATCTTAGTGGAATGCTGCTTTATATCACTGAGCTTTTGAGCTTTGTGGTTATATTAATCCTATCCACAATTTTTTATTCACGTAGTGTATAATCCTCAGTTTCAGGGCTTTTGCCTTGGCTGATTGATTGCATGAGACCTTCACTTTTGATTGATTGAGTGGCAGCAAAATATATCCGTAGGAATGATTGAAAACTAATTTGGCATTCTTTGGGCTTAGAATAGTTGATGAAATTATCTAGTTTTACTCTTAGCCTTGAAAAAATCATAGTTAAATATATAGGTACCCACAGGTTTAAGATATGGGGTACCTTGAACTTGTGTGTGGGTGGTTTAGCTATATTGATGTTTTGTGACAGTATGTAAACTGCAGTTATCAAGTAAAATTCCAGTGAGAAGATGATGAGGAATTTAAAGAAAAAGCTTATAGTAAAGATCTTGATTAAACAAATACTCTTCTTTTTTCCTGCCCGGTCCCTTTTTGGTTATGAAGACGGAGACTATAAACACAAGCATTTATAAGCATGTATTTGGTCAATCTGAAGTTGCAAAGCTGGTGTCTCAATCAAATGCAAGTAGTAGACATGATAGTGCCCTTCTCATTGGACATCTATGTCAATCTTCTGTTCAGTTTGTTCATCACTCTTTCCTTTTTCTATTTTGCGATAAACTTCTGATGCTGGTATCCGTCGAGGCTATTGGTATTTGCAACTCACTTTTCTTTCAATAATAATAGGCTGACTTAGATAGGGAGTTTCAAGTGCTTTCCAAGCCTTCTGGTATGCTTTATCTTCCAACCATTCTAATTTTGGGCTCTTGAAGGAGATCATCTGGTATATGTGGTTGTAGCTGTTCTTGACTCATATATATGGAAGTGTAAACTCTACCTACTTTCACATGAGAGGTAGACACTGGACTGTGGAAAAATAAGATATCGTGGCACATGATGCTTTTTGTTTTTCAACTTTAGTTTTTGTGAATTTTAGTAAAATGCTAGGCATGTGCGATGATGAGGTCTTTCGTTAACAAAGATAGGCCTTGGGGTGAAAAGGTGAACAAAAAAGAAAGGAAAATAGAAAGATGACCACCGGAGACTGGAGAGTATGGATCAGTTGGATGTTGTAACCAAACAAATAAGATTCTCCTTTCTGACAATGAAAAAATCCAACTAACAGACTGTAGGAATTCATAAAATTCTTCTTCAGGGTAATATTCCCTTGTTAAAGTGACATGGTGCAGAAGCTCAGACAGAGGTAGGGTTGTCTGTGATGGACAACAAATAATTCATCTCTGCAGTCTCACACTTTTCCTAGTATTTTTCTGTCAGGACGGGTTTGATTGTTGTCCATTGCTTTTACCTTAGGTTGGACTTCCCTTCATCAGTATCTCTTTAAATGGAGTTCTCCAAGAATGAAGTCAGCATGCAATCATTATTAGCTACTGCTGGACGCTTTGGAGCTCCTCAATGCTTCACGATAGTTCTAGTTTGGTTCCTTTTGAACCTACTTGTGGATTCTTGTAGATCAACTTGTTTTGATGAATTCTCATGGTGGAGTTTGCTGATTGGAGCTGTCAACCTTTGTTGGAATTTGTTGTTGCTGGTTTCAATTGGTGTTCATGTGCGACAACAAGAACATTGTCTGAGGTGTTTTGCCCATTTGGAGGGCCAAGTAGTCATGCCTTTGTAGGTTTAGGATTTTTTCCCTTGACTATTTTCTGAATGCAGGGCTTGTAGTTGTTAAATTCATCCATAAGGCTAAATGGGAGACATAGTGATTGAACATTCAGGGTCGCCACATTATGAGGCCTTGAACTTGCAAAATGTTACAACATCTGAGAATGATGCTGATCTGGTTCAGAGTTTCTGTGGGGGCTACTTCCCTGAGGCTAGTACACATGAAGAAAAATCCACTTGCACCGAAGCCCTCGACAGAGGATACTTTGAATATGGGTATGTTGTCTGTCTCATTCATGACGGTAGACTTAAGTCTATTTTGTCCAATCATTTTTGGTTGGTCTTGGTTTGTCTTTCTTCATCAATTTTTAACTTATGTCTATTTTATACAATCATTCTTGGTTGATCTTTGATCATCACTGTTGTAATATTGAAGGTGTAGAAACATATCATGATATATGTTTGTCTAAACCTCGTACGTAGTGGATATTATGATTATCAATTATTCTCAGATGTGTGTTCTTTTCCAGATGTTCCCACTATCGCCGTAGATGTCGCATTAGAGCCCCATGCTGCGATGAGATGTTTGACTGCAGGCATTGTCATAATGAATCTAAGGTAAGTCCTGATGAATGATGGAGTCAGAATTTGGACAATAAGACATTCTAGTTGATGATGGAACTGACCATACACTTACGAATAAGCATAATGTCTGTAGTTAATGAGGTGTACAAAATGCTACCTCAGTAAGATTTGAGATAACAAACTACCTGCATCCAGGAACATGGGCATTATTGTTTGAAGTCGCGTGTAGTGTTTTCTTGTACCTTTTGATTCCAAGGCACCTTGATTTACACCTCAAAGCATTTGTTGTGGCTATGTGTCATTTAGATTTTACCTTATCAGCAAAGAGTCGTATTTTGCCCCTAAATATTTCTCATCTCCCATCATTGGTTCGTAAAGACTTAACTAACATATATGCTTGTCTACAGAACAATATCAACGTTGACCAGAAACTTCGACATGAGATTCCTCGTCACAAGGTGGAAAGGGTAATAATCCTGATTGGTTAAACTATTTTTGTGCAAATAAATCCTGCTCCACCCCACCCCTCCGCCCAATATATAATTCTCTTCCTTTGTCTCCTTCCCATCAACTAGCTTTACCTTCTCTTCATTTAATTTTGAAATCTGAACATGATGAATAAAAAAAAACACTCATTCATTTTGGGTTTTCTGCAGATTATATGCTCACTTTGTAATACAGAGCAAGAGGTGAGTGGTGTTTATGCTATTCCTGCTCTTTACTCTGTCATGTGGACACGGTTTGAAGGGTGTTTGTAATTGAGTAATGCAACTCTTTCTTGCTTGAGCACGACAGTTTATTGATCAAGAACCCAATGAAAATCAAGTTCTCTTGGTTTGATGTTTTGCTATTCTAAGCAACTTGCATTCTGACTAGTTATCACGGATGTCCTCTACCAGGTTCGGCAAGTTTGCATCAATTGCGGTGTGTGTATGGGGAGATATTTCTGTGAAACGTGTAAGCTATTTGATGATGATGTAAGTTTTAACTCTCCTCCCTTAAGATATTCACATGAAACTACTTAATACATACATTGAACTCAAGGAGTTGATAGTAACAAGGAAATGCAGGTGTAAGTGAAATATGTAATGTGCTGACCAACCTCTTCCCCACTTTTCATGTTGCAGATTTCCAAAAGGCAGTATCACTGCAATGGTTGTGGGATATGCAGGTATTGTTACTTAGCTGAAATTCCAATGCCTTCCCCGTTCTCTCTCTCTCTCTCTCTCATTTCTGTTGAGCTCCTGATAGAGCAAAAAAGTAACTAAAGAAAAGGAGATAATACATTTGCTAACGTCTTCCACGTGAAATAAAAAAAAAAGCCTGCTCTGCAATTCAATACCAATTCATCTGGAATGTTGGGTATACATTTGATGTTTAAACTCTGTATTGATTCTGATGTTGGTGTTCTATTTTTATTATTTTTGTGTTTCTAGGATTGGTGGGATGGAGAACTTCTTCCACTGTCCCAAATGCAGTAAGTCTCAGTCATCCCTTTGTTTTTATCATAGGCTTCATGTATGTCCACTACTCCGTATTCTCCTTTGGAATTTCATTTATCTTATTATGTGGTGGTTGTTTGATACAGGATGTTGTCATTCTGTTCTATTGAGGAACAGCCACCCCTGTGTAGAGGGGGCAATGCATCATGACTGTCCTGTTTGTTTTGAGGTATGGATTGCAATAAAAATTCTCTTCAGTTGTTTTTCCTCGTTTAAACCTTTTCTGTGATGTTACAACCGAATGAATTGAGAATGTTTATATGCAGTATCTCTTTGAGTCGATAAATGATGTAACAGTCATGCCTTGTGGACACACTATTCATAAGAACTGTTTGAAGGAGATGCAGGAACACTACCAGTAAGTTATTGTTACTTTATTGTTCCTAGTTTCAACATGTGCAGGTTGTCTATACAACTGATGTAACTTTAACTTTGCAACAGATATGCTTGTCCTCTCTGCTCTAAGTCGGTATGTGATATGTCAAAGGTATGGGAGAAATTTGACATGGAAATTGCTGCAACACCAATGCCCGAACCTTATCAAGACAAGAAGGTGAGTGTATTTTCCGAACTGTTCTTATTGCTGCATCAATATGCCATAAGAGCTTCAAAAAGTAAATTGAACTTATGATATTGCAGGTTTGGATCCTTTGTAATGATTGTGGAATCACCTCAGAAGTGCAATATCACTTTGTGGCCCAGAAATGTCCATGTTGCAAATCTTACAATACCCGCCAAACAAGAGGTGGATAAAAGGACCAAATATCAATAGCCAGTCTGGCTTTCAAGTGAAGATGATGCCACACCCTATGTGGCTAGGGTGGTACCTCTGAGTGGGAATGATTGGGCTTACAAAGCTAAGATTGTAGAAGAAATAACGGAAAGAAGGGGTTCTAATATGATACTGCTTGTACCACTTCTGAGGTTATCGTGTTTTCGCGTTTCTTCAGTTTATCTATCTTCAATGTTCCTTGGTAGTATAGTAGTACGTGTGTTTTATATGCCAGTGTAATTTTCAAGACACTGATTATTTGTTCAGTGTTAGCCCTTATATTGTTGGCATGTGTGATTCAATCCTTTATAGCACCAAAGCGAGTTGGACTGGGGCATGTCAAGTGGCTGAGAGTAATTAACTGGAAAATACATATCACACAATACATCATGTCTCTCAGCTCCTGACTGTGCATTCTTAGAGTGCAAGGTATTGAAACAAAGAACGGAAAAAGCTAGTCCTTTCAATTTTCTAACGTGCAGTACGCCTTTTCTTTTTTCTGAGTTGAAGTGACAGATGAAAAGAACAGTTGCCTGACTAGATAAGTGACCCTTGTCAACATTTACTCTCACCCAGCCCAAGTTACTTAAATTGGTAACATAACAAAAAGGTCAAAAAAGTAAAAGGAAACATAGACAAGATACAGCAAGAAAAGACCAAAAGATTCTGCACAAGTCCATTAGTGCCTACAGACTTCACTACTGTACAGTATAGCACATGATACCAACATTCTCTCAATCTCCCACAACAGTGTTTACATGGAAACAAAATCAAACCCAAAGGGACCTCTCAGAAGCGCCAGGACATTTCGAGTAGTTAGAATAGTCGAATATTTGTGTGTATTTATGGCTATTTGGTGTCAGTGTTGTTTGCAAGTTACATCAGTTCAGGGGCAAAATGGTAGTGTTAGCTATGCGAGACACAGCAGAAGCAGAACTGGTGTATTGCTAATCTAAGAGTTGAAGGAATAAGACAGACACAGTAGAAGCAGAACTGGTGTATTGCTAATCTAAGAGTTGAAGGAACAAGACATCTCTGCTCGTGTAACAGATAGAACGTTTACCACGTCCCAAATAGAAGCAGAACTGGTGTAGTTCAATCTGAAGAAATAGAATGAATCTACTCAATCCCAAACAAGTTAGGATCCACTACATGAATCATCACTATCAATGTTGCTCTACGTAAGCTCATCTCAAATACAAAACAAACTAAAGGTATCTGAAGTTCTGTATTTTCTACTGACATATAAATCTTTAAAGAACAACAAGACCCCTAGATGTCTATCAAGTACATCCAAGAAAAAGATGACAAGTTGAGGATCAAAGAAATGAGCTAGGATCATGGAAGCAACTGGCTGAGGGGTTCTCCAAGAACAATAAAAACAGAAAACTCAGGAGGCTACGCTATCTTTATCCGACTCAAAAGATCAAATCGACATTAACTAGCATCGGTGAAGTCTGAATCACAATCAAGAAAGCATGTCATGACTAACAAACTTATATAAGCGGAAAACAAACAGATCCTATTAACAGTAAACAACGAGACAAGAATGAGTAGTTACAAAACATTTTTATTCATACATAACAGAAGTAATGTATGTAGCCATAAAACATTTGTATTTATCAAACTTTAACAGGTAATATTAGCTTGGTGAGAAACCAAAAATTGGGGAGCCACAAGGATGGGCTACAACCCTTCTAGTTAAGTTTCTTATCCTTCTTCTTTTCTTTTTTTTGGAGATTATACTCAACTATTACATAAACAAATTCAGAACTATATAAAACAAAATTTGCAGTTTGCGACCATTAACCACTAAGACCATGAGAAAGGAAAGATAGTTCACACAGGTAGCAGCAATACATGATCTGATCATCCATGGCTGCACAAAGATGCACAAAAAAACAGCTCTTAGTAAACAGATGATCAGGGTGTCTAGTTGTTAACCAGTGAGGTGGCGGTTTCATCAATCATGGGCTCAGTAGCTACAGCAGTGCAATTCCGGCATCCTATGTAGCAATGAACAAGCCGGTGTCAAAAACTTCATCACGGCTGTTTGGCTTAATAGAGCTTTCAGAATCATTATTGACTTTCTCCATCTCCTCATCAATTAAAATCGCCTCAGAACGACAATCCAAGCTGCAAAAAGCTTTCTCACCTCTGCAAAACACAATACAAATTTTCACTATGAAGTTCATCAAGTCATTAGAACTGTTAGAATTGCGGTGAATATTGAACAGACCTGTACATGTAAATATCTTTTCCGTCCAGCTTCTTCTTGCAAGAGGAACAGAAGCGCAAAAAATCGCTTGAAGGAAATGAAGTGAGGACCTCTGAGCTGTCCGTCACCTCAGGCAGCACGGTTTTCTCATTAGCATTCTTACAAAAATTGGGCAACTCATTGTTGTGACATTCTAAAATGCAGTCACAAAAGATATGAGTTACTTTGGCATTGGGTCCACGGGTTCTCACACAGGTATAGTCCTCAGAAAGTTGTATGTCACTCGCTGAAATAGAACCAACTAAGCTAGTGTTAGAGCCAATAGGTGTTGGTATAGGACTCAATTTCGCACCACCTGCAGGGTTGCCCAACTTTGAGCAACCTCTAACACATTTAGTTTGTGAAACCACTGGATTTATTGCATTTTCAGAACCAAAAGCCACAGTACGGTTCGCCAAGCGTGCGAAACGTGAGCTAGACCTTCCAGAGTCCAGAGAACAAGAACGAAAATTTCTCGAGAACTCATGCTCCGACAGGGCATCTCCAATTCCAAAGACAACATCAGAACTTCCCTTTCGAAGATTGGAGCTTTTGGACAAAGTATGAGGAAAAATCGAGATATTCTTAGGGAGTGACTTAGGTTCCTCAAGAGAATCATCAACACAGCTCTGAAAATCATGTGCTTTGATCCTCATTTGTGTGCCAAAAAGAATATTTTTACTATCGGATGATCGAAAAACTTTCCCCGAATGTTTCATTCCATCATCAAGAGAATCTACAATGCCAAGCCCTACTTTAGTACAACCCCATGTCTTGTTAGCCCCAGCCCCCTCACTAGTTGATGACCTAAAGGGGTTTCCCAAATTTGAAAAGACCCTAAAATCCAGTGGAGAAGTAGGACTTCTCACTGAGTCAGATTCTGAACCCTTAGGATTAAACCCAACAAACACACCAGGAACATTGAAAAAGGAGTTATTTTTATGTTTCCTAACAAAAACATCAGGTTGAAAATAAGAATCTGAGATACCATCAGACATCAAATGCCCCATTGTTTGAACTTTCTGGTGTGATCTGGTCCTCTTCTTCAACATTATCCTTAAACCCTCAGCCCTAAAAGTCCACCAACACCTGCATCAAGATCCAATATTTTTTGCTTTAGTAAAATAAATCATCAAGAATGTAAAATTTATAAAAATAAAAGAAAAACCCCAAATGAGAAATCCATCAAAACATCTAAAGAACAACTACATCAAAGCTTGCATTTTTAAAGGGATTAGAGAAGGCAGATGAAAAAATGCACAAAAAAACAATTCAAGAATCCATAAAACATACCTAGATTATTAAAAAGAAAACCTTTTTCTCAAGAAAATAAATAGTCAGAAATAACAAAAACTAGTCAAAATCAATGAACACCAAGAGTCAACAAGAGAAAGACCTGCCAATGTAGGTTAGGGCCAGAACAAAAAGTTTGAATTTTTTTTATTTTTTTTACAAAAACCACCATTGACATCAATCTTCCAAGAAAAAATGATTAAACCCACATAAACCCCATTTTCAAGATTTCAACTTTAGGTCATACATCACACAAGAATCATGAAAAAATCAAAAATCAAAGATGGGGTTTCATTTTCTTGATGGATTTTCAATTTTTTTTTAAAAAAAGGGGATTCACAAAGAGGGAAAACCACCTGGTAGATTAGTTCCAGAAGCTTCAAAAATGGGAGAATTTAGTTTATGAGAGAAAAGAGTATAAATGCAAAGAGGAAAACTCTTTCCCTTTTATCTCTCACAGTAGTGTGTGTGTGTGTGGCTTCTTCAGTACATCTTTTTCTTTCTCTTTCTCTCACAATTTGCATCAAAATCAGTAAATAGTGAGAGCTTCTCAAATACTCTTTCAGTTTCTCTCTCTGTGTAGAAAATACACAAAATACATGTATGTATAAATACACTGAATAATAAATGATGTAGATAATTTTTGTTTGACTTTTATTTGAAATTTTTTATTTTTTGGAAAAAAATAATAATTAAGCCATTAAGATGGTCCATTAAAAAAGTAGAAGTAGTAACATGAGAGATAAGCAAGTATTAATTGGTAAGAAATTATTTCAAAATGGGTGTTTATATTAAATTATTATTACTTGAGCAATAAATACATCAAATGTTTTATATAAACAAACTAATTATTTAATCATAAATAATTATATTATTTAATCATGATGAATTGAGAAGGTTTAATGAACAATTCTTGATCAAATTTATTTTTCATTGTTTTGGAGATAAAAGATATTTTAAAAGAGCTTGTCAAATTAACTATCGTCTTGGATTAATATCTAGACATTTATAAATTATTTGGTTAGAAATAATTTATTCAAAAATTAATATATCTTTTAAAAAATGTCAAATTAGTCATAGTCTATGATTAATATTAAGACAGTTATGATTTGTTTGGTTAAGAACAAATTATTCTAATTCTATATGATCGAAATATTTAAAAAGAATATGTCAAAGTAAATATAGTATAAACTTTAAGATATTTATGATTTATTTGGTTGAGAACAAATTATTTAAACATTTTATAATAATCGAGATATTTTAGAAGAACTCGTATAATTATTTGTATATATTTAAAAAATGTCAACTTAATTGTAGTTTTTGCTTTATCAAGACATTTATAGTTCGTTTGATTGACAACAAGTTATTTGAAGATTATAGTTATGATTGGAATATTTTTAAAATATTTCAAATTAATTACTTATATTTTTTATTAATATCAAGACACTTATGATTTATTTGGTTGAAAATAAATTATTTAATGATTATAATAATTAATACTTTTTAGAATAATATGATTCATTGGACTAGAACAAAGTATTCAAGTATTATAACATTGAAGAATTCTAGAAAAACAAATCAAATTAATTGTAGTTGTCGGTAATGATTTATTTGATTAGGAACAAGTTATTCAAAAATTTCAATAGTAAAGATATTTTAAAAGAAAATATATCAAATTAATTGTAGTCTTTGATTAATATCAAGACATTCATGATGATAAGTTAAGTTAAAAACAATCATTGATGGGATGCAATGGATATGGCTACTCCTCCTTAAATTTGAAGATCTTAAGTTTGAGTCACGAGTAAAAAAATCTTTAGTAAGAAATGTTTTCTTTCGATTAAAGCTATATGCACCAAAAATTTAAAATAATCAACTCCAATTTTAATATCACACACAAAATTAATAATATATATATATAACTTGAAAACAAGTTATCTAAATATTATAGTGATTGCATTACAATTATAATTAAATAATGATAAAATAAATTAAATGAAAATAATATAATATAATTAAGTAGGATATGTATGGTTGAGACTATAAATCAATAATATTTTAATACTATTTATAATTGATCATAAAAAATAGTAAATTAGTAACGTAAAAGATAATCAATTTGCAACTATTTATATTAAATTATATTTATAGCGTAAAACATCTTTATATCATCAAATATATTATTTTTGAAACTGATAGAAATATAGCTCCATGTACAACAAGTTATTTCAATATATCCACCAAATTTATTCTTAATAATTTTGAGGGATAAAAGGATTAAAAAAAACAAAATGTCAATTATTATTATATTTGGTCAATATTGTCAAAAACCGAAAGGTGAGAGGTAGGGCTCGGTCTCAAGGTTAAATTTGTATATTTTAAAATAATAATTTTTTATTTAAGAAAATAAAAAAATAAATATGATCTCACTTATTTTCCTAAACAATATTTTCTAAAAGGAACTAATCATATAAAATATTTTAAAATATAATTACTTCATATCATACCATTTATGTCTTTAGCAAAACTCAAAGTTCATTTTTACCTAATATTACAAGTCCAACAAAAAGAACTTCATAAACTTGACCACAACACAATGCCATATATTGATTGTTTATTTATTTTCTGTTTCGATATTTTAATGAAATATCAATTGAAGCGATTTCAGAATCTTAAATTTACAAAATTCTTCATTAATCTCAATTTTTAGAAATAAAAATAAAGTATCCAAGGAAATTTGACACATGTTAGAGAGGCTATTTGACATCAATTGTATTTTATACAAAAACAATATTGGTGAAAATATAAAAAGAAATTTTAATAAATTATTTTTTATAAATCACTCTTTTAACTAAATCATTTGTTATTGTCACATCCTCACTGAGCTCGCCATAGTTTAGATAACAACGACAATATTTAACTTTTCGGCCTATTAATTATTAAAAATGGGAAAAAACGCATATAACGTTTTGTTTTTTTTGTGTTTTAATTTACTAAAAGTAGAAATATTTCATATAATTACGAAACATGGAGAGATTTTAGTTTCAAATTATAATAAAATAGTATTTATGTGTCTAATAAGTAAATAAGTGTATTCAACATATAAAATATATCTACCCGATTGAAATTGTGAAAATACAAAATTAACTTACATTCACTTGTTTATCATTATATTTCATAATATAACGCTTGTATTTCATTAAATACACACGTATCACCGACAGAAACCATCACTAAATTTAAAAAATTATTGCATGATGACATACTCCATTATAGTGCTGAATTTATTTTTACAAATTTATACGAGCGAAATTCAAATTTAAAAGATACCACAAAAAAGTTTATTTGTGCAAATTATTATTTAGTATTCGTTATTCACATTTACAATTAATTTAAATTTACGTCTAGTAAATCCAAATGGTCGAACTAATTAAAGACAAGGCAATACCTTCTTTTTAACACCATTTTCTATATATATATATATATATATATATATATATATATATATATT
>NC_028644.1:61240072-61268278 GCF_001406875.1 Solanum pennellii
CCTTTTTCTCTGCAATATTTGAAGTAAAATGTTTGTAAATTGTATAATTAAGTGTACAACACGAAGATATATATTTTTGCATGTGTATATACAATTTTCTCTCGCTTTATACAAAACAGAAACAGAATTATACACTTCTGTGTATAAAGCGAGAGAGGCGAGCGAGAATGGAGAGTGGCGAGCGAGATTTCTGGGAGAGAGACACTGACAAATTTTAGCTAACGTTTGCTATGGAGCACAATTAAATCAAACCCTAGCTATTCCATTTATTTTAGGTTATTAGTTTGCTATTATATACAATTTTCCCTTAAATTTTTTGACTCCTTTTTTTTCATAAAATATAAATAAATAAATAAAATAAAATAAAGTAGTGGTACTCAAGTATATCTAGTACCAAAAATTATTCTTGGTAGTACATAGTGAGTAGTACTTTATTCAATTGCATGTGAGTTTTCGTAATTTGGTGCCTCTATTAAAAACAAAAATCATTATACAAAAGAAAAAGAAAATCATTATAGATTTTGAAAAGGGCAAACTTTTTTCAGAGTTTCAGTTACTATTATTTTTTGTTTGGAAGTGATGATGATTCATCACTATACGACAAATTTAAATACCTTTATAGGGCCCCCTTGTAATTTATTTTTCTATTTTATTTTATTAATTAAAATATTATAAGAAAATTGTGAATAAATAAATTAAATAACTATGTCACCTTTCGGTGGCTCCCTGAACAAGGTACAAGATAGAACTCTTTTTTGATGACCGTTACTTTTGAAAAATATAATTTAATTTATTTGAAAAAAAAAATATTTTATTTTATTTCATTAACGTCAAAATATGACATGAGCAAACAAGTCTAATGTTTGAATATCTCTAGCTTATTTGTTTTGCGTCATATAAAATATGGACGGTAAAAATATATGTATAAAAACAATATCAGAGATAGGTGGTTGATTCATATGTAGTCAATTGTAAATCAATTTTAATTTGTAATGATTGATGTGGTTATAACTTGAAAAAGTAGATTAAAAACAAAGATGGATGATCTACGCTTAGGTTGGTGTGGATCTAGGAGGAACTATTATTATTCGATAAAAATAGTACGTTGTAAAGTAATTTTTAGTATGTATAAAGCGATCAATTTAAAATATGTCGGACTTTATTGAATTGTACTTGACCAATTTAAGTTGTTGAATATATGTTGGTTGAATTGTACACATCATTTTGCAAAATGTGTTTTATTTAACATGTCCAATAATTATGTGTTAGATATCATGATTTATCAAAGTGACGTATAAAGTATATGTCAATTGATCATGCTGTACATACTCAATATGCTCTAATTTTAAGAATTTTAAAATTATTTGTAAAATCAAGTGACACATAATTTGTTAAATTCAAAGTTATATCCCGTAAATTATTTAAGAGAAATTTACTCTCATAAATCTAGTTAAAAAGCAATTTAAAAAAAAAAATAGCAGCATGAGATCAAGGGCGAATATTCCTCTTTAATTATGGATGTATTTGAACTCGTAACTAATATGTAATATAAATATATGCATAATCAATATTAATATCTTTAAAATTGAATCCATAATAAATTTATATTTTGAATTTGCATATGGCTGAAATAGTTTTACTTGGTGCAAATCTCCCATAACCGATGACTAATGAGCCTAATGCAATAAATTATCATATCACTATCGAATCAAACCTCAAATATTGCTTAATTGTGTACAAATAATAGGTCAAAATACACAAATCAATGTCAAACACATACGTGAAATAAAAAAATACAATTTCTCAAAAAAAAAATTATACAAAAATCAATTCTTACTCGATCTACCTCAAGATTGGATTTATACGTTTGGTTTATAATATAAGTAATAATTGTGAAAAATGGCCTTGCAATTCATGGTGATTGAGACAACTTTGGAATTATATACAACAATTTACTTTATCAAACATTGTGACAGAATAAGACATCTTCCTTGAGAGATCCAATCTTACCGTAATTATATTTATCTGAACTTAATATTTTTATGTTAAATATAAATTTTATTCGTAAAACTTTACTAACAATTATAACAAATGATATATATGAGCTTAAAACTTTTACAAATATATTAAACTCGAGGCTAAGAATTCAAAAAAAAAAATCAAAATAACATATATTTAGATTATCGATCCATTTACGACTGAAATAGACATATTTATCGACTACCAAGATGTTGCATCTCAATTTCTATCAACTTGTACGTAAAAAAACAAAAAAGAATCTGCATTGGATGTATTTATTTTTCATTTATCAAGAAATATTCTCATGGAAAAGCTAAATTAGTAGAGATTAAATTAACTAATGTGAACATCTAATTAATTATTAAGATGCAATATATATACTCTATATAAAATGCCAAATATTTATTTCAGGAACCCTATATCGACTGTAAATAAATATATTACTTTATTATTACGAATAAAATCATGTTATACGTATACTTGCGTAAAAAAATTGTATGAAATTTAAACTTGATTTTTTCCTCAATAAATGTAATTTTTAGAAAAAATATAATTTGGGATTCTGTTTTTCTATTTTAGAAAATTCCAAAAATCAATTTTGTGGTTTTTGTATTAATAGTCATTGTCAAGCACAAACTTATTAAAACACATTTATATATTTAATATAGTATTGTAAGTGTTAATGTTATTTTTGTATATGTTCCTTGACATTGTCAAACAGGCCGGTCAATTAAACTAGTTTATATATTAAGTAATTATATAAATTATCTTTAATTGTAATGCTTAGCTAAAAGACAACCTTTTTTGAAGAAGAAACAACAAAACATAATCGTTTGTGATTATTTTTATATCTCCCATTTTCATTTAAATGAATAATTTAATGTGTCATAAATCATAATACTTAATATAACTAAAATGAGACGCATTATTTTAAATCAAAGTCTTTACCTAAATAAAGAGAATATAAGAATCGTGATGGCTGATGGGACGAATAACTTTTTTATTGATAAATAAAAATCTTAAGTTCAAACTAAAAATATAAAAAAAAAACTGGGAAAAACATTCTCTTTCTTAAATAAACTTTATAATCATAATAAAAGCTAGGGAAAAAGCTCAAATATGCCATTAAACTTTCAAAAAATGCTCATTTAATTCATCAGTTAAAAGTTTGGCTCATTTATGCTATTATCGTTAAAAAAAAGGCTCATTCATGCCATTATATTTTAACGGTAATTTTGCAAAACTATCTTTGACACGTGGTCAATTATAATTCGGCCACGTCATCAATTTTTTAATAAAAAATAAAAAAAAACAATTTTTATTCAAAATTTTGATTTTTTTATTGAAAAAAATTGATGATGTGGCCAATTATAATTTGGCCAAGTCATCAATTCATTTAATAAAAAAATATATAAAAAAAATTGATTCAATTTTTTTTCAGAATTATAATTTTTTTTTATTAAAAAAATTGATGATGTAGCCGAATTATAATTGACCACGTGACAAAAATGGTTTTGTAAAATCACCGTTAAAAAATAATGGCATGAATAAATTTTTCGTTAACGATAATGGCATAAATAAATTAAACTTTTAACTGATGATATAAATAAACCCTTTTTAAAAGCTCGATGATATATTTGAGCCTTTTCCCTGAAAATTAATAGGAAACAAAGAAAAAGCTAAAGGATAAGAGTGGCTCCCATTTATTTTATTTAAAATTAATTAAAGTAACTGTTTTTTTTCCCTTAACACCAAATTAAATAAATATAATAAATTCGTATATAAGATTACGTAAATTTAGAAGATGTGCAACCCACCTAGGAAACACAATTGTCAAAGCATGTTTTGTTTGTATATTTATTCTATATTATTACAATATATAAATATAATATGTTAAACTTGACATTATTATGCCGGTCGCAATTATTTTAATAAAATTTTATCAAATTGTCAATATAATTGGAGTTTATACAGTAATCTCATCAATTGTTCATCACGTGGCAAATGGTCATGTACATCCACCATTTATTATTTTTATGATTATAATTAGTCTCTACCTTATTATTGTGCTTAAATATAGAATCTTAGTTTTAATTATATAGATTTGCTTAATTAATCTGTCTGTGGGTCACGCACAAAATGCAACTAATTAAGCTCAATATGTATCTGATCATCAAGCCCAATTATAAGTGTTTCATTTTGTTGGTAAAGAGCTTAAATCAACTTAATTAGGCAGTTCTGAATTGCAAAATCATCTAACTGATTTATAAATGAAGAGAAATCGAAAATAATTTTAAATTCGGAGTAAATTATAGGTTTCATTCTTCAATTTTTGACAGTCTTAAGAATATTTTTTTTCTTGACAAACTAAATTTAAATACACACCCGATCTACAACATGAGTGAAAATACATCTCTAAATTTTCACTAAGTTTAAAGATGTTGATAACACTTCTCTCGATTTTTATAAAGAATTTTATGCTCCTATAAGTATGTCATGTGGTAGAATGTGTGTATCTAAGTTTAGTTAGTCAAGATGAATGACATTTTTAAGACCTATAGTACGAAAAGAAAACTGACATTTACGTCAAATGTAGAAGTGTTTTCAATAACGCTATAAAAATATTTACACAATTATATTTGCCGAAATAGATTGTATACCATGATACTACGATAACCCCTTTACTATGATTTAATTTTCATATATAAGAATCACGATATATTAGTAGCATAAAAAATGAAAATGGAGATTACAACAAGTAATTTAACCATTTTCTCCTTTAACTAACAACCTTCATCACATTCAAACTAGTATTTTTTATATGGAACATAAATATAAAAGTAATTTCAGTAAATATTAAATTATGAATTTATAATTTCAAAAATAAAATGTATTTAGTATAAAAAAGTAAAAAATTAATTCATAAAACTTAAATTTTAAATTTATATCTAATTCATCTATTTCATTCTCCTCACACTGTCAAAAAGTAATTTGAACACAGTTAAATTCTATTTTTAACTTTCTTCAAATTAAAAGCAGTAACTTTTTCTCGTGAGTGCACCAAATCTTTTTAATCCAACATTTGACTCTTTTGCATTACAATTTAAGTAGATTTTATTTTGCGACAATTTAGGGATCTTCCTCAAATTGTGTTTAAAAGTAAAAATATATTTAAATGGACATAATCTTCTTCTAAAAGCAACAAGTATTTTAAGCATATATTCTTTACGTCACTTTTTACTTGTCACGTTACATTTTTTTAGAATCAAATTATATAAATTTTGATTAATATATTAAAAAATATTTTTTTATAATATTAATATGATAAGGATTAATATTTATCGTATCTTTTATATAATTTTCAAATATCAAAATATAAAATTATAATAAATTTATCTAATTTAACTTAATCATAAGAATTAATTAAATTGACTCTCATTAACCGAAACGTGAAGCAATAGTGGACAGAGGGAAAATTTGTATCACTTTTTGATCATGGACTTTCATGTGTTTTTATTAAGGTCAAAACATTTGAATTTAAATATCATCTGAATAGAAAGATGTGTCGAGTGTCGCTTTTTTCCGTCCTTCGAGAATCTCCATCTGCTCTTAGTGGGCGTGGCTACTAAGATTTAGATATTTGAATTTGAATATATATCTAGAAAAGAATTTTAAAAAATAAAATCAAGATTCGAAATTTAGAGATTCAAGATTTTAGATTTTTAAAGTTAACGAGTTTAAACTATAATTTGTGCATATTATATAGTTTTTGAAAGAGAAAATGCACAAGTATCCCCTCAACCTATGCTTGAAATTCCAGAGACACACTTATACTATACTAAGGTTCTATTACCCCCTGAACTTATTTTAAAAGTAATTTTCTACCCCTTTTCAGCCTACGTGACACTAGCTTGAAAAAAAGTCAACCAGTGTTGGACCCACAAGATAGTGCCACGTAAACCGAAAAGAGGTAGAAAATTATTAATAAAATAAGTTCAGGGGGTAATAGGACCTTAGTATAGTATAAGTGTGTCTCTGAGATTTCGGATATAGATTGAGGGGATACTTGTACATTATTCCTTTTTGAAATATAAATATAATTTTGGACTAAAGCTAATGTTCAAAATCGAAAAGAAATCTCAAACCTAAAAAATTATTGGTTTATTGGTAATGCCTTATTGGTTTAGCGATTTCAGTAACAATTTTGATTTTTTTTTTTTTAGTTTTTCGTTATCGGTTCTTAACGATTTGAGTTTTTTTCCTTAACTGATTAACCGATAAATCGAAGAGAGTAAATTAAATAATTATATTTATAATATTTGGTACATATATAAAATTCTTGACTTAGAGTATAGTTTTGTACTTTTACTTTTTGTTGTCTCAAACTCTCGTTTATTTTATACTATAACAATGTTTGTTTTCAGTAAGATGCAATCTGTCAACTCATTTGCATGGTTTATGTGGTTTGTTACCTTATTTATAAATGATATTTTTATGTGTCAAATTTTAACAGCTATCCGATAACTAAACTAACAACAATCAATAACCGATAAATCAATAATAAGCTAATATCATAATAGTTCTACAACAATTTAGTATATGTACAAATCAATAACTAATAAGTCGAACCAATAATCTTTAGAACCAAATCGAATCCATCGATATGCAATGCGATCAAATTCTTCTATTATAATAAAATAAAAAAGATGGAGGTAGGGGTAAACTGGTCAAAGGAATGGTGAAGGTTTAAAATATAATAATTATTTTTTTTGCAGAAGAGTTAATGAACTTTTTTGCTTTAAACTTTTTTATTTATTGAACTTAAAAATAATAAAAGGGATTCTTTGCGGAGTATTTACTTCACTGTAGAGATGGTGTTCCCATTAACCGACAAAAAATCGCGATTCGACGCCGTTACATATAATATAGTAAATTATAATATAATATCCCCATTAAAGGACTCAACATAATCTAACTTTTTTTTACCTACCATTTTATTAATATATATACACCTAAATGTTACTTTTTTTTTTCTTTTGGGAATTTTTGTAAAAATATACCGGCCAAAAAAAAAAAATTACAATCACGTTAGAGTCATGATTCATAATTTTAAATAAATATATACAATTCACGTTTACTACTATACCCTTCCTTTAAAAAAAAATTAAAAAATTCCATGAGTTTTTTCTTTAAAAAGTTATTCAAAATAACTGAAGTATTAAATTTATTTTTTATATAGAGCACCAAATAATCACTAAACAATATATTATTTATTAAGCTTCATAAAATATTTTTAATTAATTTTTTTGTTGACAAAGACGGTGGAAGGAAAAAAGGACATAAAAAAATAAGCTAATGAAGCCTTCTGGATTTGAATTGACGACCTTAAAGCATATATCTCTAAGTCTTTAACTACGCTGAGTGCCCTATTTGATGATTGATTAAGAGGTGAATTACAGGGATTAGCCTTTCGTAGTGATTAGAGGACATTTATAATCGTTCACCTCTAATATGATACTTTTCCTTTCAGTTATAAGGTCAAAAAAATCAATCGACTAGAGAGAAGAACTATTCTCTTTTCCAAAAGATAAAATCATCCCTTCTATTGACCGAACTCTCAGTGTGGAGATCCGTCAACATGTAGTGATGCTCTAAAAGTCATATGTTAAATCCTGCATAAGTAATGTATGTTTGTTAGATAGCTATATAGGACTACATATATAAAATTAGTATGATATTTAATTTGCAATTTAAAGTAGGGGTGTGCATCGATCGATTTGGTTCGATTTTATGTATTATTTGTATGATTTATTGATTTTAAATATGTTAAACCAATAAGATAAAATTTGATTTTTTATTTATCGATTTTGGTCCTTAACGGTTCGATTTTTGGTTTAACCAATAAGAAAATACATGACTTTTCTAATAAATTTGATGCGAAAATACAATAACATAACTTTATAAATGCTCGTAAAATAGAAACAATAATAACAAACATGAAAAGAACTATACAAGTGTAACACACAGAAAAATAAAAAATAATAACTCTTACTTTAGATTTTAACGTTTTGTATAATGTGAAATTGTGAACTCAAAAACATTGTGATGTGCAAATTGAAGGTTAAAGGACAAATATAGTAACTAGTAAGATATTGAAATTAATATATAATATTTATGTACAAGTAAAAGTAATAAATTACTAATCTTAATGGATTATTCGTTTACGCAATAACCCAATATTAAAAACTAATACCTAATCGATAACCCAATAATTTTTTTTTATAAAACCATTAAAAACCCATTAACCCAATGCCCCAATAACAACAAACCAATAATATTTTTATCGATTCGGTTATCGGTCAATTCAATTTTTACAAAGTTTAATTTAAAGACAAATAAATAAAAAGTACATAAATAATTAAATTTGTACATGATAATTTCCACATGAAATAGTTTTTAAAAAATCATAAATAAATTGAGATATAAAAGAATATAATTCTTGTTTAAAATCGGAGGATTTATTTTCTTTTTATGTAAAATAAAGGTGTACATATTTTCCATTAAGGAAATCACATGTTAAATGGACTAGAAAGGGGGTCAAGTGCAAAAGGAATAAGGAGCAAGAGAGGGCACAAAATGATTTTCATCATTTAAAAATCACATGTAGAATGAAATAAAATGAATAAAGTGTAAAAGGAAGTAGGGAAAAAGTATAAAGAAAGGGCACAAAATGAGAGTAATAGGACTAGACTTATAATCATTTCCTTATGAAAAAAGAAAAAGAAAAAAAAAACGTAAAAAACTTATTCGCATTGAATATTTACACTAAATTAATATAATACGTGATTTAATAAAAAAAATACATATAAATTAATTATAATTAAGTAAAATAAATTATTAATTAAACATATCACATATATATATATATTGACTTGGTATAAATTTTTGGTGCATACAAATTTTAACCAAAAGTAACCCATTATTTGAAAGTTCCTACTTCAGTTCCAAAGAGCTTTGATACCCATTTAATTGTCACAATTTTCCATTACATTTTTAAAAAAAAAAATAATAAACCAATTCTTAGTTTTTTAAAATATAATTTATATTTAAAATAATTAACTAATTTTATGAACCGATAAATATTTCAAAACAAAAGGAAAAATTACGTAGTAAAGTAAATTAGTGTTGTGTTTACTGTACATAATTATAATTTAAAAGAATTATATTTAGACTTTAATAACAATCTGCCTCTGTCAAACTCTCGTTTACCTCCCTCCTCTCATCCCCACCTCTTTCGCTTACCTCTTTCCTCTCTGTCTCGCCTCGTTGTCCCTATTCCTCTCATCCCTTTTCCCTCTCTATGTGTGTCTATATTAGGATTTCACAATATGATATAAAATTTGGTGATAATTAGGAGTCCTTAAAAATTCAATCGTATTGGCAATACCATTGAAGTGTAGGAGCTTGTTCAATTGAGAAAAAAAAAAGCAAAATTCATTGTGCTCCTCATCTTAACATATTATATTGTTACAAATAACATAATGGTTGATACACTTGATACACACTAAATACAAAGAATAAATACACTTGATAATTAGATGTTCATTGATGCAAATTGATATAATTATATTTATTGATACAAATTAATTATATTCGTAATATAATCTGATACAACTAATACAATATGTATTCATTTTCTCTCTTCAAACTCGCCTTTCTCAATTTAATTTTGCTTGTTTCTCCTTTTTTTTCTAACATATAACTATAAATCATAACTAAATAAATTTTAGCTATAGGTCCCTAATTAGCTCGATCTTAATTATGTTAAACATTAGTGTAGGTAAGAAGAATTATTTTATGACCCTAATTAAACCAAAGTTAAAGGCTATAATGTCCAATGCTACTCATCATTTCACTTTTTTGGACTTTCATTAACTTTTAGGTACAATTCACCTTTTGCTTTTGTCCTTTTCCTTTGTGGGCCCAATAAAATAGGCCTTTTATTTCTATATTAGGGACACGTGTCCGAATTTGGACACAAATTTCTATAAGATCCAACGGTTGTAAAGAGAAGATTCTCCCCTCTGACATTCAGAAATCAACGGCTGAGATATTCACCGTACCTTAACTCCGAATAGGGAAACGGGTCTACTTCGGGGGCTCCACTTTGCACGTGTGCTTCCTTGTTTCCTACTCCGTGTTATTCCCATTTTATCCCCATTCATTCTTCTTAATTACAAACTTCTCTTCTTTATTTTATTTTGGGAAAAGACTTAGAATTTTGATTTTTTTAATCAAAAAATTGATGACATGGCCAATTATATTTTGGCCACGTCATTAATTTATTTAATTAAAAAATACAGAATTATGATTAATTAAAAATATTGATGATGTGGTCGAATTATAATTGGCCACGTGTCAAAAATAGTTTTGCAAAGCCATCGTTAAAAAATGAATGAACCTTTCTTTAACGGTAATGACATAAATGAGCCAAACTTTTAACTGATGGTATAAATGAGCCTTTTCTGAAAGTTTGATGGCATAATTTGAGCCTTTTCCCTTTTATTTTTCAAAAATTCTTTACGCCTGATCACGTATTCACATTGAAATCCGATTAACCCAATTTTGTATTAGATAGGGACTCATTGCGGGTAGCTCTCCTTATCATGATTTTTTTCATATTCAAAAAACTTGTATTCGAGATCTCTAGTTAAAGGAAGAACAACTCATACTTTGATGGTCAGATTAACTAAATGATTATCAATTTGTAAATATGATAAATAATTATAAAATTATTAAAATTGCGATTCATCGACTCGATTATCGATTCAGTTAAGATTAACATTTTTTTTCTAATGAAAATCACTGAAAAACAAATTGACAAACCGAATAAGCCATGCAGACGAATTAATAATTATATTGCAATTTTACGTAAATTACATCTTATTGAATAACTAAGAGTTTGAAATAGTGAAAATTTAAATATATTAAACATTTAAACTAAACCGTAAGTGAAAGATTTTATATGAGGATAATTGTAATTTATTGTTTAACCCCTTCAAAAAAAATTCAACTATAAAGAACCGATAACTCGATAAAAGATAATCCTAAGATGTTATTGAAATTGTTATAAGACTGACAACACACTATCTACAGATTAATAATATTTTTATGAATCGAGTTAGGTTTGATTTTGAACGCCCTTACTTGGTGCAATAACTCGTAAAGACGACATCCATTCAGATTTTAATTTAAAATCAATTAACAAAATTTTAATATATAAATTTAAGTATTAAAATAGATTCACAATTTAATAGTTTTGAGATTTTTAGCAAATTTGACGTGAAATTGTATACTACATATCAAAAATATTGGGACGTTCATCGGGGGCTTATCTTTTTTACTTTTTATTTTTTTATTTAGCATTTTGTATCCGTATAAAAGCTCTAACTGAAGTCTATGCATATGATAGAAATCATTTAAGGATAGTGCTCCTTATATAATTTTTTTCATATTCATAATTAATCAAATTCGATATTTCTGATTAAAAAGTTTGCCACCTTATATTACGTACGTATAAGGAAATCATTTATACAAATGATCAAGTTGGATGAATTAATCCTTCTATCTCATCGGTAAAGTGAAACTATATACTATATGTTTGTTTGTGAAAAAGAATATGCATTTATAAAGATCAAACTAAATTGTGGTCCACTGGTTGTTTAAATTATTTTCTATGCTCCCTATGCCACAACAAAAAAATATTCATGAGATCATTTCATGTGTAGAAATAATTTCTTACTATGTCAATTATTACAAATATATAAATTATAATGATGAATGATCAATTTGCCACTTTTTCATTTGATGCATCATCGGTTTGGTCTTAGTTTCTTATGTTAATACTTCAATTTCTATATTGTAAATATCACTATATGCAAAGTAAAAATAGAATTAATCCTCATATTTCTCTAATATTACAATTAGAAAATATTAGCTTTTGTCGATGAGATCGAGATATTATTATTAGTAGGAGCTCGCTTTCATAGTGGACTTTAATTTGAACCTTTGCTTTTCGTTTGAGTTTCCAATTACGAATATCACGATTTGTCTTTCAACAACCTTCATCTTTAGATGAGAACAATTGATATATGTGAATGTAATTTATCACCCTTTTTTCTTATTTAGAAATTTGAACTCATACGCAAAGTAAAAATAGAATAGATCCTCATATTTCTCAAATATTTCAATTAGAAAATGTTAGCTTTTGTCGATTAGATCGAGGTATTACCATTAGTAAGGACTCGCTTCAATAGTGGACATTAATTTGAACCTTTGCTTTCCTTTAAGTTTCCAATTTCGAATATCACGATTTGCTTTTCAATAACCTTCATTTTTAGATGAGAATAATCGATATATGTGAATGTAATTTATCACCTTTTTTTCTTATTTAGAAATTGGAACTCATAATTTTAATATTGAAATTAGAGATGTTTACTGTCTGATTAATCCCTCTTGTTAAATATATATTGATGTTCTTTGTGGAGACATAAATGAAGCAAGAAATCAAACCATGAGTTGAAGCCTAGATTTAATAGTACGATTTGTGTACTATATGTTATAATTTAAGGAAAAATGAGGACTACTTGCATCATTATGTTTGGTCCAAAATGATGAGATTTTCCACATACTCCATTTCTCTTGATGTAAGAATTTCATCATTAGAATTAATAATTACAACTAATACTTTTAGGTAAGAGTTAGAAATTTATTAAATATATAAACTTTTTGAATAACTTGATTGTTTTAAAAATAAAAATAAAAATAAAACCCTGAATATTATACAACATTTTGTTGCCTAAGTTGAAAACAGTTGTAATTAATTACTTAAAAATCATCACTCAAAATTATTTTTACTTGAAAAGCATAACACTAAGGGGTAGTTTGATCGAAGACTAAGTGATGATATAATTAATTATTTAAATATAATATTATTAATCATTTGATATATCATATTAAAAATACTATGCAACCTCTATTGTATTTATTAGAAAAAATGTTTTGAGAGATTTTAGGAATATTTTTTTCATTTTCGTATTTCGAATCACAACTTATTTCAAATACTATTAATTCACCTTTTAACAAAAATAAATTACGTCAATATAATTACTTATCGTAGGACTAGTGAACAAACAAAGAATAATTTTTTTTTAAAATTTCGACCCTAAATATTGAGATTAACCATATTCTATATTTACTTTTCTCATCTTGTACTTAAAAAAATAAAAAAATATATGTTACAAAAATTTTAAAGAACAGTAATGGTTTCTTTCACATTTGTGAAGATCCCAATGCAATAATATTTAACTTGATCAAATTAATATAGTCAAATCATCCTCTAAAGGAAAAATAAAAAATAAAAAATTTTAAAAATAAAAATTATTAACTCTAAAAAAATGAAGGGCACGAGGGGTCAGTAGCATATCCAAGGTAATTTGGATTTTTTGTATCAGAAAAGTAATAAGATGACTCAAATGTCCCTTTTATGCCCGACAAAAATAATATTAATTTAATGAAATATATAAGTAAGTACTATTATAATATAAGATTTAACATGAAAAAATTAATATAAAGTTTCTGTCAAAATCCCAGTATTTTATTGAGTCGTGGTTTATCACACCCAACGAAAAATTCTATGTCAGTAAAAAATGGAAAAGAAAAAAACAAATTCTTGTTTTTATTCATTGGCTAGAACACCCCATTGTTGAAAACTACAAGAGAAAAAAACAACAATATAATTAATTTTCTGCTTCTTATTTAATATCCCAAATTTAAGACAGTTGAAAATGATTGCTTGTATATATCATAAATAAGTCTGTCTTCTCATAATTAAAGTTATTTTCCTATTTTTCTTTAGGCTAAACAATAAGAAAGATGATACTTTTTTAAAAAAAAAAATCATTTACTGCTTACATACTATGTAATGTTATAGTGGGGTAAAGATTTGGGCTTGTTAATATGGGCTGAACATCGACCAACTCAGTTTAATCGTTGATTTTAAAACAACTTTCACATATAACAAATATAAAAAAATCATACTTGTATGCTATAATTATAGTTTGCATAATTGCGCTTCATAACAAACATACATATGTATATTTCGCTATACATATACAAAAGAAAGCAGTTGTATATAATCTACATATACAAAAGATCAATTATATAATTTATGTTTGTATAAAGCGAGAAAGAGAGAAAGACAAAAGAGAACTGGGTAGGGGAATATTTGTATTATATAATTATAAGTGTATAAGACGAAGATATATGCATTTGCATGTGTATGTGCAATTTTCTCTCGCTTTATACAAACAGATGCACAATTTATACATTTATGTTTGTATAAGCGAGAGGCGAAGGAGAGACTGTCGAGCGATACCTGGGAGAGTGGGAGAGGGGAACGAAAATATATGTATATAAATAATTTTCTCTCGCTTTATACAAACACAAACACATTTTATACATTTGCGTTTGTATAAAAGCGAGAGAGGCGAGGAAAAGAACGAGAGTGGTGAGCGAGATTGACCTAGAGAGGCGAAATAGCAAAAGTTTGTTATGAAGTACAATCAAATCAAACTATGTTTATAGCATTAATTTGAATTGATAGTTTACTACTATATACAAATTTCCCATGATTTTTAATAATGGGATGATTTTTTGAAGTCCATTAAAATAAGTGTGATTCAAAGACCATTTAACCAGGCAACTTTTGGTTGGAATACATTGTATACAAAGTGCGATTTGCATGTATTTGAAATATATTGTGTTTTTCGCTCGTCTCTCTGCTCTTTCGTTTGTCTTTCTCCCTTTCTCGTCCTCTCCTTCTCTAATTCTGTATTTTACAAATGTATTCGTGTTTCACATTTCATATATTTGTGTATCAAATATTAAAACAAATGTGTTTGTGTTTCACATTTCATATATTTATATATCTAATATTAATTTTCTACGAGTGTATCCAATATATTATGAAAGCATGTAACAATATATGCATAAGCTTGTATCACTAAGTGTGTATTTTGTGTATTGAATGTCAATTTTAAAAGCATGTATATGTTTATACATGCATAAGCTTGTATCAATTTCTTCGAATATATATGATTATCCAATATCCATTTCACAATTATCAATGTACATGTATCCAATAACAATTTCATCTAGTATTCAATATCGATTGATGTGCCCAATGTATAAATTCATGTATCTTGTATCAGATATATACTCAGACATTCAACAAATAAGATGTTTTAATTATACACCTATATATTAAGTGTATCAATGCGTCTATACAACTAAAAAAAATTTAAATATTAAGGTTTTATGGTAATCCATTCACTTCATGAAGATTTGATTCATACATTGGTCATAATTCTTTGTTTTTGTTGAATACTATACTGTATATATTCTTAAAGGGGGTGGCTAGTCCAATTAATCCTTAATTCTCAAGCCCAAGCCCAAGCGTAAGCCCAAGTAGTAGATTGTCTATTTTGTATTCTTAGATGGATATTCAACTACTAAATCGGTTTAGGATAAATTTGGGCAGGGTAATAAGAAGAAATCATTTAACATTTTATCTTGAATGATATTATTTAAAATTATATCCAAGACCAAGGTTGTATATGAGCAACTCGTGAATTACTTGTGAACTTTTTATGATTATATTCTGGACTTAAATTAGATTAACTTAACCTTTATTGATATTATTATTTTTATTGTCAAGGGAGCACGAGTGATTCAATCTAAAATATGTTCTTAAATTCATACTCTAACTCTTTTACCCCTTATCCTCCAAATAACGAGTAAAGTCTTAAATATTTATGCGAACGAAAAACGTTTAATTTTAACTTGAAAGCAAAAATGATGATTCATAATCTAAACTAATAATACTTCACTTCATTTTCATTGTTGCAAAACTAGACATTATGTTCCATTATTTTCTAATATTCCTTTTTAGAAACTAATCATATCTTATTTGTTAAAAAATAGTTCAACATACTGTTGCTCCATAATATTAATTACGTTAATTTGGTACAACTCAAGGGCAAATTTGGACAAATTTTTTTCTTATTTGAACGATACAATATTCGAAAATGCCTAAATGAGTTGCCTATAAGAACAGGAGAAAAAGCGCGCTCAAATTCATTCACGCTTAACACACACTCTCTGCTCAAGCAGAAAATGGAACTTTCCGGAACCGCCGGTGCCGCCGACGATCAACTTGCTCGGACTTCCGAAATCGAATCTCAGCTTTCCACCGTCGTTTACGGTATCCTCCATTTCTATATTGAGTTCTAGTTCAATTGTATGCATTTAATCTTGAAGATCTGTAACCAAATGAAATTTTAGCTGGATAATTTGTATTTTGTTTTCTTCTTCGGAGTTTTAGTCAAATTGCGATGTTGTTGTTTACTATTTTCTCTGGTAATCCTTTTCCGCTTTTGCATAAGCTTTCATTTGCTGTTTTCTTCTGTCTCAGCGTCATATGTGTGTTTTTTCTCATAAAGTTTTGAATTTCATTTCCGTGAATTGGAGATGGAAATAGTTCGAACAATAAACTTTCAGTTTTTTTTCAAATTAAATATATTATAATTTCTTCACTTATAATCTTGTCTCTGTTGATTTTCCGTGTTTAGTTGCTAATGATTGAATTTCGCTTGACGTCTCGATTATTTTCCTAATTTTGTTTTGCTCTGAATTAGAGAGATTTTTACAAGTTGTTTGATTAATTGTTAGTAACAATATAGAAAGAACTTGGTATATTTGATTTATTAGAAAATAGTTTTGTATTATCTGTCTAAAGAATAAGGCTTCTATACAGCAAAAGAACTGAGAAAATATTAGCCACTGTCTCAATTGATCTTCAGAACATTTATGAATTGTTACTTGCATGCTATGAGGATAAAATGCTGAGGAATTTGGTTTGAATTGAGATAAAATGAACAATTAACTGATCTAAACTACTGTTTCACATGGTCTTGGTATGCTGCACTTAGCAAAGTTTTAGATCATCTCATCTGTTACATCTAATTTTGGAAGTGCACACCATCCTAAGTTGGCATCTAAAAGCCTTTCTCCTCATTCCATAAATTGCATGCGTCAGGTGATAAAAAGATAGTGGTTAAATTTTTGTATTGAAGATCCTGCATCAAACAATGGAGATGAATTATCACTCAAAAATTCAGTAGACTTATGTCTACACAATACATACTTCACGGAACTAAAAATGAAATAAAGTGCAAATACTACGTTAGTTTCCTCTTAGATTTAAAATGGAAACTGGTTGCGGAAAATCCAGGAAGAATGTAGTTTATGAGTTGCATAGCTAGATACTAGTGAAGTTTATATTGATCAATATGTAGTTTTATGGTCTTAATCCGATTTACTGACCTATAATGAGAAGGAATGTGGTCTCAAATCCTACTTGTGACTAAGTGCACTGGACGTTCTCCTTACCTCATAACTAACTGAGGATATCCCTAATTCAAATCCATAATTTATTGCTGGATAACTTTTTAGTGGATGCTCTGAAATGGCATGTTAATGGGAATAGTGGAACATTAGGTTAAAAGAAATAAGCTTCACTGAGTCCCAGCAGTTATTATTGATGGTTCATGCTTGGACTCATTGAGAGGGAACTTGATATTTTCAGTCACCTGCAGGTTCTTAAGGTGATACTATTTGAGAACCATTTCCCATTGGTCTGGTTATGTTGAACTGGGTCATTTGTTTTCAGTTACTAGAAAATTTGCTAATGTGTTGATCAGTGTTGTCATCAATTGTTTTAGGAAATGTTAATATACCTTGTGGAATTGAAACATCATGAGGAATTTATTTGTTCCACAAAATGAATATGCAGAGCTCTCACAACAAGTGCAAGGGGCAATGGAGAACATGCTGAAGATGATAAAGTGAGCTGATTAACACTGACTGAAGGAAGTATAGTTTTATCTATATAGCAACATGAAAAAATGAGCAAATACTTGCATTAGCTTTGAGAACTTGGACTTGTATTGTTAATATTCGTCTATTCTATCCTCCATTTTTTAATGTGCTTGACTAAATCTCAAGATTACTATTTTATAAATATCAAATGTGTCATTTATTTTCAAGCAACCAGGATTTTGCGTAGTTCTCTTCTGAAGCTATTGGTTTTCATATTTCGTTCTTTCATAATAGTCTTTCTTGCATTTTTATTTTAACTGCTGCTTATTCTTTCTTGCAACTTAAGTTAGAGTTGAAGACTATTACCATTCATTTCATTGCATCTATGGACAATTCTCTCTCTCTCTCTCTCTCTGTGCTTGTTTCTGTCCTAAGCTTTGACATTTATATCACTTTCTACAGCGAAGTTGATCACAGCTCTACTGAAGTAACAGAAGACATGGAGAAGTGCAAGGAATCTGCTCTCGAGAGGAGTAAAACTCTAGAGGAACAGAAGGAACATTTTCAAAGAGCTGCTTATGCTATTTTGAACATGCTGAATAACCAGGGAGGATAAAATTTGTAAGTTTATAAATGATCCCTTAATCTCTGTTTTCCACAGTGGTGATTGTGATTTCAGCTTAGGCATAACTTGTGATGTTTATCTCATAAAAATATTCTATCAGTTTGATTTCTCATGCATAATTTATCATGTCATCTGTGACAGACATGCCGTAAATTGTACATTACTTCACTTCCATATGTTTTAGGGGACAGTCTGCTCATGAATTATGTTTAGATGCCTACTAGTGTTAGACTGTTAGATTACATTTGGAAGCCTTTTCAATGCATTTTCATAGTTCTTATTCTTTGTGTAGGTACAGAGGACATGCCTGACATTCGACCCCATCACTACTCGAAACAATTAAAAGTTGTAGAGAATCCACAAGTCAAATAGCTTTGTAGCATTTTGGGAAATACAGTTGAGTTGCTTGAATTTGAAAGGTAATAATCAATGTATGATCTCCACGAATCATGTGCCTTTCAACGTTGAGTTGACTATACTAAAAGTTGGGTTTTGTGTCCTCATGAAGCAAAGCTTTAAACTCAAGATTCTTTCTCTTGGTTCATACTAAGACGTGAATTTGTTGATTGTTGCTTAGGTGAAGATAGTGCCCGTAAAATGAGCCCATATTTTGATGACGCATCTGTTGGGTTTTATTTGCCCTAAATTTCTTACCATAAATAGGTTTTCCTTTTAGGAAAAGGTTTTGGATTGACTAATCCTTTTCAGGTAGGAAAAGGTTTAGGACTCTATAAATAGAGGCATGTTCCTTCTAACTTAATCAGCATTCACAATGTAGTCTTAAGGGCTTTGAGAGTTTTGGTTAGGGGGAGAATTTATGGGTCACAAGCTTGATACGTTATCACTTGTGTGAACCTCCCATGTATTCTGAGTGAATTGGTTGAGGTTGTTTCTCTCTATATTTTGTACTCTCATATTTATAGTGGATTGCTCATCTCCTTTGTGGACGTAGGTCGATTGACCGAACCACGTTAAATCTTTGTGTCTTTGGTATATTTCTCGTTGTCTTCTTACTCGTGGTCTTTCGAGGTTTGCTTTGCTAGCTTCCGCGTTACACCTGCTTATTTCCGATCCTAACAGCATCCAATCCGTCCATATTTAATAGGTTGGGTGAGTGATTTTTTACCTGGTAAAATATGGGTTGATACCCATATTCAGTCCATAAAAATATGGGTAAAATATAGGAAAAGTATGGAGTAATTAAATGGGTTAAGCTTCTAACTTTTATGGGAACTTTCACATAAATCCACTCAAAAATAGCCTAATTACTTTCCATAGCTATAGTTTGATAATTATATATCGTAGCTACATGTTATAGGGAGAAATGAGGTGAGCGAAACTGGGAGAGAGAGTAAAAAGTGGGAGGGAGGTGAAATGTATATGTATATCGGTTAGCTAATTGTATATTATACATATGTATTTGTATATATGAAAAGCGAGATTGACAGAGGGAGGAGAGAGGCGAGCGAGAGTGGGAGAGAGAGGGTAGAGAAGTGAATTGTATATGCATATCGGTTAGCTAATTGTATATTATACATATGCATTTTGGCAAGCGGGTTGGGAGAGGGAGGAGAGAGGCGAGTGAGAAAGGGCAGATTGGGAGAGAGGTAAATTGTATTTGTATATCTATTAGATCATTGTATAATTATGTTCTTCTATAGAACTATTATTTTTCACTAAATGTGAAGTCTTTGGCTCTTCAAAAAAAATATATTTTATATGTACATGACTTTTTTCACTTATAATTATATCTTTTTATTTGTTTAATTTTATATTGGATAATAAATACATAGTGTAAAATAAGTAAATCATATATTAGTATTGACATTACTTAAAGTGCAGTAAACATGTGTTAGTCCTAAAATGCAATATTCATTTATTTGAAATTAAAAATAGTTTCCCTTGTTATTACATAATTTCATTTTATATTGAAAAGTTCTATGATTTTATTTTTTACATTTGTGATACAATAAAACTATATGAACCATTTTTAACATTTTTCATCTAAAAAAAAGATCAAAATATTTTCTTCATGTTTGAGTTCTTAAGTAGAGTACTATTTACACATAATTTTTTTTTATATTGATTCATTTTCAACCCGCCCAATTAGGTCGAAGATCACTAGCTTCATCACTAGCAAATTTTAGTTGAATCATTCTCATTATTTTTGGTTCAACATTTTAGCAATATGTTCATAGTTATGAACATGTTACCCGTCTTGGCCGGAAATTATAGAACATCTTGCATTGACTAATAAACCACAAAATATACATGATTTTATAAGACAAATGTCTAGTCGATGAACTGAAGATAGATATATAAATGCTAGTGAATAATTATGTTGTAGTCGACCTTTCAGAGTTTTTGAGATAAATAAGGATTTAATGTTAGATTATTTTTTTTCACAAGGAGAAGACCTGATATACTTTCACCTTTGCTTTTTAGAGTTGATATATGTGTTGGTGTGTAAATCACTCATATGTACCCTTAATATTGTACAAGTGACTCTTATATACTCTCCTCTAATGAAAGTGAAAAAAATAATTTAAATTTAATTTTTTTAAAAAAAAATATATAATCCATACGTGGTATTTTTATCCTCCCCACATTTTTTTTTGACTTTTTTTATTTCAACAACTAATTCAAATTTATTTATGTTTTACTAATTTTTTTTGTAAAATTTATCATAGATGTCAATTTTTTTTTAATAAATACAAAACTTAATTATAGTATAGCCTCAAAAATAATTTTAAATTATGATATAGCCACAGAAAATAACTTAATTTTTTTTACACTAAAAAATGAGAGAAAACTCAAATAATGATAATTAAAGATGTCAAAAAATAATTTATGTATGAAAAAGATTAAAATATACTTTGAATTTTGCTAGACGGATCATATATACTCCTACATGACTCTTTTGTAATTAAAAATAAAAATAAAAATTAAAATTTAAAATTAGTTTTTTCACTTTCTTTGAATAATGGATATATATGAGCTCCTTTTATAACAATAGGGGACGTGGACAGGTCATTTGCATAACAATAAAAATATACTATACTATTTTCCTAATAAAAAATATATGAGCTCTAAATAATAAAATTAAAAAATATATATGACCTTTTCACAATTATGGCCAACTTGTGACCAATATTTTTTTTCCATTTAGTATTACCCCAAAAAAAATAAATGTGAAGAACATATATGAACTCATAAAAGTTTAACTTAGTGGTCCAACACTCCAATTAGTGCTTACACCATTTCCAAAGGAACCAGTAACTGCCAAATCTATTTTGGTTTTGACCAAACAAACTAATGAAAAGAAATATATTTAGCTCTTTTCTCTCTTTCACACATAGCACCACTACTGTTTTTATCTTTTTTTAATTTATATCAAAGTCTGATTAAATTTAAATTTACGTTGAAAAATTTTATATTAAAAAATAAAATGCTTTCTTACAAAAGTGACTTCGTATCTAAAGGGAATCAAACTCGAGACTTTTGATTAAAAATAAAGAAGTACTTACCATTCCATCACAACGCTGATTAGTACTACTACTTTTTCTTCCTTCTTTCTGCTATTTTCTTTGTTTACTCAAAAAGGGAAGCTGTAGTAATAATCTTGTTACAACTGCCTCTGCGTTATGCCAATTTAATGATTTGTGAATTGTTATTTATATTTCTTATTAATGTGAGCTCTAATTAGTTAATTGTAATAATTTTTATTGTATTTTTGAAAGAAAAATCTAAGAAAGTATTTAAGCGTTAATATGTGAAAATGAATTTTTAATATGATATATCATATATACTATCCACTCAAACAACAATGACTATAAAAATTATAAGAATCATAGTTCAAATATAAAAATGACTACAAATGACACAAGTATTTAAAGTAAAAGAAAGTTTTCATTAATAGAATAATAGTTGGTATGTCTTATTAAACGATTTGTATAGTTTAATATTTTCAAAAAATATCAATTCTTTCTTTTAATCAAATGCATTAATAATTTTTTATTTTTGTTTAAAATATCGTAAGAATAACTTCATAAAAATATTTTATTTGTAATTTTAATTTGTCGTTTAATAATTATATTTTGATATATTTAAGTATAGACAAACTTCATAAGATGCGCAAGTATAAATTTTTCTTAGTTCTGAAGTGCAATTATTTTATTTTAATATATAAATAGTGTATTTACAATTGAGTTGTATTATAAAAATGTATAAAGTATTAATTATTTATATACAAAGAATATGAAATTTATTTTTTTGTGATTTTAAAAAAGTGTTTTACATCAGTGAAGCTTAACAAACCATAAACTATTTTTTTATATGATTATTTTATTTTTGTCATTCTAAAGATAAAAAGTTTAACCAAATGGAGTGGTTACAATACAATAATTTATTTTCACTACTTTTAATTTTATTTTATACAGAGACAATGAAAGAGAACTTTATTTTATTTATAAGAAGAAGTAAATTGATAAAGAAAAAAATATTCATTCCGTTTCAAAAAGTGATTCTATTTTATTTTTAGTTTGTTTCAGAAAAAAATAATTATTTTCTTTTTTTAATAATATTTTAAACGTAACTTTTCATGTGTCATATTTAAAAACATAAGATTGAAAATTATTTTGATACATTTGATATAAATTTAATTTAAAACCACAAAACAAAAAAAATCTTTTTTTTCTAAATTTTGTTTCAAGTCAAAGTAGATCATCCTTTTTTAAAGAGAGAGAGAGTAGAAATATAATAAATTTAAAAAAGGAAGAAAAACCATTAAATACTTTAATAGCTGCTACCCAGAGAATTTATGTAGTTAAAATAATAAATGCATCCCAAATTTGTTGTTTAGAGAGTGCTTAACTTTGCTTTGGAAAAAAAAAAAGGTAGTTTTCTGGCAATTTATCCTCTATCAATATTCTCTCAATTCAATAATAATTGTCTAATTTAAAAATTAAAAAAAATAAAATAAAATTTAATCAAATTACTATACAAAATTCACTTAAATATTAAAAAATAAACATAATTAACATAATACAATAAATTAACTAAATAAATGTTATCAAATATTTTAAAATAATATTTAGTGAACAAGTAAAGACAGACGAATAGCGTAGAGTATATAAACTCGTGCTTACATGGGAATCTGTAACTGCCAAATCTTATTAGCTCTTTTCTCTCTTTTCACACACAGAGCACCGCTACTACTTCTTCTTCTTCCTTCTTTCTTTGTTTACTCAAAAAGAAAAAATGGAAGCTGTAGTAATAATCTTATTATTCAGTATGAACATACTTCTTTTTCTTCAGTCATCAACATCAGCAATTCCCATTTCCACCAAAAAAACCTACATTGTTCACATGAAACATCACCTCAAACCTCCATCATTCTCCACTCACCATCAATGGTACAAAACCCATCTCCAATCTCTCACTTCTTCAACCCAAAACTCTCTTCTCTACACTTATACCACCGCTTATCATGGATTCGCTGCAAGTTTGGATTCTCATGAAGTTGAATTACTCCGTAAATCTGATTACGTGGTTAATATCTACCAAGACACTTTTTACACCCCGCAGACAACGCGCACGCCTGAATTTCTCGGTCTGGATAAAATCGATTTTGGGGCTGGACGTACTTCACCGGAATTCAACATGGCTGCTCAGGATGTTATAATTGGGGTACTTGATAGTGGAGTTTGGCCGGAATCGGAAAGTTTTAGTGATTTGGGTATGTCGAATGTGCCGTCGAGATGGAGAGGGAAGTGTCAATCGGCGCCGGATTTTGATCCGAAAGTGCATTGTAATAGGAAACTTATAGGTGCTCTGTATTTTTCCGAAGGTTGTCAGGGCTGCTCCCAGGAGATTCAATCGCCCCGGGACTATAACGGCCATGGCACACATACTGCGAGCACAGCGGCAGGTACATGCGGATTCAGAATTTAAACTTGACGGGTTTGATTAGATTAGTGATATTTATTGAAAATTTACTAGTCATTTTATCGTTCAAATTTTGAGATTTAAACTAATCATGGATTAATTTTAGGATGAACCTATTCCATGTTGTAGATAATAGTTTAGGAATAACTTGTTTTCCAACCAAACAAGCTTTGAGTTTTTTCGAAAACCATATAAAAAAAATATTAGACACAAAAAATTGAGTTCATCTTTTTTTTCTGGTTTTAACTAATGTTTCAAAGTTTAATGTGACTGGAAATTTCAAGGGAGCTAACACAAATTGGGAGGGAGGGAGTAATTTTTTCACATGTATATCTAAGTTTTGCGTAAAAAAATAGTGGATTCAGCTGAACTCGTATTATATGCAGGATCAATTGTGGCAAATGCTAGTCTTTTTGGCTACGCCAAAGGGACTGCTAGAGGGATGGCGCCACAAGCTCGCATAGCGAGTTATAAAGTGTGCTGGAATGAACAGTGTGCAGGGTCAGATATTCTTGCTGCATTCGACCATGCTATTATGGATGGTGTAGATGTGTTGTCTGTGTCATTGTCTAATAATGAGAAGACTTATTATACTGACCCAATTGCTCTTGGTGCTTTCGCTGCTATGGAGAAAGGGATTGTTGTGTCGTGTTCAGCTGGGAATGATGGTCCTGTGGCATCAACAGTTGTGAACACGGCTCCATGGGTCATTACTGTTGGTGCTGCAACTCTTGATAGAGATTTTCCAGCTACTGTCACACTGGGTAATGGACAAAAACTTCAAGGTGTGTCGTTGTATAGTGGAAAGGTAGAAATGGGAAATAAGATGTTAAGCTTAGTTTACCAACAAGGGGGAAACTCCTCTAGCAATTTGTGCTTTCGTGGTTCGCTTGATCCAAACATTGTTGGTGGAAAAGTAGTGTTATGTGATAGGGGGGGAAATGCTAGAGTTGAGAAGGGACTAGCAGTGAAAGAAGCTAATGGGGTAGGAATGATATTAGCCAATACACCTGAGACTGGGGAGGAGTTACTCGCGGATAGCCACATATTACCTGCAGTGGCTGTTGGAAGGAAGGTAGGGGATGTAATAAGAGAATATGTGAAAACAGAAAACAATCTAACGGTTGTTTTCAGCTTTGGCGGAACAGTGGTAAAAGTGAAACCATCTCCTGTTGTGATTACATTTAGCTCAAGAGGGCCAAATGCAATTGTTCCAGAGATATTAAAGCCTGATGTTATTGGCCCTGGAGTGAACATCTTAGCAGCTTGGCCTCGAAATATTGGACCAACTTCACTTGATATCGATAGACGAAGGACCTCATTCAACATTGTTTCTGGCACTTCCATGTCTTGCCCTCATGTTTCAGGAGTTGCTGCATTGGTAAAAGCTGTACATCCAGAATGGAGTCCAAGCGCGATCAAATCAGCAATCATGACTACCGCATACACTCAAGATAACACCAACTCCTCATTTCATGATTCTGCACTATACGGTACATTTTCTAATCCATTCGCTCATGGCTCAGGCCATGTAAATCCCCAGAAAGCATTCTCCCCTGGACTCGTATACGATATCAGGATTCAGGATCATATCAAGTTCTTGTGCTCCTTGAACTACACCATAGATCAAATTCAATCTATTGTTAGAAGACTAAATTTCACTTGTGCAAAAAAGTTTGCTGATGCTGGGCAAATCAACTATCCTTCCTTCTCTGTCTTGTTTGAGATTAACTCAAAGCGAGTTGTTCGTTACACTCGAGAAGTGACCAATGTTGGAGCTGCAAGTTCAGTGTATGAAGTAGCCATCGATGCTCCTCCATCCGTTACGGTAACAGTGAAGCCAACAAAGCTTGTATTCAAGAAAGTAGGAGAGAAGCTTCATTACACAGTGACATTTGTGTCCAAGAAAGATGTTAAACCAGGAAATGCATTTGGTTGGATTTCATGGAAAAATGCTAAACATGAAGTGAAAAGTCCAGTTGCATATTCCTGGTTGACACCTCAATTAGATTTGGAAACATGAAGGAATGTATCTATAAATGACTATATCTTATAGCTAATGAAATGATGGTGTTCGATTATACACATAAAATGTAAAAAACCATTGTTTTAGAATTGGTGGGGTGCACCAGGCCCGTGCAGTAGTGCAACGCATGGGCGACGCACAAGAGCCCAGGTAGCAAGCTACCTTAATGGACTCTTCCCCTTAAAAAATTGAGTTAATATTCGTGTGGATCGATGATCCACATATCAGATATTAAACTGATAAGAACAGATACTACACTTGATCTTAGCCAAAAGGCCGAGAAAGGTATGCTTATTTCAGCGTAAATGAGTGGATTTTGTCACAAAACACTTCGCTCAAGTCCTGTTTGGATACCGATGTGGGAAAATCGAACATATGAACATCTAACTTGGACAAAAAATTATGAGATGCACTTGCATGAATAATGAAAATTAAAAATAAATAAAATAATATTTCCTTTCATCTTGACTTCTTTAAGCATTTGATGCTTAATTTTAAAACTTATCAATACGCATATTTGAGGATTTTCCCCTTCAAACTATATATACAAGTGATCATTTTATCGCAAAGCAGCCAAATCCTTCTGTTGGGAGTCATCTGCCATGAGAATTAGGCTTTCATCTTTTGCCAAACTTTTTTTTCTGCATTCACTAAATCTAATTAGATATCCTAACAGTAAAAATTCTATATAGGATCTGATATCATATCATGTTGGAGAATAAAGAGAGAAGAAACAATGTCTAAGAAGAAAAAAGAAGAATTGCGGAGAACTCTCACGTTTTATTTTTAAAGCAAATACTTAAATAGGAATTAAGACTCAACCACCTAAGAGAACCACAACATTATCTATTAAGCTAAATATTAGCAACTAACAAAAGATATGATTTGACTCAAGTAGGACTCCTAACAAACGTGTTACTCTGCCAACTAAATAGGAACCTCTAATTACGTTTGAATCAATATTAAACATTCCCCCTTGATTCAAAATTACAAGATCCAAGCTTTGTGAGGTCCATCCCCATGTACCAAACTTTGAATAACTTTGTGTCAATTTCAAAGTTTGGTAGAGTTGGTAATCTATAAAGAAGAAAAACTTGTTTTGTGCCAATTTCAAAGTTTGGTAGAGTTGGTAAGCTATGAAGAAGAAAAAAATTGTTTTTCTTCTATAGCACATTTGGAGGGTAGTGTATTTGTTCTCTATAAAAGGGAGGACAATTCTTCATTCTAAGCACACCAAAAAAGAATTACAAAAGGAGAGAAAGAAGAGTGAGGCATCACAGAGGAAAATAATCTGTGAGGAAAAATAGAGAGTGTGAGCGATATTGTAGTGAGGTGGAAAAATCAAAAGAGTGTTATTTCTTTTGAATGTGTAGTGGTCTTTGGAGTTTTACTCAGACACACAAGTGTAAAATCCTTACTATAGTGATATTCGTTGCTCCTCTCGGGTCGTGGTTTTTCCCTTATTTAGGAGGGTTTCCACGTAAAATCTTGGTGTCATTATTTCTCTTTTATTCTCGTTGATTAACCGTATTGTTGTGTTCCGCATTTGTTGCCTTTATTACCGCAAATATTATTTCTGTTACGGATTTATTCCCAACAATTGGTATCAGAGCACAGGTTCTGCTCATTTACAGAAATATTTTTTGCAGCT
>NC_028644.1:61273299-61286247 GCF_001406875.1 Solanum pennellii
GTGAGGAAAAATAGAGAGTGTGAGCGATATTGTAGTGAGGTGGAAAAATCAAAAGAGTGTTATTTCTTTTGAATGTATAGTGGTCTTTGGAGTTTTACTCAGACACACAAGTGTAAAATCCTTACTATAGTGATATTCGTTGCTCCTCTCGGGTCGTGGTTTTTCCCTTATTTAGGAGGGTGTCCACGTAAAATCTTGGTGTCATTATTTCTCTTTTATTCTCGTTGATTAACCGTATTATTGTGTTCCACATTTGTTGCCTTTATTACCGCAAATATTATTTCTGTTACGGATTTATTCCCAACAAGCTTATGCCGGAACTGATCATGCTTGGCTTGTGGGAGTGCCTTGGTGAGAACATCTACAATTTGATCATTTGTACCGCAAAACTTCAACTATCACATGTTGCTGTGTGGTCACAAATGAAATGATAACAGATCTCTATGTGCTTTGTTCTTCTCTGAAAAGCCGGATTCTTTGTTGTCACATCCGGGATTACACCCTAGACATAATCGGTGTCGTCGTCTTTGAGGACTAAGACTAGCCTCTTAGTTTACATCATTACATTCATAGGTCAAAATTAGCAGAAATTTAAAACTTNCATCTAATAAGAGTACAATTTGGGCCTAGCCCATACATCAATGAAACAAGACCACATATAGGTCATACAATGTCTAATATCCAAATGAAAAGGAAAGAACATAAGAGTCTTAAAACTAAAACAACATCATAGGCTTGATAGTGGCATTGACCTCGGAAAGTGAGGACCTACCCAACTTGGATGATTAAGAATTCCAAGTCTTCTTCAAAGTCGTCTCCAAAAGCTCTTCAACGACCGGAACCTAAAATGTTAGAGAAAAAGGAAGAAATGAGGTTAGTACACTAATTGTACTAAGTATGAGACTATATGCACACATATCATGAAAACATGCTAAAAGAGGAAAGTTCATTAAATATGCAATTTACTTTGAAAACCTTTATGCATATTCAACAAGACCGTACCAAATCAACAAGACATATTCATTAAGTCATAGACATGTACATCACAAGACCAACAACATCGAAACTAGTCAAGTCAATATGCATATTATGTAATTAAATACATAGTCAAGTAACTCTATTATCAAGTCATAAATAACCACAAGCATGAATAAGAGTTCATTATAACATAACCAAAGTAAGACAATTACCCACGACTCCTATCAAGTCAACAAGTATAATGACCAAGCAAAGCCCCATAACCTTACTCAATCAAGTAACTCAACAAGAATCATGACCAACATCCCGCTTCACATAGCATGACATTTAAGAGTACATATCATCATACTTTAACAATGTAGACCAACACATATTCATAAGTGACACCAATCAACATATAGTATCAACAATGTGCAAGTTCATCATATACATATCATGTACCACTATAAGCATATTCATACATAAGAACATCCTCATAAGACTCCCTTCAAGACTAACTAGTGCAATGTTTAGGTAGAGTCCCATACCCCTACCTAGATTAAGCTAAATCCCTTAGGTTATCTTAGTTAGAGTTCATTCCTTTAATTCATTTTACCTTTTGGGAACATCTTGCCCTAACCGACATAGACCACATGAGCTAATGTGGAATCCAGTGTCATGGAACCCTACACTGAAAGAAGACGGACTACTTGCCAAGGTAGTACCAAAACATGAACATAGCAACTACGTGGAACCACTAGCTAGTATTCCTGTGGGGGCAACATAGTTTAAGAATTAGGAGATGTAGTTGGGACCCTCTTTATGCTACATACATTGTAATCTCCAATCTCAAGAGTATATTGGTGATCCTACCTTCCCTATGTGGGAAGGGACACTCCTCACTCTAGTTCACTCGGTGCTAAGCTAGAGTCCCTTTTTGAAATGTCTTTAATATCTTTATTAATCATCATAACTTAGTTAGGTCATAGGGTCTAACCCTTGTATAACATCATCATCATCATACCTCAATAAGAATTGCATGAGTATTGTCCTTTCATTACAATTCATATAGGTGAGGTTAGCACATTAACATTTTCATATCATGATAAGGCACATTGGTAAATCATTCACCATCCTTATAACATTTACATCTTAGCTAACACCTCACAAACCATAGTCAAGACATTTCAATTCAACATCATACCAACCCTATCAATCCTAATACAAGACATACTCCAATACAACATCATGACTTAATCACAATTAACCATAATTGAAGTAAAGAATAGGGATCACAAGACTTACCAAGTCTCCTTCATAATTCATCATCAAGGTCTTACCAAATTAGGGTGAAGTATCATCATATAACCATAATCAACATGATAACAAGACTAATTGAATCACTACATCACAATCCAATACTAGTTCATAACTTAATATAAGACACACAGATCAAAGTCATAATCTAAAGTAATTACTCAAAAACTAGCATGGTAGGACTATAATTCACCCTAATCTATTCATGATTGATACAAAAACATCATCTATTAGTAATTCAACCAATAACCAAGTCAATTGAACTAACATTACACAATTCTCATCAAGATCACAACCTAGGGTTAAGGGAAAAAGATCATCTTCTACAAACTAGACCAATCCATCAAGATATATCATAATTGAGTTAAATTACATGTTAATCTATTCATAATATCCAAAAGAAATCATAACAAAGTAATCCATAACAACACTTTGGAGATTGGATGAAACCCACTTGAAAACTCAACTTTTGAAATCAATTTGGTGGAACCCTTTGAGGAAAGAGGTCTCAAAGGTGAAAGGAATCTCATACCCTGCTAATTGATGAAGATTGATGAAGGAAATTGACCCTTTGCAGCCCTTGAACCCACCTCTCTCTTGGTCTTCAATGGGGGTTTCTTTGGGAGAGATAAAGAAGAGCAAAGGAAGAGAGTTTTGAGTTTAGGAATTATGGGATTTTTAGTTATTCTAATTAGGTTAGGACTTTACATAGGTGGTTAACTAACTTAATTAGACCTCTCCTAATCCCTAATTAACTTCCTAACTAAGCCAATTAATTAATTAACTTAAGTGAGAACATGCAGCAAAACAGACCCCTCACAGACAAGACCCCGATCGACGGTCCGTCTGAGAGACGACGGCCACTGCTCCCTCTGTGCTGCACATCCATCTCTAAGTTCAAAGACTGTGCAAAATGACCCTTTCAAGATTTGGCTAAGTGACTGTCGACGCCCCGTCGATTGACACACGCCCCGTCGATGGCACTCGTCTGTGCACACTGCCTTGGGCAGTCCTTTGACCCCAAAATGCAAGGGTCCTTCTCAAGGGCCCTTAGTTGGTCCTTGGGGAGTCGTGCCCGGACGTTTCCACTATGAATTAACTCTAATACATGTTAGACACCCTTCCACCAATTTTCATCATTTTCTGACTCCTAAAAGCTAGTCAAATAGGCTAAGGCACGCTAGTACCTCCTTGAACTAGTTTTCGGACGTCATGGACGTTTTGATTTTTAGACTTCCAAAATGACTTATATTCATTAAAATAGACCTTAAAACATTGTCTAAACCTTATGACACTCATATTAGGCTCTAGAACACGTCCTGGATTTTTGAAGTGTTACATTTGTCATTTCAATTGTTGCCTTGTTATCGCAGAATATTTTTATTGCATCCTCTTGCCGAAGGAAAACATCAACTGACATTTTTCGTAACCATATGGCTTGACAAGCTGCTGAAGTTACAATAACATATTCTGCTTCCGATGATGATAATGCAAACACATCCTACTTTTTTGAGCTCCAAGAAATTGCTCCAGATCCTAAATTGAAAACATCCCCAGAAGTACTCATTCTGTTATCTATATATCTTGCCCAATCACTATCGATGTATACTGTCAGGCTAAAATCTACATCTTTGGAGTAACAAATCCCGAAGCCAACTGTCCAAGCAACATAACACAAAACTCCTTTGGCAGCACCAAGATATTGCTTGGTAGGACTATGCATATACCTAGCCTAGACAACATACTAACAGAAAACATAATATCAGGATGTGTATGTGTCAGGTAGTTCAAACCTCCAATCAAACTTCTGTAGTGACTAGGATTGGCAAGATCTGTGCCATCTTTAAGCTGAAATTTTTCATTTGCATTCATGGGTATGGCAGCCGCTTACAACTATGCATACCGAACTTTAACATAAGGTCTTTTGCATACTTCATTTGAGAAACAAAAATTCCTGTTTCACTTGAAGACCAAGATAGTATTGCGAAATATCTAAATCTGACATTTCAAACTTCTTCATCATGTAAGATTCAAATTCAGCAACTAAAGTTTCACATGACCCCATATAACTCATGTCATCCACACAGAGACAAACTATCAAAAAAATCACTCGTACCTTGTTTCTTTACATACAACGTAGGCTCATTCTCGCTCCTTTTAAATCCATTCCACAGGAAGTATGAGTCAATTTTGTTGTACCATGCTCGTGGCGCTTGTTTTAGTCCATTAATGTCTAGCATGTAGCAACAGCTTCAGCCTAGAAATATTTTGGTACACCTCTAGCTTGCATCATGCTACTACTCATTTCAATGACTGTTCGGTATTTTCGTTCCGCAACACATAATTGTATTAGTATTGGTGGGGTGTGCATACAGCAAAACATACAACTTTAATCATAAATCCAACTTAATGTAAAAGAAATTGTACTAGAATTGGTGGGGTGCGCCAGGCCCGTGCAGTAGTGCAACGCATGGGCGACGCGCAAGAGCCCAGGTAGCAAGCTACCTTAGTGGACTCTTTCCCTTAAAAAATTGAGTTAATATCGTGTGAATCGATGATTCACATATCAGATATTAAACTGATAAGAACAGATACTACACTTGATCTTAGCCAAAAGGCCGAGAAAGGTATGCTTATTTCATTGTAAATGAGTGGCTTTTGTGACAAAACACTAGCGTTCAAGTCTTGTTTGGATACCGATGTGGGAAAACTAACACATGGACATCTAACTTGAACTAAAAATTATGAGATGCACTTACATGATAAATGAATGTTAAAAAAAAAGAAATAAAACTTCAAACACTACTCTTTGTTAATATTTGCTCACATTTCATGCAAATTCTAATCTAGCTCTTACTTTTCTTGAGTGATTTTTTTTAATCCTTAAAAATACTTATGATAGGCATTTGGACAAACAAGTTGTGAATACTATCAATTTTGTAACCTCCAGCTAATATACTCCTTCCTTTTCATGTTAGTTGTCAACTTTTTTATTCACACACTTCCTTTTGATATCATATTAGAAAAATGAATCCATAGTAATTATTCGCTAAATATATATCATAAGTCATGCAAAAAACTAAAAGCAATTCATGAGTGAAAGACTAAATCTTTGATTGGAACATTTCTAGATGAAGCATAAGCTTACTGGTTCCTTCTTCGTTTGGTTCTTCATGATTTTGCCCCGTATTCATAGAGACCTCCTTAAGCTTTTACTCTCTCCGTCCATTTTTATTTGTCATGTTGCGCTTTTCAAAAGTTAATTTGACTATTTTTCAATGTTTACACTAATTCGATATTTTAAACAAAAAATTTAGATATTCAAAAACTATATGAAAAGGACTATAAATTGCAATTTTTGCCATGTCAATATGATGAAAAAATACATGTTGGTCAAAGTTCTTATAATTTGACTCTAAAAATAGAAATCGTGACAAACAATAGCAGACGGAGGGAGTATAACGGAGTTCATTTGCTAGAATATGAGTGGGGGATTAGCTTTTCTCATCAAACCTTTAACTTTTATAACTCTGATAAGTTTTGATTACTCAAGGCAATTTACATTTTATTCTTTATGATGCCATTAACTTGAGATGTTTAGTCCTTGCAACACATAAGATCTACTAAAATTTTCAACCATGCGTGATATATTTAAGACCACAATACTTAAAAACCGTACCTAGTCAAAGGCCCTAAATTTCTACTAGAATTGGTGGGGTGCGCCAGGCCCAAACAGTAGTGCAACGCATGGGCGACGCGCAAGAGCCCAGGAAGCAAGCTACCTTAATGGACTCTTCCCCTTAAAAAATTTAGTTAATATCGTGTGAATCGATGATCCACATATCAGATATTAAACTGATAAGAACAGATACTACACTTGATCTTAGCCAAAAGGCCGAGAAAGGTATGCCTTTTTTATTGAAAATGACTGGATTTTATCACAAAACACTTGCCTTCAAGTCCTGTTTGGCTTCTGATGTGGGAAACTAGCATATGGAGATCCAACTTGGACTAAAAAAATATGAGATGCACTTGCATGAAAAATGAAAGTATAAAATAAATAGAACTTCAAAGAGTACTAATATTTACTCATTTTATATGCAAATTCTAGTCTAGCTCTTAGTGAACTTTTAATTTTAAATCATTATTTCATATTGAATGTCCATAACAAGCCCTAAGACTGAAACAAAACTATCTGCAACCATCTCCACAACAGTTTGCCACCACGCTTCACATTTGATCACTACTGCAACCTCCAGATAGTATACTCTTTCCTTTTCACGTTACTTGTCAACTTTTCTGTTTACACGTCCCTTAAGAACTCATAAAAATAATGACAGTTTCATTATTTTACCCCTTTAAAAAACTTTCTTTGAACTTGTTTACACTTCCAAAAAGAATTAATCGCAAGTGTACGACATGGTTGTTCAAGCTTCAAGGAAATTAGGAGATTGTATGATATTTCCTACCATCTTGACTTCTTAAGCATTCGATGATTCTTTTAACTTATCGATACATGTCGTTGAGGATTTCCCCCTCAAACTATATACAAGTGATCATTTTCTTGCAAAGCACCCAAATCCTTCTGTTGGGAGCCATCTGCCAAGAGAATTATGCTTCTTCTTTTGCCAAACTTTTTTTCTGCATTCACTAAATCTAATTAGATACTCTTAACAGTAAAAATATTTTATGTTCTTATTGCTAGGCAATGAATTTAATTGATCCGTAAAAAGTATTCGCGAAGTATCAATACTTGTGATATCGTAATATTTGCTTACCTGCTATTGTTAATAGACCTTCAACTGACTCAGGTAGATGTATTAGTTTTCCGTCAATTCCGCCTTCATTTGGTTTGTCATGTGGATGATATCCATGTATTATAATCCTAGTGGGAAATGTGGCTGACACTCTACGAATTCCTGCAGAATTAGTCACGAAATCCGTAAAATTTATGGAAAACAAAAAGGGAAATAGAAGCAATGTATGAGTTAAAGACTAAATCTTGATTGGAACAGTTTAGATGAAGCATAGGCTTACTGGTTCCTTCTTGGTTTGGTCCTTCATGATTTCGCTCCGTATTCACAGAGAACTCCTGCAAGATATTGAAGCAATCATCATAGAATTGTGTTTGCTCGGGTGGTGAATTGTGTAACAACATTATTCATTCAGCACATAATGATGGTCCAAGTCGAGAAGAGTTTGTAAGCCTTGACTGTGCTTTTTGCTTTGCTTCTGATCGTTATTATAGTGGAGTTCATTTGCTAGAATATGAGTGGGGATTAGATTTTCTCATCAACCTTTAGCTTTTATAACTCCGGTGAGTTATATAACCGAATGCAATTTACATTTCATTATTTATGATTACTTGAGATCTTTAGTCCTTGCAAGAGAGCAGATTTGCTAAAATTTTCGAAGCTACAAAAATCTCATGACATGTTTAAGACCACAATTCTTAAACTTTGTGCCCAGTCAAACTATGCCTTGAAAATTGAATGGAGAGAGAATACAAAATCAATCCAGGTTTAAGTACTTATTCAGTTTAATGCCATAGGTTTTTTCTAGTTTACGGCAAAGGATTACCTCACTATTCAGGTCACTGAGCAACTCTGATATGAGTGGTATCTCTTGTAGCTCTTCCTTTTCGATTCCTTTAAGATGCTGATTATATTATGTCACAAGACCATGATGTTAGTATGATTATAGAAATAACTAATACCTTCCATCTAAAATCTACTACAATACCTGTAGAAAATTGGAGAGGATTATTTTTCCATCTGTGTTAAACAGCTGCAACAGTTGCTTGAAATGATGATGACTGATTCGAACAACCTGAGAAAGTCTTTTACTTCTCACCGTGAAAGGTTGAGGCATATTAAAGATCACACCTATTTCGCCAAACAATTCCGGGGATTCCAATTTTGACAGGAACTGTTAGCAGAAAGTAGAAACTTCTTCAAGGAAAGAACTCTCCGATAAATTGTGTTTTTTTCACAGTAGATTTTCATACTACATAAGACAAAATCTCGGCGTAATTGACCTATGACTGGTTTAATGTAAGTAGACATAGTTGTTTGGTTCCATCTAACATCACTTTTCAGTTGAAGTTATGGCTTGAAGATGCTATCTTTTACCAACAAATGGTTACGTTACGTAGATAATTTTCATATGTTCAAGTTAATACAAGGATTGACAGCATATCTGCTCATATATAAAGCTCTTCCATCTGTAACAATATCCAGAACTTACTAGTTTCTTATGATGTTTCTTGATTTCTTCAGTAGTGTATTTGAATTACATTTCAGATTGTTGGATGCAGCTTACAGGGTACGATGAGAAAGTTACATCCGACACTTTATAGAACACTCGAGATCAGTATGCACTGTGAATTTGTTTTGGTCCTGTTATCTCTGAGAATTTGTTTTTTCCCCCTCCTCTATTTCATTACTTAAGTTTGTTCATTTTTTTACTTTATCCTAGCAGATACTAGGACAGCATCGCAAAATTAGAATTGGCATCAAATAATATGAGAAGTGGGATAGCTAACCTGTTCTGTTCCACTCTTGTATGTTACTACTTCCTGCAGTTTTTAACCACCGAAGAGTTAACATCGCAGAAATAGTAAGAGCAAAAGTTATTGACGTGCGGGAAATGGGAATTACACATACCACAGCCCCGGATACAATAATGTAGAAGTCTGTTGGTATCTCATTTTGAATAACAATGTCAACTTTCGGTGGAAAGTATTCTGCTTTTATCTCCGAAACCTGTAAGGTAAAATGAGCCAAAACATAATTTAGTTCTGTGGAGCAAAAGTACATGATAGTTTAAGTTGAAAGGATGAAAACAACATGCATATAAAGTAGTAGGAAGGTAAGAGAACATTACCAACTGGACTAAAAAGTCTTCGGGAACACCTTTGAAAAGATACGTATTTTGAAGGGTTGTATGGAAAAGATGCTGTGCAATACTAGATCTTATTGCCTTAGGCAAGTCTTCGACTACTTCCTCTTGCTGTAGTTCTGCAGTCTTGAATCTGAGTGTTGAATGTGCAAGCATTTGCTCTTTTATACCTTCTGGAAGTCTATTCTTCCTTGCATATCGCAGTATCTCATTGATTGCGTCCCTCTACAATTATAAACTATCATATTGTATCGTTCTAAACGTGCTTTCTTCACTAAGACTTGAACTACATAATGCATAAACTGTACTAAGTTTTCTAGAAGGAGAGTCATTACCATCGCAAAGGTTCGAGCAACACTATGGACAACAAGATTGGTCATGTTGCCAATTAAGTAAGCAGTTAGGCCAATGTTGAAGAGCATGTAAAAGATGGCAAAAACCTTCTCCCCTGTATTATGTGCACGAAGATCTCCATAGCCTACTGTGGTGAGGGTAACAACAGACCAATACATGGAATATGTGTATCCAAGAGAAATACTTCTTTCTTGGAAACTAGTAACATTTGATCCAATCCAGGTATTCTCTGCAGTATGATAATGTGTTGCTAGCCAGTAATAGAAACAACCAGCGGAATGCACCGCGAATAAAGTCACCTATGGACAGAGTTATAGCCATAAGATTAATGGTTTGGTTGAAGTAAAAAACTTCCATATCCACATGATCAGGTAAAGCTAGCACAATATGGATGGTTCAAAAAGTACTTACACAGACTAGTTTACAAAATCTTGTCCAGAAGTAGCTGAATCGAGTGTCCTTCTCTAGCCTGGATCAAAGGAAGAGATTAACAACAATGTTAAGATTGAGAAATTTATGCAACTTTCTGTATTGATGTTATCAATATTACCTTGAGAAGAATTTACTAACACGACGTAGTCGCCATAGTCTGAGCAAGTTGAGGAAGCCAAAAATGTCTCCTTCTTGCTTTTTCCCATTAAAGAATTGGTATATTGGTTGAAATGGTATGGTTGATGCAACATCCATTGGAAATCCTAGATGAGTCACATACCTTTCAAAAGAAGTAACCTTTCATTGCCATTCAAAAAATAAAAATCCCAATTGTAATTTCATCTTTGTTTTCTTTCAGGTGGCATCTCAAGTATGTAGTGTCCTACATTTCCAATCCCCCATTTAACTTGTCTGATCTGAGCAATATCCTTTACAATTTTAACTTGTATACACTAACAGTGTACTATAGAGTGGTGGTTAGGCTGATTCTCTTGTATGGGGTGAAGTGTTGGCTAGTTAAGAAACTTTCATGTTCAGAAGATGACGTTGCGAAATGAGGATACTGAGGTGGATGTGTGGACATACTAAGAGGAATAAGATTAGGAATGAGGACATTTGGGACAGGGTAGGAGTGCGTCTGTGTCGATAAGACGAATGAAGTGAGGTTAAGATGGTTCGAGAATGTGAAATGGAGATGCGAAGAGGACTCAATGAGAAGGTGGGAGAGGTTGGTGATCCTGGTTTGAAGAGGGGTAGAGTTAGGCCAAAGAAGTCTCGGGGAAAGGTGATTAGATAAAATGTTAGTTGATAGTTGAACATTGTCTCGCTTTCCTGCCGGGTTAGACTTGGTGGTAGATTGGTGCCCCATACCTGTTTATCCTTTATACAAATAGTAATTTAATATGGCTGCCAGTTATACTTTGGTTATCGTAACTTTGTTGTTGCTACAATTTATTTTTATTGAATGCTACGTGATGCTTCCTCTAGTATTTCTTATCTCTTTTCTTTTTTATGTTCTTAGATTTGTGTGACTTGCGCGGTAAGCCAGAGGTCTTTCTGAAACAACTTCTCTTACCTCCGTGAGATAAGAATAAGGTTGGCATACACTCTACTCTCTCCGTATCGCATGTTTAGAATTACACATATTATATAAGAGTACCTGAAAGCAATTTTGTTGTGATGATCAATGAGTAAATAAGTGGTTTTGTCCAAGAAAGCAACAAAGAAAGTGAGAAGAATGTCTATGGAAAAGAAAGCATCCACCAATAAATCAACAGGCAAAAGGCCTCCACTTGCTGCCTTCTTGAATGCCAACTCAAAAGGAGATGACCATGCTGAGTACACCACCAATATCACCAGAAATGTTTGCCATATTCTTAGGAAAAAATTAAAGAAAATGGTCAAAAGTGCCTATTTTTTCAATTTTAAAAAGCACTTATTTTAGAAAAAAAAGGTGTTTGACTAAACTTTTAAGGAAGAAATACACGTTTTTAAATAGCCAGACAAGCTGTACTTGTTTGTAATGAACACAAATTAAAATGAGCATTAGAAACTAACACCACTCTCAACTAGTTGTTATCATCTCAATAAGTTCGAAAATAACTTTGATAATAACTACTAGTTATGCAACCAATTTGAGAATATCAACGAAAATGAAAGTAATAATTTTAATCATTACCTGTATCTACGATCATAAGGAGCAATAACAAATCTTTTAAGCTTTAGAGTGCCTCACCCATGACTGTACCAAAAGCTGGCAATAGGCTACTTGAAACTGAAGTTATGTTTCTTATATCTCCACTTGACTGCCCTTGCGGCGACGCCGGAGACCTTCTCAGCGGTGATCTTGTCGATGACATCTTGGTTTAAAAAGTTGGAGTTTTCTTGGTACTTAGTTTGTTGTTTAAGGGGTCAATTTATTACTCATTTTAATATATGGTTTACGTAGAGGATATTATCATATTATATTATACGTCCTACTCTAAGCAAATTATTGCTGGTTTTTAAAATCATATTATATTATAAGTGGGAAGCCTCTAAGTCAAAAGTTGAATTACCAAAATGTCCTTATAATGTCATTATATTGATGAACAAAAATGTACACATTAATTATAAATAAATACTATTATTTTCTATTAAACAATATTCTTATATATTTATGGAAAAAATATTAATACACACTCTTAAAAGCTAGGTTTTTTATTTATTTAGTTTCTCTTCTTTTTTTTTCATTCTTCTTCCTATTATTTTGCTTTATATCTTATTTATATAAATTCCAAAAAGACCTACAACTTAAGAACTGCATCGGTTAAATATATATTTTAATAGCACGTTATTGAAGAACACTAAAAGTTTCTATCAAAACAAAACCGAACCCACATTTGATGGTTAAAAACTTCATGGAAGAAGTGTGAAAGTTTCATGTAACTGTTACTATTTCTCTATTGGTTTATAAATGAATTCTTCCTCTACAACTCATATTGAATGTATGTTGGGTTTATAATTTTCGTTACTTTTTCCATATTTCATCATTATTCATGTTTTCTTATTATTATGTAAAACCTATTTGATTGCAGAACAAGACTCACAAGAGCTTTCGCAATAATCTTGTAGGAAGAATAGAAGAATGTTACAACATCAAATACTAAATTGTTCTGATAATTCACAGAAACTTGAAAAGGTATAGTTTCTCCGCCTCAATTAGTCTGATATTTTTCATTTCTTGAAATTTAAATCATATGAACTTTAATTAATATGTTAAAATTACAACTTATAATACTTGTATAATTTTTCAAATATTTATATTTTAATTTTATAATATTGAGTTAAATTGATCCAATTTAGCTTCATAAAATTAATCTAATTGACTCTCAATTAGCCAAGACTGTCACAGAATTTGGGATGTAAGGCAGTAAATCTCTCCCTTAAAACTCAAGGTGTTAATACATCATGTATAAAAAAAAATCATACAAAGAATATAAATGTTTG
>NC_028644.1:61287872-61303755 GCF_001406875.1 Solanum pennellii
GTATAAATTTAACTTTTCTAAGAAAAACTTTAATTTACTATTCCTACAATTCTTGTGTGTAGGAACTCTAAAATTTATTCCACTCATTAAATTTTTTTTCTTTCATCTTCCAACTTCTTTTTACATTTTCATTCATATTTTAATATATAAACTTTCTTTGTTTTATTGGTTGTACATAGTTTAATCTTCTCAATAATATTTATTCTGATCAATCTTTTAACATTCGTTAAATACTCTATAAAGTGTATCATAAGGTGGGTTTGTCCAATTATTTCATTTGCCTTCTTTGGTTAGATTTCTCCTCTAAAAAGAGTCTTACTTCAGATAAATCTATTCCAATATAATTGATTTAGCTACAAATATTGACCAACACTTTTTGTGTTATTGCTAAGCTAGCATCATATTCACTTCTTTTAGTATAATATCTATTTATGAAAAGCTTCTGTTGCAACAAAATCAAATTCAGATACAAGTTGATCTGTGAATGCCTTTGCATATTTGAACTTTGAAATGTGGACATGGACTATGCTTGGAGCACACAAGTTCATAGTTGACTGTGTGTTCGTGTAGTTTAAAATGGTATGAAATATACGTGCGTTGCACGTGTTCGAGAACTAGTATATATATAAACATTGTACATATCTTAGGGACGTAGAGTTGATGTTCTTGGAAGAGTTAACAATCTAGGATTTAACACCAAGCAATAAGTACACGCGATTAAGGTAAAATGATAAGTTTAAAGTTAAAACGAGTAGTCAACACTATAAAGGTTTAATTTTTTAAAATACTGAAAATACAAAACTGTATAAAATAATACAGAATATTAATAGCAACATATTCATTTGACCCTTAAAGAAACCCCTTTTCAGCTCTCTTCAAATCTTTAAGAATCTACATGTTATGGTTCCAACACATAAGTTAGAAGGAGTTTGAGGAGAGGGAATTGGACCCCAAACTAATAAAATTGGAAGTCCATTCTGTATCTATTTATATACAAAGATGAAAAAAAAACCCAAACATACGAAAATCAACCACAAATCCAGTAACTCTTCAACTTCATAGCTTCAAGCAACTTCAAATATGTTGTTCATGCTTTGATCAAGAGACTTAAATGCTGACACAGTAATCTGTGATGTCAGACGGAACGTTAACTGATTGCATGCACATTGGGTAAGCTGGATGAGAAATCTGAAACCAGAACGATGAACAATTCTAGATCCCAAATGAGAAACCCGGCACACACTTCTGAAATGATTGTGCCACTGAGTAAGCTATGTTGCCAATATGAAACAAAGCAAACAGTAAACCTTTGATGATGGCTATGCATTGTGCTGCAGGAACAAAAATTCTGCTACTAAGCAACCACCACCTCAAACGAACTCACACCCTAGAAACGAGACTACATGTACTGGGCGAGCCATTGCTTGCACATATCAAGAACTGGATGTGCATTAGCATGTAATGCCTGCATTAAGAGTCAAAGGCAGAAAGAGAAATCAGTAAACAAGTGGTAAAGTTAGTAACCCCCATCCTACAAGATATATAATTAAACAAATAAGACTCTTAAATGCCTAAATTCTAGTGAAATGAGAAATAACCTAAGATGTTGGAAATCAATAGATGTATAGGCAATGGAAAAAGATCACATAACCAGGAAAAATAAAAGGGTACTAATACTCTTTCCTAGTAGCCCATATTCTCTATGCCATAAGGTGAGAGGCAAATCCAGGATTTGGTAACTGCTGATGCTACTGTGTTTAATGTGAACTCCAATAGAGAATTGAATTAAGCTTTACATTCAATCGGTTCGATCCAATTTGAATTAATTTGATCCATTTGGTTTATAGAACTTTGATACGTATTCAACTATTTCTCCTGATCCAAATTCTACTGAATCATGTTCTCTGCGGGAGTCCCATGAGTCTAGACCTTGGGTCCAATAGCTGTGAATTTGGCACCTTAGCCATGGAACCCACAATCTTTTGTTATTTCGGGTGACACTGTTTAAATATACACGATTTTTTTGTAGAAATTACTGATACATAAAATTTTACCCAAGTGTTCAAATGCTGCATCACCCTCAATCCCCTAGATAATCTTCCCCTGCATAAGGTTTATTATGGAAGCATCTAGGATTTGCTTTTGTTTTCTGTCGAAGGCAAACTAACTTGCATGCAAAATATTTGGTCAATTGTTGAAGCACATTTTAAAATAGCGTTGAGGCAGTTAAAAGTGCGATCACAGACAATGTTTGCTACCACAGGGTCAAGGAATTTGAAGTGAGTCTAGAAGCATCCATTTTAACATTCTAGAACACTAGCACTTTACTTTTAACCCTTGTCAACAATATAGTTGGAGCACCTTCCTGAAAGTATCATATTCAAATTCCAGTAAATCTTGTTAAAGATAGATTTAGGTACACACTTCATAAAGGTAGAATCAAGAGGTATTTACTCTATTTTTCCAGTTTCTCATAGGCATAACTAGCTAGAAAAACGCAAACACATCAAAATCAGATAATTCTCGATCTGCATCCATGACAAAACAGGTTCACAAGTCTAAAAATCTGTTGTCCGTGGAATCCCACTCACTGGATACTGGTTGCAGAAAGATCTTTGTAAAGGTAGATACTAAATGATTAGTACGTGGGAAACAACTTGTAGGGACAGAATGTGAAGAGAACAGTTCTACCAGTAAAGATTAACAACTGTCCAATTATTTACCGAAGCTGAAGGTAAAAGCAGGCTAAGGATCAACCAAATAAGCCAAAATAACCAGCTGAGAAACAAGTTTTTTGCATCTCTCAAGTTGACAATCAAACTTGGTCATCAAGTTTTTTGGAATACCTTAAACCAATATATTGAGTTCTCCAGAAAATGGGCCCCTCAGAATATGAACGGTAAAGCAGTACAACATAATCTCATATGGGTATTCCTTGAAATATAATTAGGTTTTGGTGGAACAAGGTAGTATTTAACTTTAAAGTTCATGAACGCAACAAACCTGATGTGCAACATATTGAACATCTGCCACACTTCCACTTCTAGATGCAATTTGGAATGCACTTTTGAGACGCCCACAAACAACACATGCAAGTACTTTCCTGTGAAAGGAAAGCTAAAAAATGAAGTGGCACTCAAAGTTTACCAGCTAATTTCTAACAGAAATTAAAAGAAGTGTATTGCTGATTTGGGCAAACCGTCTCACCTAAAAGCTTAACCTAGTAACAGCTTGATCTGTTAGAGAGCATATATCTTTGTTTATTTATTCAAGGTATCAATATAAAAATATTTCGTAGATGAATGACGGTAAGAATCCAACAGCTCTATTTGCTAATATCTCATTGAACTATGGAATTGTCCAATTAGAAGTTTAAATTGTTAGAGCACACTTACAACAAGATATTTAGTTATTTAATCATCTTCTGCGTTATGCCTTCAACAAATATTATGATATCATAGACATGTCACTTCCACCATTGTAGCCCTTTTATCCGACTTAAGACACAAAAAATGAAGAAATCAAACCATTCCAAACAATCATACCAAGTCCAAGGTGAGAAATATTCTTTGAAAAACTTGGATCATTTAATCATTCGAGTGTTGTACATGAGCTAAAGTCCTAACTCATTAAGGGGTAACATTTGAAAAAAGAATGTTCTGAAGGGGGGATAATCTATTTTGGATAACCTTCACATAACAATGGCAGTGAACATATATCACAAAAGTGTGAGTAGGCGGTTGAAATGTGAGACCACCTCATCGAATATCTTAAAATGATGGAAATGGGACACACTATTTATTTTATATCTACAACATGTTAAAGATTTACTCAAAATAGACAAATTTAAAGCAAGCAAAGTCTTTGGAGTGAGTGTCACGGGTTTTGAGCATGCAATTATTGACATCATCTTCAGAATGGAATAAAAAAGGCTACAACATCCACAACAACAAGAAGCAGCAAAGAAAGTCAGAAAGGAAGGGGAAAACGAAATCAAAAATCTGATCTGAAGTGTGAACTATGATGGTAGGGAAATAAGAGACAAAGGTAGGAAATACAAGGCTCTTTCTGGATGATAGTAAAAATCTTAAGTTGGAATATAAGGGGGTTAAAATGATTCAAATAAGACACACACACTTAGGTATCTCAACCATAAGTGGAGGGCATGGTCAATAAGCATGATCCAACAAGTTCTGCGGAACAGATGGACTCAGTGGACAGGGTCTAAAGCATGATAATAGAAGAGATACTGTTATAATCAGGGATAAAAAAAGTGGAGCTGTAGTGATATTCAACATGGAACATATCTCATATATTGTAAACTGGACAGTTTCTAGAAAGAACTCAGATGGTGCTCTACAGTGGTTTACAGGCTACACGCCAATCTGAAACAGAAGATTTTGGCATCAACTAACTGCAACCCGAGGCACATGGAGTGAACACTGGGTAATTAGGAGGCACTTAAATGTATATAGATTCAACAGAAAAAGATAAACTGACCTGTGGCTACTAGTCAACATGTCAATCAGGCGGTCAGGTCGCTCTTTGTGTTTGTTTGCATACACATTAATGGCTGCCCCCAAAACCTAAAAATCAATATGGTCCATTAAATATGGCATTAGTTCACTAGATACTAGTAACTAGAAACCTATAACAGTTCAAAATTTAGCATAGATGGAAATACTACTCGCGTCATAAATCAGATCTGACTGTTTGAAAAAAATAATAGATTACATTATCAATTGGATTCTTGAAATGTTCTTATGCATTTCTATCATTCACAAGGTTAAAAAATGACAGGACAGTCAGAGGGGTAATCAACTCCAACCTTTGGCACTTCTTTATCCTTTGATAACCGTTAAAAACTCATGAAGCATTAGATCATTGGAATATGTTGCTATGGTTGGTGCTAGTTAAAGCAGTTTTAACATATGATGGTTGAACCAGGAGGAGTAGAGTATACTTAAATACAAAATACATGTCCCTTAACAACAAAAATAAATAGATAAGTGTAGCATTTGACACACCTGCATATGAATTCCTTAGGAAAATGAGTGTTAAAAAAAAAGAAGGGAAAAGGCAGGTCAATCATCTGTCGCTGAACAGACAAAAACACACATTGAAGACCATTGCATTCACAAGAATACCTGATCCCAATCATCATCATCGATGGTGCCTTTAATGTTCCTAAAGAACTCCGTGAGTTGGCTTCCCCTCTTTCTCTCAGCAAGTGATGCAGCAACACCAGCATATATATCAACAGCTGAAACAGTTGGGCATAAATCAATGATAAGTTCAGATACTTGTCCTGGAAAGTTTTGAAGAAAAATGGAAGTATGAGTCTATGAGAAGTACCTGGAAGGTTGAACTCATGGATCACCTGGAAAGCCAAGTCAAAATTTCTCTCAGCAAGAGTTTCTGCAATTTCACACCTCCTCCTGCATTTCGATAAATACAAATTTTCAAGCCCTAGCATCGGATAAAATGCTCTACAAAGTAGTCCTGACTATCAAGTCACAAGGGATAATGTTGGAAATGCTGAAAATCAAGGGATTTAATATTGTTATATGTTCATTAGTCCTTTGACACTATAAGGCCACTATTTACTATCTAAGTGACATTACTGACGCTATTGAGATAACTCTTTCTCTAATAGTAGCTTCTTTTGCCATGATCAACTTGATTTTCAGTTTTGATTTATAAACTCAAGTTGCTTCACCACCTTATTTGATGTGGTGAGTGAAGAGTCGAGAGAATCAATATTGTTATACCTCAATCTATCTAGGAAATAGTATAGAATATTTTTCCCAATCCCGTCATAATAAAGAATATGAATATTTAGGCAATTTTCTTTATTTAAAATTTTCTTTTATTTCATTTTGTCTACAATTTAAAAATTCATTTAGCCTAAACTCAACAAAGAGTTCTCTTTGAATATTCTGCACCAACTGATCCAAAATGAAAATTGCTGGCGTGACTTTGAAAACAAGACCACGAGCTCTTAACACCCTGCCTATTTGAGTGCATAAAATATTGTATTTAGATTCCTTTCCTGCTATTTTAGTACACAAATGAAAAAAATAGAAAAAGCACAGGAGCAAGCAAATAGTCATGAAATAGTTTAAAGGAGCCTCGCTAGTTTTAAACAGCTAAAACCAAATACCATTTTCGCATATATACACAAGATATCACATTGCAAGGGGGCAAGCCAGTTAAGGTGAATCATACTGAATCTGTTATGAGACCAGTGGGCAATGTTGTCTACAGTGAAGGGCGTGATACTTGGTTGGGATTTCAGAGAAGGAGTCAAAGATGTAGAGTATAGGATGTCACATAACTCCTTTGGCTGGGTACTTTGGAAAGGAATAGGAGAACCTTTGAGTGGGTTGATAAAGATATGCGTCTAGTTTTTGTTGCTAGTCAATGTTCTATTGCAACCTCACACATTGATCACAGATGACTGGGATGTTATTAATAATATTTTGGTGTAGGTTATCTACTTGTGCATACCACTTGTACAGCAGGAATTGGTTCAAACAGCATCAACAAATTATTACTTCACCAAAAAACACACATATGGTAACTTCAGGGTACATAAAAAACCAAAGCATAAAGCATAAGAAACCAAAAAGGTTTAATATTTAGCTAGACACATTTTTTTTTTGAGAAAAAAAGAAAAAATGGAGGACAAAAACTAGACCAAATGCATTTCAGGTCACCCCATCAAGGAGAAGACCTTCTGGATTCTCCTTGTTTCTTTTTGCGCAGCTGCCAGAGATGGTAAAATAGTTCTTGATTTTGTATCCAAAATGCCTAGTTTGAATAGTTCAGACAGACGGAAAAATTACTAGATAAAAGGAGATCAAAAACCAAAACTAGAACAAACCTGAAAGTTTCAGGATCATTTGGATTCCCAAAAAGTGAATGTTTCCACTGTGTTCCTTCTGCATCATTAAAGCATCTGACAACATCTATCTGCAAATCAGCAAGCATGAACAATCACGAACTCAAGATATGCATGAAATAGCTTAAGCATTGAAACCCTTGAGAATGCTAACAATCAAGTTCAATTTACTACTAAATGATGTTAGAAGCATTATCATTAGATCTGTTGGAGGTCATTTACAAATCCTCTTTCCTCAATCATTTCTAATCAGTAAATGGATCTAACAGATCAGAGATGATTATTTTGACAAATAGAATTTTCCTAGAACAGTTCGTTAATGCAACTTGCTTTTTTGAGAAGAATCTCCCATGATTCTGGATCCTTACAGAAGTTTCATGGGAAAATAAAATGGGCATCTTCCAGAGCATCAACTCTTCAACAAAAGAGAGAAAAGGTCCAGAAAGCAGCATCAAATTGAATGAAGCAACAAAAAGCAACAGGATATGCGCCTAACTGAATTTTGCTGACAGGTGAAGATATTTTCAGCTTCAATTTACAAGCATCCTATACTTACCTGGATAGCAACTCTAGCAGAAAATTTGACTAGTCCTTCTTCAGTTAGTTTCTCAGAGGCACTTTTCCCTCGGATGCCCTTGGTAATAAGCTTAGTAGACTCTCCTGCTTTATGTCGTGCTGACAAGCCTTCCTCGAAATGCATCTACATCACAAATGAAGGCTAAGCTGACGGCACAGGAGTAGGTGTACAAGTTAGCAACTAAAACCACACAGAAGGTGATATAATTTAAGATTCAGAAAGTAGAAACGTGACATAAGAGATGAATGCAATCCCTGCATAAGGAAAGAGGAGAGGATCTAAAGATGCAAATAAAGAGTATGGACGCAGCATATGTACTAGCAATGCAATAGACAAATTGCAAAAGAGAAAACAACTTGTGATAATTCACAAGAAGAAATATGTTCCGACGTGATTGAGATGCCAGTGCACTATCACGTTGTGTATATCCTGTGTCATTTATGTCAAGCAATTATCTCAAACTACTTACCCATGTATATATTCAATTATTGGTCTAACTGATGTATAAATACCATAATTTATACTCTTTTAATATCCATGTACTTTCTGCATTTGTATACTATAGACAAAGAAAAAGATATAGGCGGATTAGTTCTCAAAAAAAAGAAGAAGATAATAGGTAAATACAATTTTTTTGAAAGAATTCTTAGTAAGACCGCACTGCTGATATTAATTTATCTAACATAATAATTTAATACATTCTAATTAATGTGCTATACATAATAACATAATAGATAACTATATTCTCAGAAATATAATATAATAAACAACTATTTATAAGCACAGTACACACACACACACACACACACACACACACACACACACATATATATATATAAAACCAAGCAAAAACCTTTATTTACACAATTAGATATTATGAGCCTAATAAGGTCTTTCTGTGGGAAAAAAAAGCGTCAAAGCATAAGTAAACAAGTTATGCAGATTGCTTGTCATCCTAGAGTTTCAAACAAATTCCACCTCCTAATCATATTGACTGCACTACTGCTATATTAATTATACTTTAGTTGTTACTCAATCATAGTTGATGACACCCATTACTGGGTATCACATGACTGTATTTTGAAATGTTTACCACATACAACTATTCAGAGGGCACAAATAAATCTATCAAAGACACTTTCTTATTATTTCGCTGATATGTTTGTCATATGGAAAAAATCTATTTTAAGGTCCAAAGACCAATGAAATTATGTCTGCTATATTTAGAAATAATAAATAAGTGGTTAAGTTGCTCCCATCCTCTAAGAATTTACGTTTTCTTTGTTGATTAATGATCTATTATTAAATGAAGTGCAAAATTTATAGAAATATCACATATACTTATTACCCTTGAAGTTACAATTACAATAAAAAAATAGAGTTTCCATCACTTCGTGAGCAATCCAATTCAAGGAGCAACCAGCCATCATTCACAAGGCAGCTGAGGAACATCAAGTGGCTAGTGTAAAATTCACATCTTTTCCTATTGGAATATGACTGTGTTTCTTGCATTAGAGGCCCTCCCACTGTTAACTAAACTGTGCCTTAGCCAGTTTTTGTTGGTTTTCCTAAGCATGAAACTTCAGGACAGAGAGTAACGAGAGCACAGTTCTCAAGCTTAGGATACGTAAAACTAATAATTCTTGTGACCATGAACACCATCTATAATGCAGATGTGCAATAGAACAAGTTCTTAAATTGGACTGACCTTGGCATTCTCCAAGTGTCTTATAGCTTCTTCTTGAGAAGAAGAGTTCATAAACAATTGTATACAACAAAGCCCAGCTGCCACATGATCCTTCTTTATCACCTGATCATCAAGCAATTTTCAAATACAAAGAAGACACATGGCATTAGTAGAGACACAAAAAGGAAGCAAATTGACTAAGCCAACCTATCATAGAATATGTTAAAAGACTTGACCAAACTCAGTTGCAATCCAGCAGAGATTAACATGTAAGAAACGGCAGGCATAAGAAATGTCTAAAATTGATCAAGCTCCTCTTTTCATGGCCATTGAAACATGACACTTCAATTTAATGGATAGATTGGAGTGCGGAGGGAAGGATGAACTATTTAAGAAGTGTGACAAGAAATCAAAGACATCCAGAATCTTTGAATGGTAGCTAGCTAGTCCAGCAAGTAGATGCTTCAATGTTATGTAGAGGTCTTAGACAAGGAGACCCTATGTCACCTTTTTTGTTCCTACTGACTATGGAGGGTCTGACCACATGTTCAGAACAGCAAAAGTAAATGGTTGGGTAAAGGGATTCAGTGCTCAGATAGGGAGGGGTGATGATCTGGATATACACATCTTTTCTATGCAGATGATGCCTTGGCTTTCTGTGAAGCAGAAATGGGACAAATCAGACACTTATGAGTAATCCTAACAATATTTGAGGGCATCTCGGAGCTTCAGGTTAATTGGTCGAAAAGTTTCTCTTTCCAATTAATAAGGTAGACAATTTACAAAGTCTAGCTAAGAATCTGAAATGTCAAATAGCTTCTCTTCCTACTAAGTACCTGGGATGGCCTCTAGGGGACAAATACAAGGAGTTGGAAGCATGGAGTGAGGTGATGGACAGATGTAAGAAAAGGCTCTCAATATGGAAAAGTCAGTAATAGGTACTCTCATCAAGTCAATTTTAGATGGGCTACGTACGTTCATGATGAGTCTATTTACAATACCCAAGAGCATTAAGAAGAGAATCAACATAATGAGAAGATCCTTCATTTGGCAAGGGAACAAAGAAAAGAGAGGCTACAACCTAGTGAAATGGGAGATACTTTGACCAGAAAACAAGGTGGCCTTGGCATGAGAAATCTTAGCTTCCAGAATAACTGTTTGCTATAAAAATGGCTATGGAGATTTTGTTCAGACGATAGAGCCCTATGGAGAAGATTCATAACAAGGAAATGTGGCTTGTTTAGCCAATGGACTACTGAGGAGGTGATGGGGTTATTTGGATGCAGTGTGTGGAAGACAATTAGAAGGTTCTGGCCACAGTTAAATAACAATAGCTATATTAGTGCGGGCAATGGCCTGAAAACAGATTTCTGGGATGAAATCTGGAAAGGAGATGATAGCCTGAAGAACTTATTCCTAAACCTCTACACCATGAGCTTAGAAAGATCTGCTACTGTTGCTCAAGTATGGAACCAACAAGGGTGGAACTTAGTGTTCAAGAGGGCTCTGAATGACTGGGAAATTACGGATGTGGCCAGGTTACTAGAGGTGCTAAACACCCCACCAGACATATATCAAAGAAAGGACAAACCAATTTGGCAGCTACAAAGCAAAGGAATATTCACAGTTAAATGTTGCTAATTGAGGATGAATGTTAGCAGTCAGTGACTGACAAATGTCCTTGGAAGCTAGTGTGGAAGACAAGAAGCCCATTACAAGTGACATGTTTTGCCTGTTTTGTTATAAGAAAAGCTTGCCTTACTCATGAGACAATACAAAAAAGGGGGATGCAGTTTTGCTCAAGATGCTTTATATGTGAGCAGAAAGCACAAGTAATTAGTCATTTGTTCCTTTAGTAAAGCTGCTTCAAAATTGTGTAATATGTTTGTGTATAATAGGGGTTAGCTCAGTGATGCCAAAGACAACCATGGAGCTCTTGAATAGCTGGACAGGAATTGGCAACAGAGGGAAAAGTGAAGACTGGTGGAAGACTATCCCAGACTGTATATGGTAACTCTATGGAAAGAAAGGATTGCTAGGTGTTCTGAAGGACAAAAAGATAGTTTTCAGAAGATAAAAATGAAATGCTCAAGTATTTTGTTTTTTTGGTGTAGGCAAGATTTGTTAGGGAAAATCATAGAGATAGTTTATACGAAACTTGTAATTCGGTATATCTTTTTGACGGTGTACCCGCAACCCTGTGAAATGTGAGTTTCCTTTTGAGTGTTTTGTCAATACAAAGTTACCTTTATCTCAAATGCATGTTGAATGTAATGTCCTTCACCTTTTTCTTTCTCACTTAGTCGTAATTAAGGTCTAAAGGTTAGAGAGCATCAAAGCCATAAGACTCCTGGAGTGAAGTTTGTGGGAAAACAAAAAGATAGGGCTTCTTAAATTTTATGAGAAAACTTGGATCAAGAAACCAGGTATACAGTAAAGAAGTCGCTAAAGATATAATAAAAAATAAGTGTACTCTCTCTATCAGTTTAATCTAGATGCACGGGTCACGGTCACACAATGTAACATAAGTTATACATTAAAACCAGTATTGTCAAAGGTGTGCTTAAGTCCTTAAGTGATGCTCAAAACACACTGAGAGTTTTGCTTCGTTTATTGTGCACTTTAGTGTCGTCATGAAGGCTCTAAGACATACTTTCCCCAACAAACGAGTATTGCCTGAAGAGACTTCACTAAACAATTGATGTTTCACTTTACCACTATTTTATTTTTTCAATTTCATTGTCCATATATTTGTTGCTCGAATTTATAATTATTAGCCTTGGACTAAACATATATATATCAGTATTTTTTCTCCATTTGCACCATTTTTCATTAAATCCCACACTTTATTTGCACTTGAAGGCCCAAGAGACCTTGGAGTTTTTTGCGCTTTTCTCTTTTGATAACACTGATTAGAACTGAAAAAATCATTCAGAGAATTCTGGAGTGAAGCTTGTGAAAAAGGGAAACGTTGAGCTTCTTGAGGTTAACCGAGGAACCCAAACTAGGAAACTGGCTATACTGGAACCTAAACATGAAATCGAAGAATTTGGACTTCTCTTTTTTTTTTTTTTTTGTTCTTTTTTTGGAGTAAGAGCTGAAGCGTTCCTTTAAACTGTGAGTAATAAGTCAGAGCAGAGAGGCAGTCCATTCTTAGTCAAAATTTCATAGTGTATCTGATGAAATGGATAAATTTCACTAGCCTTATAATTTTTTCCATCTCCATTGATTAAAGATCTATAATGCCAAAGGTACATGTAAGGAAATTAAACATCAGATTATACGCAGGGTCACCGTTGCTTCACATTTTAAAGAAAGAGTTCAAAGGAAAAGATTGTGAAATACCTGAAACTTGTATAAATAATTGAAATGCTTGTGAGTTTCACAATAAGTACAGATGCGAGAAAGTGCTGCAGTTGTATGTTTGTTCACTGATGGATCTAGTGTAGTTATATTTGAAGTTCTTCCTGACAATACTTCCTCTAAAACAGGCATGGCCCCATAAGCAATGCACAATTCACACAATAGATCAAGGGTCCCATAATCTGTAGCCAAAGGATCTTGTCGTTGAGGGGAAGAAGACGAAGTGACAACAGCCGATGAAGATGGTTGAGGAGGTGGAGGAACAGAATTGGGAGGGAAAAATAACAAGCAAGCATCCTTGTAATGGCCATGTCGAAACATGAAATCAAACAGATGTTGGCGAGCATACTGCATTTTAAAGTGTAATACATCAGTGGCAACACAGACATCAAGTAGTGAGCATGCCTCACTGCTCTTACATGGAACAAGTGAAGAATTGCAATATCAATAAGCTGAAGACGAATATTAAGAGATGAAGAGAAAAAATAAATGAGGTTGTGGGGTGAAGAAGAACTATACATAAAGCATTTAATGTTTAGGGCGTGCTCACATCCTAGATGAAGGAAATAACTCATTCACTTCCCAAAGACAATAACACCCTTCCCCACCCCCCGGGCTACCAAATGACTATAAATTTAGTACTTATAACATCAAAATGGATTTAACAAAACTACTATAAAAACACCCAATATGTAAGAAAATACTAATCCCAATATTAAACATCACTAAAAAAGAGTTTCAACAAGTTCACAGAAAGACAACATCAATTGCATAATTGAACTTCAATTTTCAACTTATCAGCCATGATAACGAATTAATTTGTATCCAATTGCTTTATTAAGTATGATGAAAATATCCTCAATTGCAATGATTGATTTTCATTTTCCATCCAAATTTATAAGTCAAAAATCGAAAAAGAAGGAGAAGGAAAAATCATTAATTGGAAAAGAATATGGGTAGCAGAAAAGTAAGAGAGAACGAGAAGAGGACTCAAACATCCTAACAAGAAAGAGTCATCTTAGACCAAAACCAAGGAAACAAAGCAAATCAAGAGAAGCTAAGAGACATTAGTAGTAGAAGGTGTAGCAAATCAGAAAAGAAGAAAATGATAAAGAAATATTAAAGCATACCTAGAGTATGTCTAGTGCATGTATACCAAAAAAACTATTTATTTATTTTTAGAAGGGAAAGAAACTGTACTAACTTTATATGATTTCAAAATTAACATGACATCTATTCTGAACAAATTTCTTTACTTTCTTCACTAACGGCTATTTCCATGCTCCACTTCGAAACTAAATATAATATTCTTTGACGCTATTCTCTCTCAAACTCCAGGAAAGTCAACCCACAATAACTGAAAAGGCTCCAAACTTCTTGAATTAAATGATAAAGAAGGCTTGTATGAAAATAACATAAGATATAAAAATAAGAACCTAGCATTCATAATTGACAAACTAAGAAACCATGCAGTCATTGGGTAATTAAGTATATATAGTGCAAATGCATGTAAGATATTGAAGGGAATAACAAGTAATACTCCAATACAACAAATAGACACAGATGCTTCTTCATGCTTATCGAGATATAAATTGAGTAAAGGATCTTGAATAAAAACAAATAGAGTTATCCCAAAGTGTGCTTGTCGTAGGTAAAATTTAAAACTTACATCTTGAAAATAACTGATGCATTCAGCATATCTAACACTGTCCAAGTTGCTCCTAGGTTCTTCGAAGTACGTACTGTTGGAAAAATTGTCATTGAAAGCTTCTAAAAAGAACTTGAGTCTCCCTGCCCGTGGAAATTTGGATGGTAGGAACAACACATTGAGATAGGAATCAGCAGAAAGAGAATCATCTAAAATGGCTGGTGCACTTTTAGCCAGATGCTCATACCTTGCATTGTTGCCAGGAAAATCAAGATAAGAACATAACCTCAATAGTGAAGGTAAACATCCCAATAGAGAAATGAGCTGAATGATGCATTTTGTGTGTATCTCACTCAGAGCAAAGAGTGACAAAAGATAAGAACTTAAAGTTATTGACTAATTTTTCATTTTTTTTTTTTTGATGAAGTAATGTTTTATTATTTGCATCAAGACGATGCAAAAAGATAGTACAAGGATATTGCAATTGAGATCACAAACAAAGATGTTAGCACTTAGCACCTTAAACAGAGCTATTTTAAAAACCAGGGAGCTAATAAAATGCAAAAATATATCAGGGGAATCCACAGGGGTTACATTGAACCAACTAAATAAATACAAGAGACATCTAGCCTTGACAAAAATGATTTGGAGTTGATACACCATCAAAGCATCTTATATTCCTTTCTGTCTGTAAAGGGATCTTCTTATTGACTAAGTTACGCTACAAAGGATAACGTTCTTCAAAAGAGAGGTGAGAGTAGTTTGCAATTGAAAACAAAATATTTAAACAAGGGACAAATGGTCATCTCCAAATCACTTAAAATCTGTTCAACAATCTATGGTCTACAAAATCTACTGTACTATGCCAGAAACTAGTCAGTACACTGTCCTAACAGGATGAAAACCAGATATTATTCAAACATAAAATGGTTTATAATCAGAACTAGTATGAAACCACCAGCTGGAACATAGCAGAGATTAAAATTGGGTCAATTGTCACAGACAAGAAGGAAGTGCTTTAAAATTGCAGAGTGGAACAGCGAAACCATTCAGAAGTTGGACATTCTAGGTTGAATTCTATGATCGCCATGTTAAATAGAAACAAGACCTATCACCATACCTCTTCCCTAGCAGAAAAAGAAAAAGTACAAAAGAAAAGGGAAAACAAAATGTAAAACGGTTGGCTCCATTGGGTCAGCAACTGATTTTCCTTGTAAAAATGTAGCCCAAACACAGAAGAGATACCTAACATGTCATTCATAAAAGTGATAAACAGCATTGATGTTTGGGCATAAAACACCGATATACAAGTAGTATACCAAAAAGTAAAACCTACAGAAGATATGGTTTTCTACAAACGTCACACTATCTTCTAAGCTAAAAGGAACTTCATGGGTGCACCAATAGAAAATAAAAGATAAGAGGCTACTCCCCAATGGTACAAATTCATCTCTAGTCTTTCAAAAGCACTCCTATTTCTTCCTCTCCACACGATCCACATAAGTGCTAGTGGAGCCACGATCCATGTTCTTCGTCTTCTCCTATTTCTTACTATTCATATCATTGAATAAAAATCACACCAAAACTAAATTTGATGTTGGGTTTAAATATTATCTATGTAGAGTAATAGATCAAGACAAGATAAATCCCTACAGCCATTGACAATCCGCATTGCACAAGTTCTAACACCCCCCCCCCCCCCCC
>NC_028644.1:61304098-61360324 GCF_001406875.1 Solanum pennellii
AGTTCTAACCCCCCCCCCCCCCCGCATGTGAAACCTGATTCAATGGCATATATGTGGACTGAAGTCTGAAGATTTCTTTCTTTATTTTTTTCGAGTGAGAAGACTACAGTGGCTCATAATGGGCTGAAATGTGTGACTAGAGCACAGAGAGTATGCTTGAAAATCCAGGGAATGAGCTTTGAGCAGAATGAAAGACCCGACAAACTCGGTGGTTCTAGAACAGATTTAATCGCTCGATGGGCTGAACTTAGAGAAAGGCACAAAGCAGCTCAACTGATTGTTTTGAGAGTGCAGCATAGAGGGAAAAGATTGTGAAATTGACCTACCATATTTAGAGATCAAATACAACGTGAAAGAATCAGAGACTCCAACCCCAAACTTTAATGCAATGTATGGAGTAGCTCAGTTCATTATAAAATACAAAATCCCTTTAGAAACCCTTGCAAAATAACTCTAGAATGCTATTTAACAGTGCCATCTTGTAAATATAGCAGTAGCCTCCTAACTGTTGCTGATTGGTTTAAAAAAAACCTAAGAAAAAGAAGAGATCTAACTGCATGCATATAGGAAAGATCAGAACCAGCATTTGCAGATATGATGTCTCATGTGTTCCTTGCACTAAATCATCAACATATACAGTACAAAACTTGTTATTATCTTACATGGACCGAACAGATGAAACATCCACTGGTGGACCTCCTTCAATGGTGCCAATAATCTCCATTATAACAGTTGCAGCATCACCCTTGTATAATTGAAGTGCTTGCCTAAACATTGTTAAAAGGTTAAAAAAGTACCAGATAAGAAATCAAAAGTAGGTTTTTATTGGAGGTTGACAAAGAATTGGAAATAATATTATTTTTACATACTTAAATTTAACACGAGCTTGTGTATAGCGCTCCATCCTAATCAGAGCATGCCCCCATGCATTCCACACAGGGAAAACATCAATCTGAGAGTAAGTTTGCCAATTAGAACTACTTTATGTTGCAAAGAGGACAATCATGCACATAGAACGTCTTTTTTATACTACCTTACACTTCTTGCAAGTGTAAACAGCCATGCTGTATTTCTCATCTAGAATTAATCTATTCCGAAGATGCTCAGATGACTCTTTATCAGCGATATCATCAAGTGAGGCAGCTACTCCGAAACCCAAAAGACTTTGCAGCAATTCAGCACGTACTAGCCACATCTCAGCTTGTCCCAGTACTTCAGACAGCTCATCTGTCGATTGACTACCCACACTAGAGCTGCCAGCATCAGAAGATGCATCATCTGCTTCCCGACTTCTTTCCAAATTACTAGACAAGTCAGTGCTTCCAGAAATCTTTCTAAGAAGGGATTTAGCAAAAAACAGGCCCTACAAGATCAAAGCTCAACATATTACTGCACAATTTCATCAGTAGTTTGATTTAGTCTACACTGAGAGCAAAGTAGATACCTGAACAAAAGTTTCTGTGGCATGATATGCTCGGCCAATAGTTTCCATAGTTGCATTCTCAGGTATCTTTTGGGAGCTTAATACACTTTTCATCTGGCCTATACACAAGTCCAAAGCACCTTTGGCAGATGCACTCTCATCCGAACACATTGAAAGCAGGGCCTGAATTCCAATGTATAAATAATTAAGAACATTAAAACAAAACGAAGCAGTTGAATCGGTGTGTTTAGAGTGCAGAACACAACTTAGAATAAACAGGAACAAGTTCAATTCAAGGAGTGAATTCTGCTTTCATGACATGGAAAATTAGTGCCACGTTTTCTAAAATAAAGAGGAGTGATGTCATAAAAGTATCCAAGTCCTGTATGTCAATCTATCCTCAATCCCAACTTCACATCATCCGTTATGGTCCAGCAAAAACATATTCATCTTCAGTTAACAAAGACAAACAAACCACCTCAAAGCTACCACCAGGTTTGGTCAAGCAAAAACATATTGATCAGAAAAAAAAAGGCATACCTTGAAAAGAGTTATATCCGGGGTACTTTCATACCGGTGAGAAGAACGGACAGCTTCATCCTTCTTTGGGTCACCTGTGAGCATCCACATCTCAGCAATTGCAACAGCAGGCAGCCGTTCTTGCCCATCTGCAGAAAATAATGTAACACGGTCTTCCTGAATGGAAGTAGTTGGCTCCCAAGCCACCCTCTCTGATTGCATTACTCCAGAGCTCTTTCTCTTCCTATCCTTGGCTGTACCTTTATCTCCAGATTGAACCCAAGAAAATGCTCTGCGGGCTTCTTTTTGAAAATTACTAAGGCTACTAGTGAATGATGACCTTGTGGGTGTTCCCAATTTTGTCTTCTGTCTTGCTTTTGGAGTTGAAATTGAAATCCTCGGGTCCCTGGAAGGAGAACTAATGCTGACAACAATAGCTTTAGCAGCATATCTCAGAATCATATTGTTGTCTCTCAAGGAGGGGAATTCCTTAAGTATCTGCAAGGAAAAAAACAAGACTAAATCAAAGAAAATGACAAGAAAATATTAACATTCTCAAAGCTTACAACTTATTACCAGAGAAGCAGATTGAAGTTGTTTTCTCATCAACAAAACCTCTAGAATTAAATGAGGGTGCTCATGTAGCGGAGAGCATTTTTGCTGCAACGGTAATGGCAAAGCAGCCAGAACACGTAATCCTAATGCCCAAGAGTTGAGCCTGGAAACTTCCAACTCTGATAAATTATTATCTCTTCTTTTGAGGAAAAAGTGAACCTTCAGAGAATTAAAAAAAAATACACTAAAGAAATTGGTAAATTGGAAGGAGAATTTTAAAATTCTGATAGCAATCAATTCCAGAGCAACTCGAATAAAGAATGTTTTAGGAAGAAATGTCATTACGAGAAGCTGCTTTGATCGAAGGTTGGGCAAAAGCTGCATTGCACTCATTGCAACAGGTAAAGCATCTGCAGTGTCACGTAAAGAAGAAAGAAAACGTGAAGCTTCTGCGGGGCCTCCACCATTTAAAGGATCTGCAGTGAGAAGCTTCACAAGTTGACGCCCCTGCAGCTCTCTGCGCAGTTCAATAGATAGCCCTTCACTTTCAGCAACTTTTAAAGCAGCAGAAACAGCTCCCTTCTCAGCTAATCTAAGGGCAAGACCTTCGGGATCTTCTTTACACTGAGACTCCACCTAAAATTCAAAGTCCCACATGAAATGCAAAGGTGGAATCAAACACTGGGAAATTAAAAAGGAGAGCTCTAGAAACACAAACGTGATTGTAATCTTAGAATTACCCTAAACCCAACCATAAAAAAGAAGGAAGGAGCTAATAACCTCTAACCAGCTGCGGAAGCGGTTATCTGCACTTAATATATGGCTGTACCTTAGGAGAGCTTGTCTCATCTGAACAACCTAGTTGTACCATCAATGCATTAAGAGAAAAGATATAAAGTTAGCATACCAAGTCCATTTATATAAAAAGCACACAAAAACCAATGCCTAGTAATAGCAATAATTGTGAGCTTAAAAAACCATGGAACTCACATACCTCATCTTTAATAGGATCATTTTCAAGCAAGTGGCAACTGCACATAGTGAGAACATCCAAAGCAGCATCTAGTTCCCATCTATGCAAATATCTGTAGACCCAAAAAGAAAGAGCTGAGCTTTCTAAATATCAAACTTCCAGAGCAACACCCAATCTGTGCAATAGTCTAAGTTGAAATAAATTAATTGATCAATGGAACAAAACAAAATGCAAAGCAGCAGAAACATCTGCTCTTGACATAGGTTATAAGGAGGTTGGCACTAAGGCCCCCTATTGATTTTTTAAATACTATTAGGTCTGAGAAGAACCCACACAAATACAAGGTGAATTTGATCTCCACCCTAGACACATAAAAACAATTGACTATGCTACAGTTATTTATCAAAGCAAGGGTATCTCACTTTAGAGAAGCAAAGGAAATAGAGAAATATTTGTTAAGTTGGACAACTTAGGGACTTGGAGAAAGAAGGTGGCTATGCTCTAGATTCCAGAGTAGGGTAACTTTCTGATAAGTTCTTGTAGTCCTTGATTTCAGTGTTGTTTTTCTATTTATTTCTTTTTTATGAGGGTGGTGTCGGGGTGAGTTGCACGCCGACCACCATTTCACCAGATATCAGCTATCTTCTACCAGCACAAACATTAGGTAACTATGGCCACCAAGGCTTAGACAAATGAGAAGAAGGTTTGCCTTTTTCAATACTGAGAAAGGTAACAATATTATAAATCTTAAGCACACAGGATGTGCTTGAAGCCATAATTACAAGTTGAAAACAAATAAAAGTATGTCCTTGTTCTTTTTTTCTTTCGTTCTTTCTGTTTTTTTGGAAACTGATAACTTAGTGTATATTGATAGAGACAAATCAATACATGGGCTGTACTGGAGCAACATTTACAAGAAAATCCCAATCATGTTACCCTATGCCTATAATGAGTCTAACACATCAATAATAGATACATGATCATTAGGCCAAATCTGAAAATTATACCAAATACACGGTATGAAAATACGATTTAACTTGATCTGTTCTATACTATTCTCTACATTCTCAAAACACCTAGCATTCCTCCTTTCCAAATTGCCCATCATACGCTGGCCAGCATGATTCTCCATGTTGAGAATATCTTTGACTAATAAAAGTTTGCTCTATAACAGTTTAAGTTTTTATATGAGATGGTCACACATTTAAATATGGTATCAGAGCAGGCAAAGGTCTTGGGATCGAATTTCAACATTTGAACGGTTTAAAATTTATTGCCCTTTTGGTTTGATAAATAATTTAGTTGCCCTTTTGTAAATTTTCGAAAAATTTTGTTGCCCTTTTGATTCCTTACTCGTGAATGTTCCATTCTCAATTTGAAGTCTGAAAATTCCTTCATCCTTGGCACATATCTCTGACAGCACCAATCTCTTCCTATTCACCTTCTCTCAATGTAGCAATTTGGTGCATACACCCCAGTAACGAGGCAAGAGAAACTTTGGAGTTGTGCTTCAAACTTGCAAGTTAGAGTATATGATCCAATCTCAAGTATTTGTCCCTTCCATGTACTGTTATCCCACATCATAAATATATCCCTTGTTGTTCTACTAGCCTCCAAGTACTCATACTTGATCCATCTAATACCTAAATTTGTTCAACTAACTTGGTCAAATCCTCCTCCAGCTTTGTTTCTTAGAAGCAATAAATGTCTGAATTCAAATCAAAAACCAAACTTTTAACAAGTCTCCTTTTATCTCTACAATTCAATTGCATCACGTTCCAAGAAATTAATTTGAATTGCATCAAGAATTGCAGTGGTTGTTTCTCCCCTTTGCCCTGTTCCCCCAACCTTTGAACTTAACATCAAAGGACACCAAACTTTTGAGTTCCTAGGCAACTTTGATTTTGGTCTTCCTGCATATTACATAAGTTTCCATTCTCTCTGTTACTATCCACCTGAAGCAGTAGTTTTAGAGCTTCCTCCTCGTGTCCCTGGAAGTCTGCCCCCCAAGCTTTTCCGTAATTTCACCTTGTTTTGTTGAACCCAGAGTGAAGTATCCTTCTCTTTTCCTTGTATGGTTAGCAGTGCTGAAGTGCAAAGAGGCTCGGTATCCTCCACCTCCCAGTTTTCTATCGGTTCTGCAAAATTTTGGACTACTATATTAGTATAGTCCCTACATTAGTCCTGTTAACCTCTCCCCATTGATTGTTGTGAGATTCCAATCCCTTTGTTAATTGTGAAGGGTACCAACCACTTTCTACTCTAGTCTCCATTACTTCATCTTATGTTCTGATTATCTGCATATCAACTGAAGAAATTAGTTGTTTCGTAGAAGTCCTCTTTTCTTGAGGAGATGGACCTTAATCTATTTAAATTATGTAAATGAAGTGGGTTCCTGGGTCCTTCCCGAAGGGTTTTTTTACCTGTTGAGCCCAAAGCGTATTGACCTTTGGCTCTTTTCTCATTAAAATCCACCACGTGTTGTGCACATAAGTTTGACTTTCCCGAGTTTTGTTTCTTCCTTCATCTCCAGCCATCCCCACAAACTTCTCCAATTTCCTAGAGAACTTTGTGCGAGCACAACTGTAAGACTCCACCACTTGATATTGGATTTGTTCTTCTGCCAGTACCACTGATGTTGTAAGACCTGGTCCGCCATGAATCTGTCAGAGAATTCAAACAGAAAGCTGCTATTATCCATCTCATAGATATGGACTGCACGGGTGCTTTTCCAAGAAGTTAAGGACTATCGCCTTGTCTCACTCGATGTGTGTCTCTCCCTTTTCTCATCTTCCAAGCCCCCTACCAGACATCTGTTTAGCAGCCCTGTCTCTTGGTCTCCAGATTTTACAGATAGTTCTATTACCCCCTTTATCCCTCCTAATTCTGCTTCTCCAATTTTCTTTGAGTGCCATTTATTGTCTCTAACTGCCTTTGCATAAGGGTAGTTGATGTCAGTTAACCTGGATGTGCCTGCCATGTCCTGTATCTTTGGGCATTCAGTGAACTCTTCAATTTTGCGAGCAATGTCACACCAACCAGCATTCAATGCTATCTCTGGATATTAATACTTATCTTCCCCCTTATTTAAGAAAACAATGCTCATGTCTCTTCCGTGTTCATTTCTCGTTCTGGTGCTGAAATGCTGCATCTCTTTCCGACATTTTCTATTTTCTGATCAAGTTTTTTTGATCTTTAGAGGCTTCCTACAAGTTGAAGCATATCCATTCCATAACCTTGATGCTCATCTCTTTCCTTCTCATCAGTCCGCGACTTCTCTTGACCCATTTGTACCAGCCTGTTGTGTTTGTTGTCATCTCTTGATGTCAAAAGAACCGAATTCAGCATTGATGTTGAAATTTGCTTTAAGTTACTGCAGTAACTTTTAGCAAAATAAGTTATTTAGTTTGAGACGAGTTTGAATTTTGAATTTTAGTTAGTTTGTTTATGTTGTTGAGATATTTTAGGTTGTTTAAAATTCAAATTATGCAGATAATGTATTTTATGTTGGCTATTTGAAGCCCTCAATTCTTAATATAATCATTGAAATCTATGGAAAGCTATTAAAGTCATTTCAATCTATTGAGAGATATTTCAATCAATTCTTTTTGCTGCCCCATATTTTTATAAGAACATCAACACTTGAAGTAAATTCCCCCCCCCCCTCTCCCCCAATGATCACTGTTGGAATGAAAGAATAAGAAAGAAAAGCTATCCTGAAATGAAACGACTCGGAGAGAGAAGAGAAGAAGGAAGGGTGAAATTGAAAGATTCCAGCAGGTTACTGCTGGAGAAGATTTTTTTCTCCCTCCTAAGAACTAGGAATGAGAAGTTTCTAGGGGATTGTGCCTGTGAGCATTCTACTCTTACCGAATATAAATAATTTCTTTTTTCTTCTTTGTTTTTTACTCGAACATTTCTTAGTAAAAACTCATTCCATCCAATATGCCAAGGAAGTTGCTCTTCATCCAGTATTCATGGAATAGAGCATGTCCTTTGTGTAAGAATATCCACCAAACTTTGTAGGTTGGAAGGTTGTAAGTTAGATATATAGAGTCAAAAGAGGGAATTAATTTTCCCTTTCCCCACTATACTCTCAATCTCTCATTTCTCACCTCTGCTTCGCCTCTATAACTTTCTTTGTTGGTACATTTCAAAGTTCAGCAAGTGATAGTGTGGTGTGTACCCAGGGGCAGCAGGTAGATTCGCAAGGAAGAGGAGGTGATGCATGTAACCACATCCAGATGACTCCCATTATACACATAATAAAAAACTCAACAGAGAAAAAGAGACACTTATGGACATACTTGAGCGCAAGTCTAGCTGCCAATTGTTTATCTTTCAAACGGAGACAGTACTGCCAACTGTGGCTCCAATTATTGTTGCCTGAATGACCTTGAGACTGTCCAGATATATTTTCTTCTCCACGTTCAATTAGCAACTGAAGCAACTGATCTGAGGCTCCATTTTGCAAGAAACGATCAGAAATTGCGAGAGCATCCATCATTTTTCCTTCATCAATCAACCTGTTGACATAAATAATGTGACAAAAGGTGAGCCTATGCTATTCCAAGTGACCACTGTTAAGAAGCATAAAAACTTGAACTAGATATTTTTTTCGACAACAAAGAGAACAGTAACCGTGAATTGCAACTGCAGTGTGAAAAAAAAGCCCTTAGAAAGGAATGTGAAACAAAAGACAGCAGAATATGATGAACCGATTTCTATACTTGATGTTGTTGGGAAGTAGTTGCTAGCTAGTTTCTTGAGTTGCTTGGAACTTGTGGCAGTTTCAAGTTCTCAGCATGTACAGTTTTCTTCAATGGGTAATTAAAAAATTTTGTTACCAAAACAAAACAAGATAATAAGAAACTTGCAAAAGAGATCAACTCAATTCAAAACAAAGAGGTTTTGAGAACCAGAACACCTTATACAGGATGCAGTTCCCAGATAGTATGCCTTCTTGTAGGTGAGCTAATGCAACAAAAATACAGTTTATAGGAAGACGAAAATACAGTTCCAATGAGCTAATTTCCTTTCAGACTTTCAAAAATACCCTTCCATACTTTTGAATCCTAAAAAACTGCCAACTCATTCACCAACTTCCCAGCATTCATACAAAATATACCAGCTCATAGTTTAAGATCACCGAGACGTAATACTCATTCATGGAATTTACATGGGAAGACCTCTTAAGCAACTTTAAAAGTTAGTATTTATTGATCTTCACATACACGGGAACTGTTTCATAATCAAACAACATGAGTGTTCGCATAGAATATGTGTATTACTTCACTGGGTTCTCTGTCTACTTGACCTACTTTCTTGTCTCAATTCCCTTTCTGTGGGAAAATAAACATGTTGGATGCCCAACTAATGAGTTTGATACTCTGGTAGTAGACAACATATTCGATCCACTAACAACCAAAACCCATTAGTTTCAGCATCTTGAGAAGAAAAAAGAATTTCCATTGTCATATATTTTACCCAAATCCATTTTACACAGAATACCTTCTTCCACTTTTCTCGCAATGGAGAGAAAAAATTCATGAATAGTTAGTGCTGTATCCATGATTTGCTTCCCCAAATTAATGCATATTAATTCCCAATTATTAATCTTATCACTTTCTTTTAGCTCAGTTAGCAGCACGTTTGTGAGGGTGGTCGTAATGAATTGTTTTGAATACAATGGTTGATGCCGAGCACTGTGAAGGAGGCACTGCACACATGGGCTTGTAAGAGAAGGAAGACAAGTTCAAGCACATAAGATATTTGCCTTTCTAACTATTATGTGAGTTATATAGAAAGAGAGAAATAGGAGAGTGTTCAAACATTGTTGGATGACTTAGCTACTCATCAATGTACAGGTTCCATACTTCTTGTACAGGGGATGACTCCCACAATTTTTATCAAGTAATAAGATTTCAATAACAATGGGCAAACACATACGTAAACTTGGAGCATACCAAGAGGTAGAAAACCTTAGAAAAAGATATAATTTTCTATGAATGACATCTAATCTCTATACTAATAGGAACCTCATGGGTCTACCAACAGGAAATAAAGATAAGAGATTTACACCAAGAAAAGGTCGTTTGGTTCAGCACTGAGATATCCCAAATTTATAATCTTGGATCAAGTAAAGGTATTCTCACTTATAAACATGGCCACGCTGGCCATACACATGGGGTATACCAAAAGGTAAAGATTCAACAAAATATGATTCTCTACAAACACCGCTCAATCATCTATACAAAAAGGAATGTTCTGTTTAACCAAAAGAAAATAAGGAGCAGAGACTAGTCCTCAACGGAGAGAATTTGGATTTTAATCCTTCAAAACCTCTCTTATTTCTTCTCTCTCCAAACTACCCACATTAACGCAGAAACCATGTTCCAAGCCCTTCGGCTTCTCCTCTTTCTACCTCTCTTCCAACTGAACATCAGATCTTCACAGTTCATGGTTGTTAGAACATGAATAGGTTTATACAATCCTATTAGAATTGGAATACGTTTATACAATCCTATTAGAATTGGAATACGTTTATACAATCCTATTTAGAATAGAAATATGAAATAGAAATAGACATAGGAATAGTAAATAGTATCCTATTTGGTAAATGATTGTATTCTAGTGTCTATAAATAGGGTCTCAATATAATAATGTAAATATAACAACAATTCAATAATATTTTTTTCTATAATTCTCACGTGGTATCAGAGCCTCTACAATCTTTGTAGGAAATCAAAAAGCTTCCGCTACCGGTGGGTGGCTATTACCCATATATGTTGCCCGTCTGGCCAATGATTATGTAAGCAAAAGTTGGCTCACCCTGTACCTTTCATGTGATTATTTTCTTATATCTAATTTGTTTAGCACTGTGCCATCATTCCGGTGACTACTTTCTTATATCTAATTTGTGTAGTGCCTTGTCATCTTTCTGGTGACTATTTTTTCATATTTAATTTGTGTAGCACTGTGTCATCCTTCCAGTGACTACTTGTTTTTTTTACATATCTGATTTGCGTAGCACCATGCATCTCTATGACTACTTTTCATATTTAGTTTGCGTAGTACCGTAAATTTTTCCGAACTACTTTCTCATGAGTTGCATAGCATCAGTTGACTTTTCGGTGACTCCTCAAATTTGATTTGCGTAGTTCCATTCGCCTGTCTAGTGACTCATCAAATCGTCAAATCTGATTTGTGTAAGGTTGTGCCATCATTCTGACCCTACCCATATAACTTCTCGTTTTTAGTAGGGTCGTACCATCATGCCGACCCTACCCATATTATTTCTCTTTTTCAATAGGGTCGTGTCGTCAATCCTCCGGCGTATAAGCATGTTTCAGCCAATTTTTCTGTGACTTTCTTGTTTAATATATATTAATGTAATGATTCCAACACGATCCATACACTTAATACTAGATTTTGAGCACTTTGTTGCTCAAGGGGAGTTTAGTAGTCTTGTATGTCGATTATGTAAGTCACTTCATGGTCTGAAATAGTCTTTGCAAGTTCGGTTTGGGAAGTTCAACTAGTAATTTTATCACTCCATATTTTGTCGACGTTATGCATCAAATAAAGTATTAAATAAGAAGATTAAGCACATTGAGATAGACTGACATTATGCGTCAAATCCAATATATAATGAGAAGACAAGCACATTGAGAGTGAATGTCAATTTTGTGAAGTCAACTGATCAACTTGCAGATATCTCACCAAGCCCCTCATCGGTCCTCGTATTAATTACATTTATAACAAGCTAGATTCATGAATTGTATGCACTATCTTAATGGGGAGTGTTACAACATGAATAGGTTTATACAATCCTATTAGAATAGCAATATGTTTATACAATCCAATTAGAATAGGAATAGGTTTATATAATCCTATTTAGAATAGAAATAGGAATATTAAATAGTATCCTACTTGGTAAAGGATTGTATTCTAGTGTCTATTAATAGGGTCTCAATATAATGACGTAGACACACCAACAATTCAACAATATACTTTTCCTATATTTCTCACAATGGTATTGCGCAAGGAGTGCGATACCACTTAAATCCCATCATAGTCTCATGGTAATCCTGCGATGTATAAAAACATGGTCCACGTCCTTGCCCTTGTCCTTGCACATGTTACACCAACTGACACACAACCTCTCGAAAATTTTCAACTGTCAAAATAACCCCTCTAGTTGCTAGCCACGTGAAAAAGCACATCTTCCTCAGCACACTTGGAACCACTATTGTATTACATGGGAAATCAATCTCCTCCACCAAAAGTTTCTCATAAAAAGACTTCACTAAGAACACTCCATTGTTTCCCCAAAGCCCCACCAGCAAACATCGGGGATTATCCACCGGACTAACTTACCTATGAAGTAAGCGCATCAATCTTTGAAACTCACTTATTTCAGAGATGTCACAATCTCCCGCCTAACCAAGTGAGACTTCTTTCCCTATCCGCGGAGTCACATGAGAAATTTTTGCCTTTCCAGCTTTCCAACCATAACTGTCTGAGCAAGAAACATGGACATGCAATAAGTAGGAATATTGTCTTCCCTCCTCCGGATAAATATCTATTCTGCTAGGATCCTCTTTAACCCTCTGAAGGACTGGATTTCAAACATTGAGATCCTTAATTGAAGATCCTAACGGTAATCCAAGGTAGGTAGTAGGGACAACCCCTACCTTGCAATGTTAGACTTGAGCGAGCGTGTCAATGTTATCTACTCCAATAGGTACGATCTCACATTTTTTAAGGTTAATTTTAAGGCCTGAGACCACCTAAACCAAGCTAAGACTTGTCACGGGTAATCCAACTAGATCCCCTCTGCATCACAAAAAAACAAGTATCATTTGCAAACAAAAGAAAGAAACTGAAACGGTACCAACTCATCAACCGCAGCCTCAAATCCCTTAATAATTCTGGTCATAATAGCTCCATCATCCTGCTCATAGCATCCATCACCAAGATGAAAAGCAGTGGTGATAACGGATTCCCTTGTCGCAACCCCTCGAGCTACCAAATAAGCTGCACGTATTTACATTCACCAAGACCGAGTATCTCACTGAAGAGATGCAAAAAATGACCCACTTCCTCCATCCCCTCCACCCCACCCCAAAACCCATCTGCAGCATACTGAAATCAAGGAACTTATTGTTTACGTGGTCGCAAGCCGAATCAAGATCTAACTTGCAGATTAGTGACTTGTTAAACACCTTTAAATCTTTAAACAAGTCCAACCCGCACTTTGTATTGTGACATTTCTCGCAATTAACCAAGAGAAATTTCCTCTCCCCGCTTGAAGTGAGCCGGAAAAAATCCCTCTGAAAATTTTCCCATTTTAATGAAATTATTTGTTTTATCCAATAAAGAAAAATAAAAAGCCTCCAGGAGGCTTATACCTGAATCTATTTTTTCCTCGACTAACAGAAGAGCATCTTTCTGCTCCTTAGCCCAGAAAATATTAGGAATTCATATTCTAATTTCCTATATCACTTTTTACAGTATCTGGTGCAAATGATCATTGTTTCTCAGACCTGCACCCAAACCCTATAGTTCAACCACTCTTATAGTGGCTCATTGGGGCTGAGACCAAAATTCAGCTGCACCAACAAGATAAGTATAATAACGTCTTCATGATTCTTGTCAAGTGCAAGCAATATCACAAGAGAAACAGGTTAGATCAGTGAAAATATTGTGGCTGACACAAGCAAGACCAACTTTATGTGAATAGAAATGGTCAAAACTCAAAGAAAGGAGATGGCGTACCGTTCCACAGCTTTCTCATATGGGCCTTCATTCTCACAATCAAAAGAAAGAAAAACTATTGTACGATCAGAATTTTCGGATTTTAAGGAATCATGCCTAAGATCAGAAGATCCTCTCGTTTCATTCTTAATCTCCTGGGGATTCGTTGATATATTACTGCTACCAGCAAGTTCATCAACTTCAGATTCAGCATCACTGTCATGATCACGAAATCGCTTCATAGCAGTTTTACATTCAGGTACATCATCTTTACCATCATTCCTCGTGTGATCAGCCATTATCGCAAATTCTGAGATTCGATGAAGATTGGTCTGCATCTGTATCCAGCGATTCAAGGTAGGGAACCTGCTCAGAAAAATCATGAAAAGAACCGGACACAAAAAATAAGAGAACCACATGTATCACATATATAGGTGAACAATTACAAACTCCATTTAGTGTGAACTAACCTCTCAGATTGGTCAAGAGCAAACTCAAAGAATAACCTATCAGCATCAGGAGTTTGTAGAAAGCAACTTTTCAGAGATCTAGATACAGTAGTCTCCCTGCCACGATAAAGTATAGAACTTCCAAAGACGCATGCTAATACAGCTCTAACTGGGGATAACTTGATAAGATGTTTCACTATATCCAGTTGGAGAGGATAGAGAGGTAATTCAGCATCCCCAGCGGAAGGAGTGAAAGACCCAGGCTTGGCCTCTCTACATGAAGGGGATATTACTCTATTTTCAGAGTAGATCTCTGTGTATGTAGGAATTACCGGCATGCAAGCCCAACCATGACCATATCTTGGAGGATAAACTGGAGGAACACAAGCAGAAACCACTTCATGGACAAAATCAGCATTCATAATCTCTGCTGCCTTTTCAGCTGCATCAGTACTTCCTTGCTCAAACACTAGACGAGTTAAAAGCTGCAAGCAAAGTGATGAACTCAAAATTGAGCAAGTTTAGACCAAATAAAAATAAGAACAACTTCACCTTTTTCCAAACATTTTGGGAGAGTCAGAAAGTTCAGATGAAATATTTAAAAGCAAGCATGTTGTTTCCTTTGTTTTCAACTTTGTCCCCTCTCTCTATTTCTATCTTTATTGCAAGGGGAGGGGTCTTGCTAAGTTAAATGCCACAAACATTACCTCTAAAGCATGTGAAAACCTAACAAAATTCAAAGCCAAGGTTTTTATAACAAAACTTGTTCCTTATTAGACTTCAAGTACATTTCGCCAGTTCGCATAGTACCACCCTGCAAAATAGTAAGAAAATTCGCAAAAGAGAGCTTACGTCTTTAGGCCATTCATACACAAGTGAGAAGTAGTTAAAGTCATGAGTGGTATCAGCCCCATCAACAATGTCACCAATAGCAGCAAGGTAGAGGACAAATTGAGAGAGAAACGTGGCCATTCTGGAGCTGAATGGCCCAAATAATCTTTTTCCAGTTTCCTTGACATCATAGCTACCAGAAGGTACATTATTGTCACCAGTTGCTGAAGTTGTCAGCGGCTGCTTGAAGGTTTTCAACCCAAGCCCAAGAACCCCCTTTTTGCTGTACAGTAACAATCCTTTTCTGTCAGATCGTGAGCCCTCCTCCTTAACCTGTTCCATCTCTGTTTCTTCATCAGCTAAAGCTCTTGCCACATTGTGGAGCTTACCTAAAATTTTCCAGAGCACCAAAATTTCATACGTTTGACTTGAGTGAAAATATACACACACACAGAAATCCACAAGAATCTAGCTAAACATTCAAGAATAAGGTATACATATAGTTAAGTCAAACATATAAAAGATAAAGAGGGAGAGGGAGAGACTGACACAGAAAGGCACATTGAAGAGATGAAGAAAATGAAGGGAGAGAAACACTAAGATAGCATCACCATTTATTTTAATTCCCCAACCTGCAAAACTTTAAACTACAAACAATAGATGTAAAAAGAGAGGATCAAGAAGCAAAAACAAACCGCTTAGAAACTGTCTCTTCCCCATATGAGCATCTTCAATCATTTGATGCAGCATAGCTAGTGCACGCTCCTTATGTCCTTGGCGCTGAAGATCCTTTGAGGATAAAAGGATCATTTCTCCAGTTAAAATGTCTTGAAGAGCTGAAGGCTTATCCTGAAATTGTTGACAGTTGTTCCATTAATCAACTTGGTAATCTACATACCAATAAAAAGGTGGGAATAGAAAAGGTGACAAAGAAACATCTAGTGACAAGTATTTATATTTATCTATTTTCTCCTTTCTTTGCAATATCTTCTTCAATTCTACTTTTAAAAAACCCAAAAAGGACAAAATAAACCAGTTACCTGTTCTACTAATGTAACGACTTGTCCCATCATTACAGGTGAATAAATTCCTAGATCTTAGCGAATGTATTATGGCCCTAGGGAAGGGTTTGAATTCATCCAAAAATGAGAAGAATATAAGTTTATGAGGATTATATAGTGTAACCCCTTGGTCTATTCTTGAGAATGGTTATTCCTGATTTATTTACCATATTTCACAAGCATAACCATGAAATTTGTAGTACTAGGTATATCATTAGTGGGAAAGCCCTGGAATAGGTGGAAAAATCACGAGGTTGTCCTAGGGTTTGAGATTTGGAAATCCGAAAATATTTAGGTCATTTGTGATTGATTTTCTATTATACGATTATTCGGTAATTTATCAGCGCTTCACGCGGGCATAAGAAATCTTTCTAATCTTTTGAATAACTTTACCAATAATCGACTCTTATAAGGAAAAAAGAATTAATTTTTGTAGGTTTTTAAAACATTTCTAGAGAAATTAAATGATTTGACATTATCACATATCTTAAAAATTGTAAATACATAATTGATGATTAAAAATATCTTGATATCTAATTATTTTAACATTTTACATAATTTATCATATTATATGTTTGATGATATATTGTCTTGTTAAAATTGAGTCATGTTTTTATGTAGCGATTAAACATCACTTTTTCTTTTTTTTATACGTGAAAAATATAGAATCTAATAATTTTATGGTTATCATTATTCCTTGTGTAAAAAAATTTATGTGAAAGTTCTTTATAATCAATATTTGTTATAAATAAGATAAGACCGTTAAAAAATGTACACCGCAACAACATAAATAATATTTTTTTCAGAGACAATCTACTTGTTTGAGGTCAAATGTTCACCACTTTTTGTCATTATTACTTTGTTATTCTGACAAAAATTTATAGATAGAGAAAAATACATTTGGAACAACAGCAAAATAATATTGTTGACCCTTATAGAAATTCATTCTTCATTAAACTGCAGAAGGCCCTTCCGGATGCTTCGTCAAATCAATTTTACGACTTTTTCAGGAATATTTATGTATGATTGTTGCATTATAAAAGTACACATAGATTAAAATGTTGGATTCTAAACTCATTTTAAAGAAACATTCTCCAACATTAAAAAATTTAGAATAAGTCTAACCTAGATAATTCAAACGCTCACCAATAACTTGGGACATGAATGACAATAAATGTATGTTAATAGACATAACTGTTGTAGCTTAAGATATTACTTTATTTAGAGTAGGTTTTGTTTCATATTCTTCAAATCTTAATCCAAAAAGAATGTTTATTTGGTCAACACCAAGTTGGTTTTTTGGGTCATGTGTTTTTCTGAAGATGGAGTAGCCGTGGATTCTAAAAAGATATCCATGGAGCTGGAATGGCCCTTTCCAAGGAATGTCAAGAAACTTTGCGATTTCTTAGGTATAGGTGTTTTGCTAAGAACTATGGGATCATTGCTCGTCCTTTAACCGAATTGACCGACAAAGATGCTTTTACCTGGCATGCAAAAGCGTAGCAGTTGAAAATCTTAAGAGGATCTTGACATCAATACCAGTACTTCGTCTTCCAGATTTCACTCAACAGTTCTACAGTTGAGTGTGATGCTCCATCTGATGGAGTTGGGGCTATTTTACTGCAACAATGTCATCCAGTAGCCTATTTCAGTAAAGGGTTTTCCTTTTCTAGTCGCATTAAATCTACTTATGATCGTGATTGTTGGCTTTGGTCCTTGAATTGCAAAAATGGAAGCATTATCTTTTGGGTCGGCATTTCATTGTCACTACTGACCATTGTAGCCTAAAGTATCTCTTTCATCAACGGGTGACTACTGTTGAACAACAACGCTTGTTATTTAAATAATTGCCTTTTGATTTCACTATTGTGTATAAGTCAGGAAGTGAAAACAAAGGAGTCGATGCCTTATCTCATCGCCCTCAACAAGCTGACTTTTTTTCTTTGGTGATGCCTATTCCATTAGATCTCAGTGATTAGAAGCAAATGAAGTTGATCTATACAGTTTTATCAAAAGCGAAAAGCACAAAAAAGCTCTAAGGTCCATGGGTGCTTTAAGCGCAAAGCGCAAATAAAGTGTGGGCTTTAATGAAAAAAGGCGCAAAGGTAGAAAAGATTACAAATATATATGTTTAGTCCAAGACTAATACTTATAAACATGAATGACAAATATATGACCAAAGAAATTGAAAAAACTTATGGTTAAGTGAAATATCAATTATTTTGTTTCACTTCTTCATAAAAGGCTCATTGGCAAGGAAAAGCTTGTTATAGAACCTTTATGGAGACACTGAAGTGCACATAAAGCGAGGCGAAGTGCTCAACACAGTTAAGCCTCGCTTCAGGGCTTAAGCGTGCCTTTGATAACACTGGATCCGTATACTAAGTAGATTCGAGATCAACTTTCTTCTGATCCGTCGATTCATCCTGGTTTCTCGTTGTCTACTAACCATTCTTACTACGAATCTCGGTTGGTTATTCCTGATTATCCTGAACTCAAAGCCAAGATTTTAGCTGAGTCACATGATTCTCGATTCTCCAACAGGAGGGCACGAAGGTTACTTGAAAACTCTCAAAAGGGTAACTGCAAAAAAAAAAATTTGGCCTTGTTTGAAGCATGATGTTAAGTTGTTTGTCCAGAATTGTTTCATATGCCACCAACATAAATATAAAACATTAGCTCCAACTGGTTTATTACAACCTTTGTCGGTTTCTAACAAAGTTTGGGAGGATATCTCCCTTGATTTAATTGTTGGGCTTCCTCCTTATAATGGCTTGATACTATTCTTGTAGTGGTTGACAGGTTTAGCAAATAGTCATTTTCTTGCTTTATCTCATCCCTTTAACACAGTGACTGGGGTTTTCTATAAGGAAATTGTAGGTTGCATGGTTTACCTTGCTTCATTCTTTCACATCGTGATGTTGTCTTCACAAGTACTGTTTGATGAACTTTTTCGCCTTAGTTGCGCTCATCCGTATCGGTACTTCCTATCATCCCCAATCTGACTGTCAACCAGAGGTGGTCAATCGATGCCTTGAAACTTACTTCCGTTATTTTGTTCACGACAAGCCCAAATCATGGCTTCAATATCTATCTTGGGCTGAATATTCTTTCATCAGTGGATACCATTCTTCAGCCAACATGACTCATTTCCATATTGTGTATGAAAGAGAACCACCACTTTTGCATCCCTTTGTTAAAATGTTAGAAGCACTACGTTCCAACCTCATGAAGTCTCTATCCAGAGTGAAGTCTCAAGCTGATTTCAAGCGGCGTGACTTCTCTTTTAATGTGGGTGATGTTGTTTTCCTTCGTTTGCGGCCTTATCGGTAAAAGAGTTTAACCAAAGGTCTTAATAAGAAGCTTTCACCTCGATATTTTGGACCATACAAAATTGTTCGTCGAGTTGGTCCTGTTTCTTATGAATTGGAGCTTCCTGAAACATACCAGGTCCATCCTGTTTTACATCTCTCGCTGCTTCGTCCATTTCGTGGTTGTTCTCGTGGTTGTTCTGATATTGCTTCCCCTCCACCCTTACCACTATCAGGTGAATTAGAATTGATGGTGGAACCTGAAAAAGTTTTATCGCATCGTTGGGTGAAAGATTCAGGAGTGCCAACTCCAGAATATGACTTGCTTGATGTTCAATTTCCTTTGTTTTGCATTGAGGTCAAGGCATCTTTTCGGGGGGTGCACTGGTACCAACCAACCTCTCAAGACGTACTTTAGAAGAAAAAATCGACAAAAGAATAAAGAGTTGAATTCTGGACAAACAACTGCTACAACAATTGTCTAGCAACCGTTCCCTTGATTTGTGCAGTTATTATTATTCCTAGTTTGTAGTTTATAGTGTCGGTCTAAGCCTTTTATGTTCTCTATATATATGTAATTAGGGTTAGTATGGATTTGTGCAGTTATTATTATTCCGTATGGAGTCTTGTCCTCTCCATACGGAAAAATTTTATTGGTTTAATTGTGTTTAAAATACTTGCACAAACTGCCAGTAAAGCTACTTGTTTTGTTCTATTTCATCAGTTCCGTACTTCTGCTTACTATCACATTACAGTGTAGGTAGATGTCTAACTGTCTCAGGATCCTTTCAACATAAAGGACATATGTTGCACAGTGGAATTCCTTACTTTGTCATATTGTCGGGAGTCAAAACAGCCTCTTTAACAAAAAGTCAAGTGGAACATGCCACTTTGTGTGGCACTTTGGCTTTCCTTATGTGCTCTCAAGCCCACTTAATTATTTGAGCTCTAGTTTGGTTTCTTAGCGTGTATCCCTCTTTCACCTTATATATTCCCTTGCTATGCCCATTCCACCAGAAGCAATCTTCTCCTCTCTGTAGTCCTTGAAAGTTCTCCAACAACTTGTACAAGTCTGTCCCCAATCATTTAAATGTTTTCTGAAGACCAAATACAAGCCTTGTTATGTCCACATTTCAGCAATTGTAGAAGAAAAATGTCAGGAAATAAGCATTGTAAACTATCAGGACCCATCCATTTGTCTAAAAAAAAAGAGTCTTGTTGCCATTGTGAACCTTGATAGTAGATTGACTTTTAAGGAATGGCCAGAAGAGCTGACGAATCTCCAAAGACTAACACCATGTCCATAAGGGGTAGTGACTTCCTTAGTAGCCCAATTTTCCAGCTCCCCATATTTGTTGACATTACACCACAAAGCTTGAGCCTTCTGTGGGTAGATCCATAGCTTTGCTCTGGCACTTAAGGTTCTTGATGCCAAATCCACCTTGCCTTTTGCTTCTGTTAATATTCTTCCATTTGACCAGCTGGTAGCCTTTCTTCTCCTTGTTGCCTTGCCACAGAAAATGTCCCCTGATTTTATCCAACCTTTGAACCACTGACTGAGGTATATGAAGTAGGAACAACATGTGAGTTGGTAGAGGATCTTGGGCAGAGTTTATCAAAGTTAGTCTATCTCCCAGTGAGAATATTGTGATCTCCATCTAGACAATTCTCCAAAACTGGGTTCCAGATATCTATGGATCATGACTTTGCTCCAAGATATATAGATGGCAATGTGCCCACCACTTCTCCCAGAATCTGTGATAGGTGCTCCATATTGGAGACCAACTTAATTGGAAAAAGGTAACTCTTGTACCAGTTTATATGTAGACCAGAAATGGCTTCAAAATAAACCAATATCAACCTCAGTATTGACAAGTTTCATCAGCATATCGAAGATGGGTGATCTCTAAACTGCTCCAACTGTCTTTGGAAACTTCAAATTCCTGCATCCATCTTCCCATCTAGCGATATTTAACATATTTTGTCCATTGCTATGATCCCCCTGTCTAATCCCTCTGTGTACACTGAAGGTAATTCAGTGAGATAACGAGGAAAGTCAAATCTTCCACAATCAAAGGAGAGACAGCATAATCTGGGAGGATTTATGTCAGTCTAAAAAAGAATGGCCACAACTGTATGACCACGAGCTAATGGCTAATGCAACTCAGGCACACCACCAAATGTTTTGTTTTTAGAATGAAAAAGGAAAATCTTTTGGTGGTGCAAGTGGCATTAGCTGACCAGTAAAAGTTAATTTTCCAAGTAATATCTCTCTTTCACATGTACATTGTATAGATAAAATGCCAGTCTTGAAAATAACAGGTTGATGATAGATTAGCAGACCTAAGTATTGATGAGAGGGTCACATTGTCTCTTGTTTCTCTCAGGTTTTTTCTATTTCAAGATTGCCTCACTTATTTAGCAATGCCTCCTGGAGACAGTCCTAGATCTATTGCTTTTGGGTTTCTGTCCATTCTCAACTGCTTGTAAGCCTCATCTCCAGTCTCTAATATGAAATAATGGAAGTTTCATCCACCAAATCATTATGTTATATCCGATAAGAATTCTGAAATAATACCAAAGTAATACCACTGAATATTTCTTTATCATTTGCGAGAGCTGTTTTAGCATCGTATGGATAAATTCTCAACTATGAATGTGAATCCATCTAAGCAAACAAGGCGGTTATTTTTGAAACGCCTGCTAGCAATTCTCATTCACTAATCTTAACATCGGGCTACAGCCTTCTAACCTATATATCTTACTAGCATGTTGCTAAGATAGTGGCTTTCCTGTAATTTTTATTTTTTTATGACCTTGGTGTCCGGGCCAGCTTTCGCGCACCTCGACTAATTCCATTGGACACCTGCCACCTCCCACCATCAACAGGTACCAAGAGTTGTCACTCTGTCCACCAAGGCCAGGACAAATGGGAAGAATCACCTAGTGTTTTTTTGTCTCCACTAAGTTTTGAAGTTGAGACCTCAGGGTTCTCAACCACTTTCTGTAATTCTTTGTTCAGGAATTTCAAGAAGCTTTGATAAGAATTGGACTGAGAGTTGGAAGTATTTATGATTTTTGATCTTTTGCCTTTCCTACTCTACATTACAAGACAGCTCTCCAACTTCTTCTATCAAATTTCCGGCATCGTTTATTTATTTATTTATTTTTATAAGAAACAAATGCCAAGTTTCTTGCTTTATCTAAACAAGACTCTGTTTTTGGTGGTCAAAACCCAAGCAGGAAGGATTATCCAGGGAAAATTGAAGGTGCATATCAAATATAACTTTCTCAAACATTAATATTTCCTTGTTATTTATACGCCAAAAAGAAAAGGAAAGAGAGGCAAGAAAAAGAGATACACTTACTTCTAACATCCAACAGCAACAAGTAACAACTACTGTTAATTTGCAGTACTTGAATCTTGTAGCCAAAGCATTTTTTCTATCAACTAGAGAATTTATTCGCACAGAATTATGGTATGGGATCATAGAGACAAACATGTAATAAGATCTATAGAGAAGTAAGATATCAAGTAGAAAAATACTAAGCGCTACTACGTACTTTAATGTGCTGAGAAAATACATGACTGAAAATAAGGGGGAAATGGCATTTAACCGAAGGAAACTTAGTCATATAGCACAAACCATACTTGAACCAAGATTATAATAAACAGTACAAGTAAATCGAGAAATTCAGAGCTCATCACATAATGCAACTCCACTCACCTGCTCCAGTTGTTCCTGTAGACGCTTAAGGACGCGCTTGATTACAGATATAACTGCTACTTCATGAATCTGATCCCAGTAGGTTGACCCAATTTTAGGGGAATTACCAGGGTAGATCTCTGACAACATAATTTCTGCCTGCATGCACCCAAGTTGAATTGTAACCATAACAGGATAAGCTCTTAATTTCAACTAGAAACAGGAATTTGGAGAACATGGGAATATAAATGTTTATTCATTTCAACAGAGGTAGATATCAAAGACAAGCTGGAGATTGAGTCGACATCCAGGTCTCCGTTTATCTGAGCTTGGAGACCATTTGGAACGGCAAAGCACCTGAAAAGGTCAAATATTTTGTTCGTATTGTGGCAATGCATCATCCTTGATAACTTATGAGGGAGAGAGCACCCATTTTCGTAATAGATGCTTTTTTGTGTGGAAGAAGCAGAAGACATCAACCAAAGATCCATTGCAAAATCTCTAGTTAACAGTGGAATTTGGTATTCAACATTTTGGGTGTTGATTGGTGTATAACGAGATCTTTTTCGGAGTTTTTGCTTGCATGGCAAAGAAATGGAATTACTGAACCACTCCTTCCCATCTGGTACAACATTCCTGCAGCCATATGTCGGCTATATGGAAGAATGGAACACTATAATTTTTGAAGACAAGAATGATATTGTACTTCAACTCAATAAAACTCGACTTTCTGATTTGAGTACATTCCATGTAATGCCACACATCAATAAAATTTACCTTACTAAAAAGGGTCGCCTAACTAAGATCTAATATTTCTAGTCCAACAACATACCCAGTGTAATCCCATTAAGTGAGGCCTGGGGAGGGTAGGTTGTACGCAGAACCCTTAAACCTACCTTGGATAGAGAGGTTATATCTGCTAGACCCTCGATTCAATAATAAAGTGATTAGAGGAGAAAAATAACAAAGACCTATAACAAAATAAGATTAAAAACTAAGCACAGAGTTGCATTTGAATATATGAGAATAAATAAGAGAAAATAGTCAAATGACCCCACAACCTATTACTGTATTCTCAACTACATAGTGATACTTCATGGGGTCCTATTAGGCTATCACCCCCAATCCCCCAATACCATTTTAAAGTTAAATTAATTTTGTGCTAAAACATCATAACCAATCATTTGTCCTGTGGTGAAACACATGCGCTTGACACGAATATTTCACCATTTACTCGCTTTTTAAAAAAGTTTATCTCCAACAAATAATTTCATTACTGCCAAAAAGTTGCGGCTAGAACTACAACCGCCAAGATGAACACCCATCGCTAACCTGGCTCCATCATTGAACCATGGCTTTGATACCATGTGAGAAATATAGGAAAAGAATATTATTAAATTGTTGTTGTCTACATTATTACGAGAGACCCTATTTATAGACACTACAATAGACACCTTTTCCAACTAGGAAACTGCAATACAATCATCTTCTAAGTAGGACACTATATATTATTCCTATTACTATTACTATTACTATTACTATTTCTATTATAAGTAGGATTTTATATACCTATTACTATTCTAACAAAAGGAATAAGAGATGTTATGAAGGGAAAGGTTAGTAGCTCACAGATGATCAAGATGAGATGTCTTAGTCTTTTGTATGTTTGGTGTAAGCAAGATTTAGTGGGGGAAGTAGACAGCTTCGTGGAGTTTATAGGCCAATTGTAAATTTTTGAAAGTTTGTTTTGGATTTTGAGAATGATGGCACCCCTGGGGGTTTGTAAATCCCTCCTCATCAGTTTCTTGATGAGTCGTTTGTGTGAATACAAAGTTACCTATTTCAAAAAATAAAAAGATAAAGGATGACCAGACAACATGAGTCATTGGTGAATCGGGTTATGTCCACTTGGAAAGATAAACTTTATAATCATCATGGATTAGCAAGGAGGTCAACCCCAACCAAGAAATAAGAAACAGCAAAGACATAGAAATGATGACCGAACTAGAATAGAAGCAATCGTAGAACTGAAATGAACTGTACTATGCAATACTAAGCACAGTTGTGGTACATACCTGACTTAAAAGCTTACAGGATATGCTTGAAGATTTCGCAGAAGTTGCAGCTATATCAATGCACAGGAGAATCTTAAAAGAAAAGGCAAACATATCAGCGTACAACTTCATCCATGAAAAACGAATAGGCATGTTTTACATGCATAAAAACATGAAAATAGGGGGAAAGAGACCGAGAAGAGGGACAGGATGTCTTACAGCTGGTAGAGGACCTAGCTGAGCACGTAAAGAAGAGAAATCCAATTCTTGGACTGGAGAAGTTCCATCAGCAGCACGGAAAACAGCATCTTCAACCTTTAAAAAAATGACAAATATAATTTTAAAATGTCTACAAGTTGAAAGTTGTCTCAGTTACGCATAAAATAAATCCACTTAGTTGACAACCATCCTTATTCCACAAACACACAAACACCATGAGAAAATTAAATAGGATTATCTGGGTGGAGGTTGTATCAAAACAAATATTTCCGCAATTGAAGAACAGAAATCATAGAAAGAATTCTATACGGAACACACAGTAACGTAAAAAAAATATTCCAGGACCTTAAGATTCTAAAAGAAAGATAAAATAAGTACTCTTGATATTGTAAAGAATCCTTGTTGAATTGATATTTATCCATATTGGAACCATATGAAGCACTAGTCATGATAAATAAAAAAGTTTTTTCTATACCAACTTAAATTTTTAGATGTCATGATCACACAACTCAACTTTGGTATCCGGGCAAAGCAAAAGTCGTGAGTTCGAGTCTCACTGCTACCCAATGTATAAAAGAATTTCCACATGCATGGACCATTAAATAAAAATAGGTCGCAGGTGAGGCGGCATGTTGAAGACATAGTTAAATAAACAAAATTGTGCACTCTCTAACAAAAAATAAATAAGATGACTACACATTTCAACACCCATCACCCATTATCCAAGTTGAAAAGCATAGTCAATCCTTTTAACTCTGAACTTCAGCATCTTATAAGATGCCCACCACATGAAGAGCATATCATATCAAGAATCTTAAGCTCACAGAACTGATAAGTCCCTGTTCGTTATTTTTTTAAGCAAAAGAAGACTGGTGGTAAATAATTCATGCAGATTATTTAAATTGAGTGAGAGCATCACTTCCTGGATTCACATCAGATCCGGCACGGAAAAACTGTTAAAAAAATAAAGAAATGTCAGATCCATGGAATCCAACATGGGAAACTTATAATACATGTAACCTGTTGTTGGTCACAAAAGAATATGTAGTCTTGAAACAACTGAACCGAAACTAGCATAGATCAATTCTCTTCAGCATTTGTCAGTAAAATACCTGACGTCTTGAAAGAAATGGGCCCTAAAGGAGCGGAGCAGATATTGAGCATTCATATAGCCGACCAACTAGTTTAGAATTGAAGCGATTTTTTTGTGGTTGTAATGGCTGTCAACTAATAATGATGATGACAGTGATAATATAATTGAACTCTGTAATCACCTCATTTAACAGTTAAAGCCATTAGAGAGGGTACACTTCCATTAAACTACATTTCCAATGCCTCCTCACATGCCGGCCTAATTCTTTTCATAGGCCAAGTACATAGCAGTTATCTCTTGTGAAAGGTGGCAGCGATAATAAACTACATTGTGATTAGCTCATCTAAAAGATTAAGTTATTAGGGAACTCATACATGCTCAAAAAATTTATAAAACATAAGTATTCTTCTAATCTTAATAAATTTATTCTCTCTTCAAAGGCTCGTATTTCTCTCTGTATGTAATACACTAGGTGGGCACTATCTTTGAGGCATATTCCAAAGAAAAAAAGACACCGGAGCCCCCTTAAACCTACGCAATCGAAAACTTTTAATTTTTGGTGCAAAGGAAAACAGCTTAAAGAAAGCACAATATTGCAAGAATCAAATTCTGAATGGGTCCTTTTACTGTAAACTGCTATAACATTGTTGGAGAATAACCTGCTTGACAGATACGGAGACCTTCGGATCTCATAATCACAAATTGGTCAGTTTAGCATAAGTTTTAGTAAGGTGGTCTTAAAAGGAAGCCAGCATCAACTTGCTTAAAAAAAAATTATAACCCTTGTCCCTTGTGTCCGAGTCAACTTACGTGCACTTCGACTAATTCAACGAGATACCTACTATCTCTCACCAGCACTGACAGATACTGGGATAACTCTATTGGACAAGGCTTGGACAGATTGGAAGAGTCACCAACTATTTATTCCTCGGACAGGAATAATTCAACATGAGACCTCATTATTCTCAACTCACTTCATTGATGACTATGCCAACACCCTTGGGTGTTCAACTTGCTTAATTAACACAAACATTTTGGAGATACATTAGAAAATATTTGTAAAAGACATAAAAGTTCTGCACAGAATATCAATTTACAGACACACAATCAGCAGATAAGGAACATACAGATGCTCTTCCAAAGGCGCTATCTACCCATTCAGCTAGCTCTAGTGTAGCTTTGTCTTCTGGAGGCAAAGAGAAACGGTTGACAGCCTCTTCTCCAATATCATACTTTGCCTTTTGCATACAGCTGCATTAACGCAATACAAAAGATGTTGCTTGAATTAAAAATTGGCTGAATATCTATGGTAGTAAGAGTGCAGATTAATGGGTAGTTTGATAACCTAATGTAACACTTAAAACATATAGTTTTGATTTACACATACTACCGGAATGCAATGGAATCAAAGTTGTGATGCATCAGATATCTACCATGTAACTCTTTCCTCAGGGGCAGAACTGAAGTTCTACTCACAAGATTGGCAGAAACCAATAGCTTTGATCCAGACCCCGAAATTTCTTATGAACCACTACATATGCATAACCCCGTAGACCGTCTTAAGTAAAATCAATATCTATAAACTCAAAATCCTAAGTCCACTTCTGTCTTTCCTAGGACTGCTAAATGCTATAATGAATTTTAGGATGAAAACTATTCTACCTGAATTTGGAATACCCACTTAACTTGGGTTCTAAATGTAATGATAATAGCAAATGACATGTAAAAGAATCTAAATATCTAATTCAAAACATTAAATAAGGTTTCGTTCTATAACACTAACCTCCCTTGGGGTTTATAATATTACGCTTGATTCCCTTATTTTGATATCTATATCATAATCTGACTAATTTGTCATATCCTTTTGTTAATTTTGTAGACATTCTTTTTAAAGAATTCCATTAGTAAAAGCACAATACATAGACTTATTATCATTTGGGAATACACCTTTATATTGCAAGAATGTGGCTTTTTTTCTTGCAATAGTTGTATATTTATTTCATAGATGAAACTATCAAGTATCAATCTGGCAGTTTCACGTTTTTGCAAGACTGTGCAAGCAGGAATGTAAAATGGTCCCCTAGGTCGGGGGGCGTTCAACCTTATCTTCTTCGTTTTAATCCCAAATTTTTCACCCAAAAACCAGAGAAAATCAAAAATAAAACCCAGAGACTCTCCATGGATGTTGATGTTCTTAGCTCGTAAGCTTAACGAAAGTTTCTCTACGTAGTGATTTACCCCATCGATTATGTGGTGTATCCCTGTAGGTGTTGTGGCAGAAAGGTTTTAGCTGTGTATTGAGCGTATGGCAATGTTTCGAGTGTGTTTAGCTGGTAAGAACCATCTTTTAGCGGTTTACAGCTACCTTAGACCCAAGATAGTAATTTACGGTGGAAATTTGTACCAATTGTTGGATTGTCACAGTAATTCTTGTTCTTGTTTGTTGATTGAGCTTACCACTGTAGTAGTGTCGTGGTTGTGCGGGTAGAGATGAGCTTACAGCGTGGAATCATCAAAAAAAGGTATGTTGGGCTATTTCCTTCTTTCAACATGTTCCCTTAGAGATGTAGTGATTACATATGGGGCTAGAGCATTACCAATAAGGGTATATTTATTGGATTGTATCTGTCGAGCTTATAGGGGCCCTGGTAGGTTGTATCGTTTGTTTTTTGTACTTTTCAAGCTTATAGGGGCCTGGGTAGGTTATTGTTGATTATTTTTTGTATGGTAAAATTCGGGGGCAGGTCAGTTCACACAGATTATTTTTGACTCGCCTACCTGGTTACTTTCAGTATATTATGATACTTGTTGAATTATTTTGCTGTCTTTCATGCATGGTACTTTATTTCCTATTGACGCCCCGTTGATTTGGGGGAGCTGCATTCATGCATGTAGGTCTCGACAGACAGGTACACAGGTTTCCTAAGTAGCGTGGCTGAGTTCCAGCAGATTGGTCAGCTCCACTTTTCTAGAGTTGTTAGATCAAGAGGCTTGTTAGTCTTTTGTTATGTATAGCTAATGGGTAGGTCGGGGACCTGTCTAGGCTAAGTATATTACCCTTAGAGGGTTGCAGACTTGGGACTGTGCAGATGTGCGTTGTTGGCCATGTTGGCCTTGTTGTTTTGTCATTTTAGCACAGCGGCTTGTCGGCCTTGATCGTATATGTATATATGTGTTCAGGTTATATATTTCTAGATATCATGGTGGCCTCAAAAGCACGCATAGCATTAATTGATTATAGACAGCTTGGTGACTTTGATGGCATGCACAGTATTTAGTTTTTGTTCTATATAAATTGTTGGAATTCGCTGAGTTTACCACATGTTATGTTGACAGGGGGGCTTGTCGAGCGATGTCTTATTTTTAAGCCGAGATATACTTTTTTGTTATCTTGATTTTCTAGTTGGTATTACGCTGACAGCTTAGTTGTCCAGGAAGGATTGGCTCGAGGTCAAGAGTCCCACCAGGTACCAGCTGCGTCCCTGAGTTGGGGTGTAACATTTTATTTCCATTACTCTTGAATTTAAAATCAAAAGAAACTAATCTTTTTATTTTTGTTCCCATTTGAATCCTGGCCTTGTTATACACACTATCAGATTTCAACCTTCTAGCTTGTCTGCAGCTATAAATTGTAATGAAGTTCCAAACCACCTCTCGTGACCCAGGAAATCTGCCACTAACGTTTAGCTTAATTTGATCTAGCGCTGACAAAGGCACACTTAAGCCCTAAAGTGAAGCTCAAAATGTGTTGAGAGTTTCCCTTTTTAATGAATGTGTTTTTCGGTGTCATCATCAAGGTTCTAAAGCATACTTTCCTTGCCAATGAGCCTCTTCCGAAGAGGTCACACTAAACAGTTGATTTTTCACTTTATCATTAAAAAAAATCAATTTCTTTGTTCATATATTTGTCATTCATGCTTTATAATTATTTAGTTGTGTTTTGTTTTCTCGCTTTGCATTTTTCAATTAAAACCCATGATTTGCTTGTGCTAAGCGCTTAAGGTCCCAGTAGACCTCAGAGCTTTTATATGCTTTTTTGCTTTTGATAACACTGATTTGATCATATTTTGTGGAACCCAGACTTCTAGAATGGCTTGTTCACGCTCCATAAGAAGTGGCAATGCCTCTTCTTCTCCCAATTTTCTGCAGAGATAACTGAGTTTTGTTTGGCAAAATCAATCGACCTTACTTTAATTACCCTGCTCTTATCATCATGTCTCTACTACGGTTTCTGTCGCAACTATCTATGCCGAGTTACCCAATTTGGAACATCTACAATGGTTGACACTGCTTTTGCAAAACAGCTCATGTCTACTGCACTTTGGATCTTCACATGTGATGCAGTCTGAATTGGGAAGAGTTCGGAAATTTCGAAGGAAGTGTTGGATGAGTTGGCAGATTTAGTCATAATCTGCTCCACCATTGAGCTGGCAGATTTGATTATAATCTGATCCAAAAATAAAGTTGGCGGATTTGTGTAAATATAGGATTAGAACATATTACTCTAGGAAAATAGTTTAGATAAAATCCTTTGATTCAAGGATTTCCTAAGAATTAGGGATTGATTAGTTTAATTGGTCTTTACTTGTTCTCCTATAAATATTGTACAAATACTATGAATAAAGTATACTTTTGCAGTATCTAAACTTTCATGGTATCATAGCAGGCCCAGTCTCACCCGATGTTGGGCTCCCAAAATATCAAAATTGCCCACGCACCAGATGCTAAGCACTGGGCGTGAGGTGGGGTGTTAAAGAATGACAAAAATCCCACATCGGTAGTTAACGAGATGGGTGGACTCCATATAAGGCTTGGACAATCCTCCTCCCTTAGAGTTATAGCTTGTGTGGTGTGAGTTAGGCCTAAGACCTAATTTCACAGGAAGCATCGCTGAAATAAGCTGATGAATTTGATCCTTCTAAGTTCTTAAAAATCACATGGGCCGTTAAGTCAGACCCAAGTGAATCAATAAAAGATGACCCCAATCAGACTCATGGTACTGGCCAGCTTGTTGCCCTCATTTATAAGAACCCTATGCCCCTCGCGTGCCATTTCTCTAAACAGCCCTCCATATATTGAAGAAGTACACCCTACATGGTTCTTGTCAGTAGAATCCCTATAAACATGGGAATTATGTACTTCACAGAAGTAATCCCCTTTCGTCAACTGGAGATAGCTCGTGTTGGAAACTCATATGCATCGTCTTTTCCAGTGACACCCTCAACTAAATCTGGTGTGATTTCAAATCTTGGTTTGCTTTCTGGTCAAATTGGAATGTTGTAAGTGATTCCACTTAGAGTTATCGACAACTCCCTGGATCCCTCCGGAAGTTTCTTCCATCATTCAGAACCAGAATTCTCGCCCATTTTAAATGGTTTTTGAGTTCTGTTTTTTCTTATGTGCCCACCCAACCCCCACAAAATTCTCCAAAATGTAGAAAAAAAATTATGTGCAACAAATAGAGAGGGATTCTAACTGCTTTAATCCAAGTTTCCTTGACTGAAATGGAGGTCGAGGAGCTTCCCTCCATAGGGTTCCACCATTCTAGTTGAAGTCTGAGCTTTTTCCAGAACCATAGCCCTTGAAGAATTTTCTCAACCATGTATCTATTCAGGAATTCGAATTAAAACATCTCCATGCATCTCATAGATGTTCACCCCAAATACATCTTTCCAACTTGTTGATGACCATCTCTTTAAACCATAAGTCTGCCAGAATGGGTCTTTCATGTGCCTCTTCTCCAAACGCCCCACTAGACATCTTAACAGATATCAGGAAAGGAGCTATCCCCTCCTAGAGGGAAGGAGAGAGAAGGTCCTCAGAAAGAGTGTTTGAGAGCATTTTGTCAACAAAGGACTCTAAGGGTACTTCATGTATGCTTTAAATGATATAATTATTTAACATGTTTAAATTATTGAGTTTACATGGTTATATGAGATAGATGGTTTGTTTGTTCCTGATTTGGATCATGACAAAAAGCTAAGGCAATATGGTCTATGTATCACCGGGACGATGCAACCCTACACCGAAATGTTAATTCTACATCGGTCATCCGTTTATTCAATACCTGACATGCTAAGAATATGGGGTTTAGGAAGAATATGTTTTCGTGAGAAGAGGTGGTAGGCTTGATATGGATTCAGGTGCTTATCACCCATCTTAAAATCAAGTAGTTCAGTTCAGTTCAATTATACCTGACATAATTCCCTAGAGCATCAAAGGAATGAAGGCAAGTCATTGAAGTGACATTGAAACCAGGATTCCAAAGGTATGGCATAAATTAAAGGAAAAATTACGCAGCTAAGCAAACTTATACTATTTAATTACTTATCATAGCTATAGTTTGCTATAATTACCACTCGCGACTAACATTATACATTAATTACGTAGGCTGACTTCGAGTTTGTATAATTAGTATAATTCGTCAGGATATACAAATACATATGTATAATATACAATGGTTTAACCTATATACATAAACAATTCACCTCTCTCCCACTCTCTGCCCTCTCTCGCTCGCCTCTCTCCTCCCTCTCTCAATCTCACTTACCATATATACAAATGCATATGTATAATATACAATTATATACATATCTAATTTACCTCTTTCCCACTCTCTGCCCTCTCTCGCTCACCTATCTCCTCCCTCTCTCGATATCGCTCGCCCCTCTCGTCACTCTCCCAGTCTCGCTCACCTCTCTCCTCTCTCTCCCAATCTCTCTTGCCATATATACAAATACATATGTATAATATACAATTATGTAACCAATATTTGTCCCTCTCTCTCGCCTCTCTCCTCACTCTCCCAATCTCGCTTGCCTCCCTCCTCCATATAACATGCAGCTAAAAATTGTAATTATCAAACTATAGCTATGGAGAGTAATTAATTATTTTTAAGTGGCTATATGTGAAAGTTTCCCTAAATTAAAACATTTAACCATTACATGAAAGGAAAAACATTTAAGATTTAATACAATTCAGGCTCACAAAGAACTATAAATGCAACAAGAGAGAGAACTAGCCAGTAAAAAAGAGATACAGGTTGACTATGCAAATCAAAAAAGAGCAGTTTTCCACCATAAATACTTCTAGATATTACTAAAATTTCAGATAAACCCACTCTTTCATAGATATAAGATATTTTAGGCATTCCGATTATTCAAATTGATAAAGTAAGAGAAGGAATACAGTGAGGACAACTGGAACAGACATTTTTAAGGTTTTTGACTCAGTTGTCCAGAAAAAAGGACATTTCAAAATGTTATGCATCAAACTGGCAATGTAGTAAGAGAAGGAATACAGTAGGACCACTGGAACAGCCATTTTTTAAGGTTTTTGACTAAGTTGTCCAGAAAAAGGGACATTTCAAAATGATATGCATCAAATTGGCGATGTAGAAACACCAATAATACTTACAGGTTTAGTAGTTTTGATGGGGCCGCACGTAGAATAGTAAGAGCCTCCCTCCATCTCCACTGTCTTTCCGAGAATGGCAGAAGGCACTGTAAAATTGACAAACGCCATTCCCAGTCCTCAATAGATCTTTTCGCATTCATAATTCTCCATTCTATGGCTTCTTTAATACCAGCAGATACGTTTACTTTCCAATTATTATCCTTCTCTGAGTTCGAAGATGGTAGATACTGCCGTAAAATATTCAATAGTGGCCCTATTAACATTACAATGGTCTTGTTTTGTCCATCTTGAGCTGCATCCTCAAATTGTTGCTCCTTAGAGATATTGGATGACTCAGATGAGGTGCTTGATGAAGCACAAGGTGTCAAATTGAGAGAGAGACCATCCATATGCAGAAGAGAGATGATAATGTTCACCATCAATATCTGTGATTGCATGGAAAAACATCCCTTTGTTGTAAGTAATACAAGGACTGATTACAAGAAATGGAAGGGCAAGACAAATTGCTTAAGAAATCCTTCCTCAAAATTTAGAGAAAAAATCAAACCACAGCCCACAAAACTAAATTTCTGCTGTTGCAATAATATCACAATCATTCAGTGAAAGTAGTTTTCACTCCCACTTTCTCTCAAATGGAAGAAAGATATTACTAAGACCAGCTTTGTTACATTCTCCAAAATACTTCTTCCAAACTTATCAATCTACAGAATTAATAAATTAAGACGTAATTTATGTTAAAATCTTGTATCTATTCTAGAATCTTGTAGTTATAGTATAGGATCAATTACTTCATGTAATTATGTGTTTGTTGATTCTCGTCCCTATCTTAGAACATCTAAACTTAACTAGTTAAATCCAAATAGCTGGAGAAAATATAATCAAGCAGTGTTCTCTATTCTTTCTCTTGTTTCTCACATAGTATCAGAGCGTTTATGAAATTTTAGTCACTATGTATCTACAAGTGATGTCAGGAAGAAATCATCATGTTCTTACTTCATCAAAAAAAAAAAAAAGGAAGAAATCATCATGTTAATTTTCTGGCCACTGTTTAAGCCTGTTATTTCCTTAAGAGAGTGTTGCAGCACAACCAACAGCATAGATAGAAACGCGATACTCAGGCGAGTAGCCACATTGTCACATATGGGGGCAAAAAAGATTTCTTCCAATGAGATCTAATCATGCACCAACGTGTGAAAAGCCTCCCAGCAACTTTTCAGCAAGCTATTTTCTCCTCTGGGACTCACCTCCTCAATCCAAACCTATCCATCCATGTATCAATGCATACCAACCATTTCCTGACCAGGCAATTGCTGTCTGGCCAATCCTATCTTTTTTTACAGTTCTGCTATACTTCCAGCACTTGGGATCATTATAATACTCTGTAAACCGTCTCCTACTACTGATTTGAGGTTGCTTTTTAAAGATTTGAAATAATTGTTGAAGTTCCCTGGATACACCACAATGTCACACGAACCGAATGCTTTTGATTATAAAATCATAGCTTCCAGCAACCCGAACCATTCAATCCCCACAAAACCATTGATAGGTAGTATGAACTACTTATCTTGGTTTTTTTCAGTTCAATTATGGTAAAGGGGACAAAGCATTCTAGATCAATTAATTAAACAGGATGAGGATATTGATGAAAAAATTAGGAGAAAAGGGAAAAGACTGATACTCAGTTATGCCTGGTGTGGAAGTCTATTTGATTCAAAGTGCTACCTCTGCTCTGCTTTGTCCTTTCCAAACTTGTTTTTCAGTTTGGAGAAAGGAAAGGATCGTGGTTTATACACAAATGACATCTCTCACTTTTATAATCTGAATTCCCAACTAACCTTTTATTGTTGTTGAATAACCTTAGAAAAGTAGCAATTGATTATATGTATCTACCCATCTTGGACAGGTTCAGGCAGCTACTGAAGAGTTTAAGGAGTTGATGCCCACTACTACTGGTATTGACACCACTACTACAAGTATTAAACAATTGGAGCAATGTCAGAAGATGTTTTCAGTCTTGACACATATTAGGCTTGATCTTGATATAGTGTGTGACCAAGTTTTGGTGAGCCAAACTACTCCTACGATGGATGATCTTTTCTGGAAATCAGTAATGTTGTACTCCCAAGCATTAAGGACATGTTGGAGACCTCCAAAAGTTTCAGGACCAAAAAAAAAAAAGAAAAACAGAGAGTATTTACGGAGAACCTAACAAATCAACTAACTGTTCTACATCCTCTAGACTATTTTCTGTACACCAAAAATAAAAGTATACAATGCCATTCCACTTCACTTTCTGAACGGAATCAAACATATCCTCAAAACATCTACTGTTTCTTTCTTTCCACACTGTCCATCAAATACATGCTGAGACTATTCTCCACCACTTCTTCTGACTTTTTCATTCCCATATTCTAATCCAACAACTCAAAAGATCAGCAGTATGTTCCGCATTGTCCATCTGATTCCTGTTAAGCTCATGAACAAAGACCAAATCTGTGAAGTTACTTTACAATGTAGAAAAAGGTGACTACTGGTGTCTTCTGCCTCATTACATAGAAAACATTTGAACACAATTTGGAATCCCTTCTTTTTCAAGGATTCCTGAGTGAGACAAGCCTTCCTAGCCACCAACCAAGAGAAACATTTAACCTTAGAAGGTGCTACACTTTTCCAGATCTGCTCCCAAGGCCCTGTTTCACATCCTGATTGCTCCCTCACATTATCTTTATGAATTCTGTTCACTGAGAAGATCCCATCAGTAGCATTTTCCATCTGATAGTGTCAGGAATTGGACCTGTGCCTTTGAAGCTGCTGATTTTTTACAAGATTAGTGCCAACCTGTTCACTTACCAATCATGCAGATACCTTCTGAAGGTGATCTACCATCCTTGAATGGGCCAATTAACTGCCACTATAGCCTCAGGTTGACTGCAGAAAGAAAATAAATCTGGATAGGAAGTCATCATGTAGACGGTCCAATCAAACATCTTCCCAGAAAAATGATTCGACTACCATTCCCAACTTATAGCTAATATTAAAAGAAAATTTAGGCCAAAGATTCTTGATTGTCCTCCAAACTAAGACTTCATAGGTGTTGGTGACTATTTGTACACCAATGACTACTTTGCCCATATTTGTTTTGTATCACTTCCTTCTATAGTGCTTCTTCTTCCTCCACTTACCTCCATAACCACATCATCAATAAATAGTCATTCTGAACTTTCAAGTTCCTTAGTCCAAGTCCCCCTGAGATCTTGTTGAGCTGGACTATTTCCCATTTGACCAAGTGTAGCCCTTTGTCAAAATCCCTTCTCAATTTATCTAGCTTGTTCAGTCCTTCAGTAGGGATAGGAAATAAGGACATAATATAGGTTGGCAATGTATCTTACACAAAATTCATTAGTGTAAGTAAGCCCTCTAATGACAAATATTGTGTCTTCCATGTTGCTAACTTTTTCTGTCTTTTTAATTATCCCATCCCATATCATCAAGTCCCTTGTGTTTGTTACTCACAGCCATGCCCAAATAAACAGTTACAGTTGGTAGTTGGTATGTTCTGCACCCCAAATTTGGACATTCCCTGCATCTATTCTACTTCCTTAATAGTTAACAAAATGGTTTTCCTCAAAATCACATAAGCTTGAAATTGCTTCAAAAATAAAAAGGAATCATTCTAATGAGGCTGATCTGTTCTCTGCATATGTATCATCTGCATAGAAAAGATGGCACACCTTCTATGTTGCTCAACTTAAAACCTGTCAACTACCTATTCTGAATGGCTATCCTCGTCATGTTGTTAAAACCTTCCATAGCTATTATAAACAAAAAGGGTCAGAGAGGGTCACCCTGTCTGAGCAAAGAAAAAAACCACAGGTTCTCCATTTATCAAAATAGAGAATCTACCAGTTTTGACACCAAAAACAATCTATTTCAGCCACTCTCTCTAAAGCCCAAGCCCATCTGACTGGGGATGTTTTGGAGAAACTTCCTGTTGACATGATCATATGCCTTTTCTAAGTCAAGCTTATAGATTATGCCTGGATCATCTCCTCCTAGTCTAGAATTCACACATTCGCTAGCTACGAGAGCAACATCCATGATTTGTCTCTCCTTTATGAAAGTCATGATGTAATGTAACAGGATCCTCACATTACATCAAATTACCAAAGAAATAGAAAATGATTATCATTTTCCCAAAGAAAGATCATCTCATGAGACATTGTCACAAAGTTCATGAGGTCAATTAATCAGATTGTAGATATTTACTGAATTCCTTGCCGGTCTCAGAACATGTTAATATGTAGAAAACATGGTACATATGATTTGTATGAAACGGGGAATCTTAGTAGTTCATATGGTTGCCTACCTGAACTTTCACCTTGTTGGTGAAAATCTGATTCCCCGCCTTGTAATCCTCTACCCCATATCCCCTACCCCTAATATTTTTCAAAATGATTTGTATGAACCGACTTAAGGAGGAGTGTTAGAATGTTGTAAATATTCTAGAATCTTGAAATTATAAGATTCTTAAACTACACTTACTGTAATTATGTATCATTAATCTTGTTCCCTTCTTAAAACATGTTTTAGTTACTTACCCTAATAGCTTGAGAGAATTATCAAGCAGAGTTCTCTCTTGTTTCTCGTCTTTCTACCAATCCATACATGAACAAAAAATCAATGGCTGTCTCTATAACTTTGATGCAACATGATATGCTCCCTCCACTTAGCAAATTGCTTTTCTACCTCTGTATGACCTCATCCTCGCCCTAGTTTCAACATAAAAGCAACGAAAAGTAAATCAAACGCTTACTGAGTTGACATTCCTGATATTCTGCTTATATTCGTATTCTGCCACAACCTCAAGTAACTGATGTTAATTCAGCCCAAATGCAGACAAACCTGGTACATCTTAGCTGGAGAAAGATCAGGATCACAAATTGAAGAGTGTCATGGCCAAAAAGGAAGAAATAGGAGAGGGGGCAGCACTTCTGACTACAGATTCTTATGGGTCTTGCTCGGTGGTCCGGTAATGGGGAAGAAAAGGTAAATCTGTCACATTTTATTCCCAGCCTTCTCAACTAGAGAAATATCCAAATTAACTAGTCAATGATTCATGATAAATCTCCAAGAGCTAGAATGGCACAGTTCTACATGAAACCATTTTCTCCTCTCTTCCATATATAACCCACACCTATAGTGGATTCCCCTCATACATATTCTCCTCCTCCTAATGGTTGGATTGGTTAGGAAAAAAAGTTGATCAGGTAAAGTATTTCATTAGTAAGAACAAAGCCAACATGGTCATATACAAGTGGTATACCACAAAAGGAGAAACCTACAAAATATATTTTCGCCAAAAGACACCCAATCCTCTACACAAACAGGTTGGATTGGTCAAATATCTCCGGGAATGTCTAGTTTTTTTCAGAGTTCATAATATAGGAAGGCAGAGGAACGAGGATTTCACAGGTTTCTCTTTCTACTGTCAATTTATCCTCATTTCCAAGCATATAGACACTGTTCAGGATATTCACATCGTATTTTCTGCTCATTATTTCTCTATCTTCTTTTTAAAAAAAAAATGATAAGATACCTCTATATATCCACAAGTATACTACATCAAAGTGTAGTCTCCCTTCACAAAAGTTGTCACTTAACAGAATCCTAGTATTCCTAGTTACATCAGTCAATAGCATTAAAACATCTTCTGTGCTGTCTATGACTACTTGTTTGCACCAAAAATACTAAAAATCTAATCAGTCTGTCTTGATCTTCTGTATATTTTTTTTTTCTTCAAAACACCTCTGATTCCTCTCTTTCCATATAGTCCACCATATACATGTTGGGACCATTTTCCATCTCTCCTCCTTCAATGCATCGACATCTCTATTCCAGATTCATGGCACTTCTTTAATCCTCCCAGGTTTCACCCATATGATCTTCCTCTCTTATGGATGAAATCTGCCACAGCTGGCCTATCCATCTGCAGTGTAAGAAGAGGTGATTGACCGTCTCAACCTGTTTTTCACACAGGTAGCATCTAGAGCAGAGATTGAATTTCCTCTTGTTCAGGTTCTCATGAGTGAAGAATGCTTCTTTTGCCTACAGCCAGGTAAAACAGATTACCTTATACGGCACTTTGGTCTTCCAAATCATTCTCTATCTTTTGACAATCCAAGTCTCCTAAACCCTTCACTTTACTTCTATAAATTAAAACATCATACCTTCTTTGAATTAACTAAAACATTGACGTTCTGCCAAACAAAAGTATAAGAAACGACATCATATGGTTTGTGATTCAGATCAATTCAATTTAAATTACTCACTTAGAGGGGCTGTCCATTAATTGAGGGATGTTAGCCCACTCCCCAATTAACATCTGCAGACACACCTATTTGACATGCATGGCAACCTAATAGATACAGTAAGGAGTTAACCAGCATCCCAGATTGAACCATTTGAACATTCGAAAGCAGAACTACGCAAAAAATCAAAGACAAGCATTATAATCACATTTTTCTTTACTTTATCAGTGATAATGAAGTTTAAAAGTTCTCTACCAGCTTAGTGCCATGATCTTTGCAAACAAAGGTCATGTTTTTCATCATACTATAAATTCACTTACATTAATAACTAAATATGGGCTTGAAACAAAAGGACAGAAGACAAGGATAGAGAAAGAACTACATAAAAGAATTTCAGATAGCAGACACCTTGCGGAAAATGTTGTTGATGGCATCAAGATGGTTCTTCAAATCTTTCAGGTAGCACAAATTGATCTGGTCATTTCCTACTCCCTCCCCTAAATTCTTTTCCATCTCTCCAAGTGCAAGGACAGCAGATTCCAAAGCATAACGCATGTGCATGAGTTCAATGTCTTCCATCCTACAAAGCATACAAATGGAAAAAGAGGGAAAGTGTATGCAGTAAGTTAACCTACTTCATCCATACACATGTAAGCCTTAAAGAGTGTAATCCCATGCAAGGATCAAACATAGAATTTTGAATAATCACATTGTAACATTAAGGACATTAATATAAGCTCTATCTGCCAGAAGTAATGCATCAACAAGCACAGCAGCTAATAACATTGAAGGGCAGCCGATGCAGCATCCTGCGTTCACCCAGTGCGCACCCCAAGGGGTGTGTACTACAACAGTCTATCTTGACACAAGCATCAGTACATGATAACTTTATCTTACAAATCATGCTTGCCTGTCCAATATTCATCCGGATCCAAAGTATCTATATGCATGGCATAAATTGTTAAGAAAATAGATGTTGGACCTAACTCAACCCCAAGCTAGTTCATGAGGTGAGAATAGTCCAAGACCATATAAAGAGACAAAATCTCCATCTAACAACTAATGTGGGACAAGGACAAACTCAACACCCCTCGCACATCAAGGACTTCCAATTAGAGCGTGGACAACATAATGGGGGCCCAACATTGGGTAAACAAAGAATTGGATGAATTTAACTCTAATACCATGTTAAATTGTGCTAGTTAGAGAGAATATACTTTTATTTATTTAATTATTTCTTTCAACATAAACATCAAAATTGACCCCAAAGTCAACAAAACATTGCAAAAGAGTAAGTCCCCACACCTCCTCCAGGCAGATAGATTGGAAGTAATTGGCTGCATGCTGATCAATTCAATAGCATCTTGAAACTTAATGCTTGGAACCACATCAAATAATACCTAGAAGATGGCAAAATATTATGATCCAAAATATTATGTAACAAGAAACTGAACAATTAAATCAGCAATTACTATGTTGCAAGTAACTGTAAGAAAAATACCATTTTATGACATGAATATCAAATTCATAATAGAAGCAAAAAAGAGAGAGAGTGAGAGAGAGAAAGGATAAGGAAAGGTGGCAGCAGAGAGAAGAGAGAAGTAATCTTTGCAATCATTTACCAAAAATATACTTTGATAATCTTAAACTTAAATTTTCTGGCTCTGATTGGTTCAACTTATTTCTAATTTCCTGGTGAATATAGGCAGTTTGATGATCTTTTTAGGGAGGCATGTGAACATGTACCAATAAGCACTTCTTCACCTCATCTCTGGACAACCTTATATCCACTCAAATTTTAATGAATCTTCAGAATTTATGGATAATGTTATATCAAGAAGAGAGACAACACTTAACTTGATCCATGCACACAACCTGCAGATGGAACCTCAGCCTCAATGGCAGGCAAGTAATAAAGGCACTGAATAAATGCAAATGCACTTCAATGAAATGCTCAATCCAAATTTGTAAGTAAAAGCTACTTTTAAAAATAAAAAAAGCAAACTATATAGATTTAAACTGAACAAGGAGGGCACAAAATAACTGAACAGGTGGGACTTAAAACAAGTTGGTTCCCTTCAATTAATGTTAAAACTTTCCTTCTATAAAAGATACTTCTCTTCCAAAAAAAGACAAATCCAGAATCCTGTGAAACGCATCAGCAGATCAAACAATAAAAGTTCTATCGTGGAAGGACAGCACAGAGTTTACCCGCAAAGGACTCTGTACAGATAATCTTTCCAGCACAAAATTTTCAACAAAGGGATCCCAATGCGCATCTTCATTTTCTTGCTGCAAATACTCTTTACCGGACAACAGTAGCGACGACTTCAAACTCCATGACCTGCCAGAATTCACACATGCTACAAAAGAAGCAAGATCAAGCTGATAACAAAGGAGATCACAGAGATGTTCAACACAGGACACCTGCCAAAATAAAGGTTGTTTTAGTGAAAACATACAAACATATCCGCTCATGAAAGCACATAATGCAACTTGCAGAGAAAACATTAGAAAGGAAGTGGGAAAAGGAAAGAACAGCAGCCTGCTCCATTCTATCATAACAGAAGCACAGGAAACTACCTCATCTGATCTGTTCCCATAGTTTGGAGAGTCCTCCAAACGAAGAACTTGTGATTTACTTGTCCACAGAAGCTGCATTAATTTCCTTCTTAAATCCGTTTTACCAGACAAAAGATCCCAACCAAGGACGGCTAGAAGAGGTTGGAGCCGGGGAAACAGCAAAAGAATCTAAATAGAAAAAAGAATTAAGAGTTTTTATTAGCAAAAAGTAAGAAGTGAGTTAATATCAAAATGAGCCATTATTTTTTCTTTTTCTTTTTCTTTTTTTTAGTAGTATAAGAATGTGCCATTGCTATGCTGAAACCAAAAGAAAGCAGGTTTATATCTGGGCTTTCTGAATATAAAGTCAAAAGGTTAACTGTGAACAGTACATTGCTAGCCTCATGCAGTTCCTGTTTTCTCACGGCAGACAGGGCAGCGTCCATGACACATTCCAATAAATGCACGCCATGAACACGAGCATACTGGTACATTTCTCTCATGCAAGAAGTAATAACAGTCTCCAGCAATGAATTTGTGCTGTTTAAAGTTGTCTCAGAATTCAGCTCTTGGATAAAATTTTGGAGATGCTGAAGAGGTAGAGGAATCTGATCACTTTCAGAACCTTTGACACTCTCAATTTCTTCCAAGAGCATTTCATCATGAATTACCTGTAAATACTCAAGAAGTTAACATTCATTTCCACTTATTAAGGGCGAATTATTAGGTATTTTTAAAAATAAGTATGTGGGTTGTGCCCCTAGAACTTTGGTCCAGTGGTAAGGGCATAGGAAATGATGTGTCAGTTAGCCGCATATCACGTGTTTGAACCTGTCACACATAAAACCCTAGTATTGAAATGGAGAAGGGCAGTCGAGACATTATCCATCGAGTTCCAAACTGTGTGCCACACTAGGGAATTTATGGGTTATCGAAAAGAACATGTGGGTTGTCTGCCCTAAGCTAAGCTTTGATTTAGACCTTCACTCAGAGCTAGGCGAAATCATACAAAAAATATACTGGTCGGTAATTTGTTCTTGTAGACAGCAGTTTCTAACTCAGTATTTTTAAAGTGAAAAATGCAAAATATGATGAAAAGCGTCACAGGGTTAAAGCAAAAGGAAGCACAAGCTTCTTTATAAAAAAGTTAATTTTATGGATAGCATAAAAGATACTATAAATATAGGAATTTAGTATCACAACACCGAACATAATTAAAGCTACTGTAATAATAATGATATTCATCTAAGCAAAATTAACATTTAACACCAACAAGGACCCAAAAAAGCTAACTTGATTCGAAGAATTAATTTTCAATTTTAAAGTGGGAAAAATTACTTGGATGGGTGGGTACCTTTTAATAAATAATTTCTGATTTAGCGATAGTTTTTATTCATTACCATTTATAGCGGTGAGAAGTATAGGAGAAAATATTACTCCCACCATTTCACAAAGAATGACCTAGTTTGACTTGGCACGGAGTTTAAGAGTATAAAGAAGACTTTTGTATCTTGTGGTCCTAAATTAAAGTTAGATGAAATGTACAAAATTGTCCTTTGATCTTGTGGCCTTAAACATGCCACGTGGAAAGCAGAATTCAAAATGTTACCAAAAAAAGAAAGAGATCATTCTTTTTGAAACAAGACTAAAAAGGAAAGGAGGTCATTCTTTTTTAAACGGAGGGAGTATTGAATTGTTGTTTTTAAAGTATTAGATACCTTTTCCAACTAGGACACTACAATACAATCTTTTTCTAAGTAGGATACTATATACTACTCTTATTACTATTACTATTCCAAGTAGGATTGTATATACCTATTACTATCCGAACACTCTCCTCGAGCTAGTGCATACAGATCATAGCTTACAGATCATAGCTTGTTACAAATGTAATTAATACAAGGACCAATGAGGAGCTTGGTGAGATATCACAAGTTGATCACTCGACTTCACAAAATTGACTGTCACTCTCCGTGTGCTTAGTCTTCCCATGAAATACTGGATTTGGTGCATAATATCAGTCAATCTCATGAAATACTAAATTCAAGACTGCCCATTCATACCAGGTAGTCACTTGATTTGATTAATGTAAATAAGAGGTTATCCACATTTTGCATGAACTTCTGCACATAAATCACTAGCTAACATATGTAATCATCCTCTTCCTCAAGTATCCATTACTCAAATCGGCCTCACTGCTGTTAACCAAGCAAAGAAGAACATCTTTCTAGGCACCAAGGAATCCACACCAATACATCCAGGAACCCCATGGCCACCTGCCACCTCCCTCGCCAAAAGTTTGTGGTAATTAGGAAAAATTACACCTGAAGTGAGAGTTGGAGTCCTAGGAGACCTGGTAAGAAGGAAGCTTTGTGGGAAAAGATTATCGTAGACAGGGATGGAGTTCAAAAAGCAGTTGAGGGCCAGCCAGATTACTTTGTCATTTTTAATATCCCTCTTAGGTAGTATAACAGAAGTGCAGGAAGGAATTTTTCAGGATGTTTAGAAGTAATGCAGGAAATGGTGCAAGAATCTAAAACTGAAACTAAAGTAAGTGATAGTTCTATAATCAATTTTTAAAAACAGAGCCTTCTAAGCTTCACTTCCAATATTTCTGGCCAACAGACAGAACATTCTCTCAGCTGATTATGAGTTGTACATTTTGCAATTGATGGTACATTGTCCTTTTTTGTAACTCTTTCTGTTTGTAAGTAGAAACAATCACATTTTCTCATGAATATATATCATACCCTCTTCCCAAATCTAAGAGAAAATAATTATCCTTCTAAGACATCGCAAGGCGTCTAAATTACTCTTGTCAGCCCAATGAAAAAGCATTAGAAGTAAAACTTTTAAAAAGTATTGTAGTTGACCTTGTGAATTTGTTAAAGATAATGATTTCAAGTGAAAAGATGGTCAAACGGGTAGTTGATAAGATGCCAAATCAAATTTTAAACAACCTAAATAGTACTCCCTCCATTTCAAAAAGGATCGCCTAGTTTGACTTGGAACGGAGTTTAAGAAAAGAAAGAAGATTTTTTAATTTTGTGGTTCCAAATTAAAGTTATGTCAAATGTACCAAAATGCCCTTTAATCTTATGGTCTTAAACATGTCTCGTGGAAAGTGAAAGTTAAAGTGTTGCCAAAAAAGGAAAGTGGTCATTCTTTCTGAAATAGACTAAAAAGGAAAGAGGGACATTTTTTTTGAAACGGAGGGAATAGTTAGTTTATATTGGATCAAAATGGTAGAAAGTAAAAAAACAAATTCATTAAAGGAAAGATGTCAATTTTTTTGGGACACAAACTAAAACGGTTACAAGGTCAACCTTTTTTAGAAAAAGAGTAATCAGAGTGATGCTAACTTTGTGTAAAGAATTACCTCTTAAAAAGGATTTTAAACATAACCAAGCATTTAGTAGACCTAATTAGAGCAATGAAAGAGGAAAAAATAGCAACGCAAAGATTCTTGTTTTATGACAGTGGTGTTTGGGCCTGCTTTCGTGCGCATCAACTTATCCACCAGTTATATCTATATCCCACGACAAAAGGTATTGGCTAAATATTTTTTTAAGACAAAGGAAACCCGCAGCCGCTACTCTTTGGGTGTGCACAGGGTAAAACCTCCGCTCCAATGCAATAGCTCACAAACCACATAGGAGAGAAAACCCGCACCGACCCGGTAGGGCAAACAAGGTATTGGCTAAATATGTTCACCAAAGTTTTGAATCGAAAAAAATAATACCTAATGTGTTTTGTCTTTTGCTAAAATTTGAACCCTAGTTTCACATGGTCGGTTCCTACTTCATTGACCAGTATGCAACACCTTTGGGTGCAACCAAGCAAACATTTAAAAAGGAAGCACTTTACTAAGCATCTATTAAAAGCAAACAGCATTAAAGTAATCATATAATTTCAGATATTGTGGGCTGCAAAAGCTTATTTTTTGACAATGCCATAAAAAACAACATTCAGCATGGAGCGTACTTTTGGCAAGAATTATCATCACCACCTGTATCATCTTAACAAGAGGAGTACAACGAGATGAAAGTGCTTCCCCATAAACTGACAAGAATTTGCTTCGCATCTCACGCCTGGCATCTCCATTATCATCCTTTCCAGGTAACACCCTTCTGAGTAGATCTTTTGAGACCACACTACATAAAACAGAAACAAGAATATAATAATGAAACAGAGGCAAGAATGGCCAAGGAAAATAAATTGAACACAAAAAGTAACAAGCACGTCAAACACTACCCATTCAGTCATAATGAAAAGGTGGTTAAAAAAATACTTTTTCCAATTCCTCCATCCACATGATGGCAGAAACACAATATACGTTTCTTTTCTTTTTTTCTTCTAGTACAAGATAAGCAGGTTGACCATCCATCAAAACAAAAACATGTTGATCTGCATTAGCGGAGGACAGAATGAATAATATTCGAGAAAAAACATATGGTCATGTTCATTAACCAAATCTATATTGCCTGCTCAATCTTAAAATTCAGTGGCATGGCAGATAACACTAGAAGAACAGTAGTTCTAATAAAAATGGAACTCTTCATCTCAGACGTGTGCTTTATCCAGAAGCAGTATTTATAAAAGCATTCTTAGCAATGAAGTAAATCTTGATAAAACTAATATGTTGATGTACTACTGTCTTTTAATAAGGTAAATAGCTTCGTCAAGCATATCTAAGTCCACCTCTCAATGTTCGTAAGTATGACTCCCTTATTCTTATTTTATTAACTAGCTTTCTACTTCAGACCAATCCAAGGATACCTTTTTTATCCAACGAAATTGAAATTGTGTTCTCCTCAACATTGTCGATTAATATAAAGAGTACAACCCCGTAATAATTTTAAACTCAATGTGATTATCTTTTTTTTCACAACAATGATGTGCAGCCCAGCCTGCGCACATCTTGACCATTTCACCAACTAAGGCTTAGGGCCTTAGGCAGAAGAGAAGAAATCACCTAGAGTTTGTCACCTCTGTTAGGATTCTGAACCCTGAACTTCCACAGTTTTCATGCCATTTTTTGACATCTTTTTGGTTTAGAATATGTAAAGAGTTACAAGGTAGAATTATTTTAAGCTCTTATCCGTTAAATATCAAAGTATTAATCCATTCAACAATTTAATTCCTAGATCTTCGTGAAAGTCAGCCAAGATCAATCGAAATGGTTCCAAGATAGTAACAACTTCGGGGAAATACCTTTTAATTTGCTTCACATTTTAATGCAAAATAATTTTCAACAGCGCACTAGGTATTTCATATTTCAGCAATCATAAAACGATGAACTTACAAACCTCAAGTACTAGTCACTTAGCAATTTACTTACAAGGTAATAATAATATTGAGCAAACTTAAAGAATTAAAGCAAGAATCTTGTCAATAACTATGTAAAACCATGATTCTGCATACCGATACTCCTCCTCGGTGATACCATAATTCAAATGTAGAAATCGAATATGTGAAACAGCTCCATCCACATCATTATCCATCAGGCATTCCCTCATAGCATCCAAATGTGCAGTTTGAATGCATTTTTGCAGCGATTTAAGCCCCTTATCCTCAACCTCCTTATGTTTTACTACTGTCCTGACTGTAATCGCCCTATCGGAATCCTCATTTTCAATCCAACCAACTTGTTTCTCTATATTTAGTGACAAAACATCAAAGATATCTGCATTTTCAAGAAACACTCTCCTCAAACACATCATTTCCTCTTCCTCCACTACAATATCTCCCCCAGTATCTATGACATCATCCATTTCAATCAAATCCGGCCTCAAGCGCCTCAAACCCATATCAGAAATTTTCACTAAAACCCTCAAACATTCACCTAAACCCTTCAAATCCTCATTAATGCCCGAAACATGTCCATTTAATTCAACATCATCGACAGCTTCTGCACCCAATTCCGAACTCGAAATGCTTTCCGAAACCCTTGAAATCACATTTTGTAAGATCAAACAGAACTCAGCCCTCAATTTAAGAGCAGCAGCATCGAACGACCAAAGCTGGGAAGTGGGTTCGTTAAATTGGAGAAGTTCAAGGGTACATAGGAAAGTGAGAAGTGCAGGAGACGGGCAAGACTGAGACCAGATAATCGAATCGAACCTTCCTCCATTTGCAACAATTGTCTGAAGAATGACTCGAGAAAGTTCAGGATTTCGAACACGAAGACTGCGTATAGTGGCTCGAAATGGCTCAAACTGAGCTAAAAAAAGATGGTTCGCGCTGACTTTACACAGCAGCTCTGTGTCTTTGTCTTCCATTGTTACTTTACAACTAGCTATGGCGATTCATGTGAGTGAGATATGCGAATTGAGGTAGAGAGACTAGGGTTTTTGAGATGGATTTTTCTTCTGGGGATTTTTCATGGATCGGTTACAACGGTTGAAACAACAGGGGAAATGTTGACAAGAAAAACAGAAAGGGATTTATATAGATGCTCGTAAATTTTTGCTGGGAATTAACGCCGTCGTTTAAATTGTTTGTGCTCCCTCCGTTTTATTTTTATGTGTCATTTTTCGGATTTTAAAATTCAAATAAGTTTATATTTGATCGTAAATTTTTCGTAAATATTTTGAATTAACAATTATTGTGACTTATACGTACATTAAAATATATAAATTTTAATATTATTTGTTTGTATTCATGAAGATATAAATCCTGAGTTTTTTTAAGAAAAATATCTAATTTATTCTCTTTAGACCTCTATATGATTCTTAGATAATTTGATTATATTATAATGATAACACTCTTCAAAAATAATTATTTGTTCAGGTAGATTCATCTCTCATTGTGTTTGTGGCGTATAATATTTTAAAACATAGAAGTAGAAAATGAGTAAATGAATATCGATATGCTACTTAAAGAAATACGTACATATACTTTCATAGTCCGCTGAAGCAATTTTTATTAACAAAAATGATAGAACATCAGAATATAAAGTTGATTTATAATTTTGAAAATACACATGGTTTTATTAAAAAATAAATTATTTATTAATATGTAAAATTGCAATTCTTAAATTTTTCACTTTTGTTGTTTTTTTAGAAGATTTCAAGTTGTTTATTAATAAGTCTTTATATTTTCATATTATTTATTTTTTGGGAGTTCTCAAGTTATTTCAAAATTGCGATTAATTTATAATTTTAAAAATACAGTTGGTTTCCTTCCTTTCTATTTACTTATAATAAAATATTTATCTCAATAACTCTAATTTGTTTGTATTTTCATTTTCTATAGTTAATGTTCTTTATCAGTGTAATAATGTATAAATACTATTCATTATGTTACAAAAGTTCAAAGTCACATTATTAATTCTCTTAACTACTGTGACTTTTTATTCTTAGGAATTTATTATATTAAATGTAATATTTATTTAAAATGTGAAATATACTTTTTAATATTTTGTTTTTAAGCCCAACAAAATTAAAAGAAATAGGAATTTTGTATGTCTCATTTTCTTGGATCTTTTTTGCGTTGTTAATTCTCTCTTTTGTTCTCTTTTATGTTACTTTTAAATTTTATATTTTTTTCCCAATATAAGTTGTTCCAAAAATAATTGGATATCTAAACCTAAGTATAATGATAATTAGAGCCGTCAATATGGGCTAGGCCCGTTGGGCCGGCCTGGCCTAACCCGCGATTTAATAAGGCTGGGCTAAGATTTTTGGAGCCCATTTGAGAAAATGGCTTTTTAGCCCGGCCTGAATAAGTCTGCTCATTTGGGGGGCTTGAGAAATATCGGTATTGTCGGCCCGTGGGCCAAAAAAAATTAATCAAAAATATAATATAATATTAAAATTTAAAAATAAAGATAGTCCAAAATCAAAACAATTAGGTTAATATTTCTATTTAGATATTTATACTTTTAGTTGAAAAAAATTAATAAATATCAAGGACAATGCACAAGTACCCCCTAGACTATGACCAAAATTCCAGAGACACGCCTTAACTAAACTAAGGTCCTATTACCCCTTGAACGTTTTTTTTTTTTGTAATTTTATACACCTTTTGTCTTATTTGGCACTCTATGTGACTCCACGCGATTGAGGCGCGTCGGAGATATTTGGATGCCACGTAAACCAAAGAGCTACACAAAATTACAAAAAAAAAGTAAGTTTAGGGGGGTAATACGACCTTAGTAATGTGTCTTTGGGATTTCGGTCATAGTCTAGGGGGTACTTGTGCATTTTTCCTAAATATTATAAATATAAATTTATTTGTGAATTTGATTAACAAGTAGTGAGTGATAATAATAATAATAATAATGATAATAATAATAATAATTATAAAAGTAATAATAATATATGAAATTTAACCAATTAAGATTGTTAAACTTAACCAATTAAGATTGTTAAAAAAAATTTAATTTAAAATTTAATTATTAAAAATATATTAATACAAGTATTAAATTAATGTAATATTGTACAATAAAAATAATTAAGACATGTGATGATTGAGTGATGACGAGGACAAGTAATAGTAATTGTGAATAATAATTAATAATAGTGTTGACTAATTATATAGTCATGAATACTGACTATTAATAGCAATCCGAGTTACACATTGCCGAAAAATTATACTAAGAATATAATTTAAAAGATTACAAATAAGCATAAAAGAATAATTAGATTTCAAGTTTACATAAAAATATATAAATTATACTAAAAAAATCTCAAAGAAAAAAGAAAAAACTGATCACAAATTTACATTTAAGTAGTTCTAATATTACCCAATTCTTATTACCTTTTCTTTTTCTCTATGAAATTTATTTTTAATATTTAACTTTTCGAAGTTCACATATATTGATTTCTTAATGAATTTCATATTTAATCAAAATATTTTTCGTAGCTTCTCTACTATAAAATCATGTGATTAACACAAAATTCTTTGTATTAAAATAATTATTAATATTGATGTATAATTTTATTTTAATTCTTTTCATAACCGCGCGAAACGCGGCTAAGTACATTAGTTATATATGATTCCTATTCATGTCTCCCTAGTTTTTTTTTGCTTTACATTATTTTTTTTAGGTAATTTACTTAACAAATTATCTTTTACTTTTAATGTGGCACAACTAGATCTTATATATGATAACCATGGCAGTTGTTTGTGGTAGTCTCTATTCCTCGATCAAATGTAACATCTCAAAAATAGGTAAATTAAATTGAAAAGGTAAAATGCAGTTATCATATTAATATTGTAATCTACTAATCTAATCTACGAACTGTTGAAAGTTCTACGGGCAATAGAAATACAGTCGTAGAACTTGAGTTGAGTTTTGAAAAATGTCAAGTCTCCAATAATGGTTTACGGATGAAAAGAATGATCCTATTGGGCAATAAAGGTGAACCGTAAAAGTGATCTAAAATTGATAAAATTTTGGACTTGGACTTGGATTTTATGTGTTGTATCTATGAGCGTAGAAAGTGGGATGAACCGTATAAAGGCCTCACTGAAATTATTTAAAATTTTAGATCCCATTAAGTGACTCTACGGTCGATCAAGTCCTATGAATCAGACATCGAACGTCAAAATTATAGGTCACACACCAATATAGTTTATGTTCAATCTTATTATGCATGATTTGATCCAAATACATAACTTTTAATTTATTTCATATGGATCAATGTTTTTTATTTAATAATGACTATAAGTTTTAAAAAAAGAATTCATGAACTTATGAATTTTGATTATGAAAATTATGCATATCTTATGAAAAAAATGATTTACAAACTAAGGAGGCTTTTGAGTACTTAAGTATTAATGATTTGTGAAAAATTTTCTCACGTATGAATGAAATTGTGATTTAGATGCTTTGAAAGGTACGTGTCTATTATGAAGAAGTTTATGGAACCATTATTTGAAATAAGTTACATTATAATGACTTACAACTAAATTGATTGTGTATTTGTGTTTTTCTAATATTTTGATATGAGTATGGTTGTAATTATTTTCTTTGGGATTTACTTAGCACCGAAAAAGCTTTGAGATGGAAGCTCTCCCGTTAACAGAGGTCGAATCCCTAAAAGCAATTAGGACGAAGCTACAATCCATCAAAATTATATACGTGAACACCTTTTATCAAAAAATTACACAATATGTATACTTCAAATTTATTGGATGTCTTTTATATAATTAAGTTTGCACAACCTTGACATAGTTAGAATCTTTGGCTCAGTGATAAAAATCATGTGAACGACTGAGAGGTCAAAGGATTGACTCTTTGCATTTAATTTCATATATTTATTTATTAGACTTTAAGAGTTTTTGTTGGTCCTATGCTAACTTTCTTTCTTCATTAGACAAGTGATTTAGAACTATTAGATATTATTTCTGTCATCACATATTTAATTATTTATGTAGTTATAAATTATTTTATTAAAAAGAAAAGATTAATTTAAAATTAAATAAGAATATAATTTTAAGGTTAAATTTATTCTAATTATAGAAAACATTCATGTTGGAACATAATAAAAAATAAAGTATGTATCATAAATTAAGATAAAATAAATATTTATTGATTACTAAATTTAATTGAAACTTTCATATTAAATATTTATTTTATTAAAAAATAAAAGTATTTCAAACAAGTTTCTATCTAAAAATTAGAAGAAAAGATTATATGTAATTATTCATATATTGTTTTATTTTCTCTTCCCTCCTAAGTAGGCTAGAGGACGTCCTTTTTCTTTCATAACATGATTTCTTCCTAGATTTTATAGGTAAATCAAGAGTTGGGATTTGACACTTTTTATTAGGATTTTCACATATTCTTTATTAAAGCACCACAAATTAAACATTCATTAAATTAAGAAGTAGCAAAGTTAATGATAAAAATAATTGAGATTTAAGTAAAAATTGATAAATTAGTGTTATGCCTTTTTAAATGTGTGATATGTATTTAATAAAAATCTTGACTCGTACATTATAAAATTGTTATTTCGATCTATATAATTTACAAGTGTTTTTGTAACTACAAGCAATCCAAACTGAAAAAATTAGAAAATATATGAATTGCATTTGGTTGAAAACAAATTATGACGATCATGATCGATGGTGAAATCGCTATCTTTTGCAAGATAGATGTGAGTTTGCTCGCTAAATTTTTTATTAGTTGCTTTATAAATTTTTGCACAACTTTATAAAGTGTCTGACTCCACCATTGGAAGCGATCTCCTTGTTCCAAAGTACGTACTCAAATAGAATTGTGTTAACTGACAATAGCTAGTGAATCTATAATAGCAGTTATGAATGAATATATGGAGTCTACCTAGGCAAGTAGAATTTACTTTTATTAGTGTGAGGTTTACATTGAATTTCGTATTATAGCTCACATGGTCTTATTATTAATTAATGGTAAATATTTCACAAATAAACTATGTTTTCTTCAAATAGTTTTTTGAAAACATTCCTTATACGTTTTAAGTATGTATTAACCTTGTTTATCACTCTTGGTTCTTTAAATGCTTTTACTAAGTTTTATTTGGCTATGCATATAAATTATGTTAAGGTTCCTCGTATGATCATGTTCATGTATTTATGCATTATCCCATACCAGAATATTCAATGTATTTGTTATGCGGAATTCGAGATAATACGAGAAAATATAAACGCGGAAAAACAAGACAACAGATTTACGTGGTTCACCAATAAATTGGCTACGTCCACGGGGAAGAGGGGGAGCAGTTTTATTATGGAGAGGCAAGAACAGAATACAGAATAGGGTTTGCCATAGCGTCTATATATAGTGCTAAGCTACGCCCTAACAGGCTTTGGCCCAAAATACAGAATTGACACATAATTAAGGGCCCAATACAACAACATTGTATACCGTCGGGCCGGGGGCGACTCCGCCCCCCCGGACCCCCAGGCCAGGGGGCGCGTCGCCCCCCTGAACCCCCCAACTCGCTGACCGGGCAGCTGGACCCCCGTTCTTTCTGCTGTAACGGGTCCGATTCAAGGCATTCAACAGTATTAATGTATAAGTGCATATATTGTCTCATGATATAGGGGTTGACGTTTCTCCTTCCGCTCGTGGCTAGCTTGGATTGTCCTACCAACTTATTGGATTGGTGAATCCTCATGCTCCGAGGACAAAGACCATATATGCTTTAGTACTTTTCTTGTCTTTTCGCTTTCATTTGTACATGGTGTATACGTTACGTCCAAAACACTCTTTTGATGTTCTAAAGGCTATATCAGACACACTTAGAATTCCACACTTATATTTAGACTTCTTATATGATATGAGACTTTTATTGTCTATTCTCTTTTGTGTATTTCTTTTACGCTATGCTTATGTCAATTGACTTGTTTAGGTCTTCTTGGGTTCTATTAACCATGTCACGTTTAAGGTATACCATGTGCTCTTGAGTTCGATTTGGATTCAAGGGCTTTGAAACTTGTTCTTGAATCTTCGATGAACTTGGACTTTTACTTGATTTTGACTTTTGTTTGAATTTAAAGGTTTTGATCTTGTTCTTGAATTTGGTGGTCTTGATCGTTCTTGAACTTGAATTCTTGAATTTTTAAACTTGTAGTTTATACAAAAATCTACGATGTTTGATCTACAAGCTTTCTCTAACTTTTTGTTTAAAATTTTATGTCACTTTTCTGAATTATGAGAACCTCTATCTATAGTTTTTGAAAATGGGAGTTGTGGTAGGAACTGGTTTCCTTTCGGCCTATCAGATTTAAGTGACATGACATATGAACTTTACGAATCAAGTTTGCCATCTTGACACATGACATGATCCGGTTGGCTTCTTTGTTTGACTTGACATGTTACGTGATTTGCCACGTCGCACCAAAATAGATCTCTGAGGATGAGATGACATTGGACTTAACACACTAGGCTCATCTATTATTGCCCAAATCACTTAATTTGAACTTAAATAAATTCACATTTATCAAATTTATATGATTAATCAAATTGTATTAATCCATAATATTTATTTAAACTAATATAATAATGAATTTAATATAATTCAACTCATTTTATAAATTTATGTTTTAATAAATTTTAAATAATTACTCTTATATTTTCAGGTCAGTCATATGAGAATTTACCAATAATAACATAATGTAAATTTTCATTCAATTTCATCTGATATACTTAATTTTCCTCACATATGGATTCTCCATGCAAGTAAGAAATTGCTTTTTATGCTAGTTTCAAATATATGCAAGGGATAATGCACAAGTTTCCCCTCAATCTATGCCCGAAATCTCAGAGACACACTTATAATATATTAAGGTCCTATTACCCCCTTAAACTTATTTTATTAATAATTTTCTATTCCTTTTCGGTCTATGTGACACTATTTTGTGGGTCTAATGTTGGTTGACTTTTTTTTTTCAAAATAGTGTCACGTAGGCCGAAAAGGGGTAGAAAATTACTTATAAAATAAGTTCAGGGGGTAATAGGACCTTAGTATAATATAAGCATGTCTCTGAAATTTCAGGCATAGGTTGAGGTGGTACTTGTGTATTTTTCCTATATACAATAAAATAATTAGTTTACATCAAGAGTGTGTGTGGTATGAAGGAAAACATTTTCTGGAAAATGTTTTTCAGTTTTCCCATGTTTGGTTGGGACAAAAGTTTTGAAAAGTGTTTTCCAAATCAACTCATTTTCCTCAAAATTAAGAAAAATGACTTCCCTTCAAAAATTAAGGAAAACATTTTCCAAAACTTTCCTCCAATTTCAAATTACTTTTTTTTTTTTGGAAAAATATCAATTTTAAAAAAATATTTTCAATTTCAAAATTTTATTTTTTTCACCGGTCCCTGACCCCACCCCTTTCCTCAAAAAAATAATTTTGCTTTTTAAAAATATTTTCTACTTAAAATTTTTATTTTTAAACTCCTAACCTCCCCCCCGGCTAGCCCCCCCTACCAGCTCTCCACCCACCTACTATCAACTTCAAATTCTTTATTTTTCACTAATACCCCCCTCCCCCC